>NW_019154096.1:40579708-40652735 GCF_002288905.1 Enhydra lutris kenyoni | reverse complement strand
TATATATGTGTGTGTGTATATATATATATATATATATATATATATATATATATATATGGGACTGAGCAATAGAAGATCTGGGTTCTACAGTACATGGTTAAGTTTTAAGACACAATCAAGTTGCCCTCTAGTTTCTGTGCCATTTTGCCTTCTTGTTGCAAGTCCATGAGAACACTTTTTTCTATGTCCTTCATCAACCACGAATTCATCTTTTTCTAGAAATGACTCCTACTTTACAGTTTGTTGCTCCTTAGCCATTTTCTTCTTGAAATCCTCACCTCACTGGCCTCCTTTGCTTCTGGGTTCTCTCCTACCTCTGCACCACTCGGAAGGGCCACTGCCAAGGTCCTGCTGCCCGCCAGTTCTGTCTTTCCTTGCTTTCTCCCCAAGTCTCACTTCCTGTGGGTCCAGTGTTCGGTTCCATTCAGGTTTTTTTTTTTTTAAAGATTTTATTTATTTATTTGACAGAGAGAGAGATCACAAGTAGGCAGAGAAGCAGGCAGGGAGTGGGGTGGAACAGGCTCCCTGCTGAGCAGAGAGCCCCATGTGGGGCTCAATCCCAGGACCTTGAGATCGTAACTTGAGCAGAAGGCAGAGGCCTAACCCACTGAGCCACCCAGGTGCCCCTCCATTCAGGATTATTTTACCTCATGTTTATCAACCCTTAACATGTACCTGGCACAGGGGCGCCTGGGTGGCTAAGTCAGTTGAGTGTTTGACTCGTGGTTTCAGCTCAGGTCATGATCTCAGGGGTGTGGGATTGACCTCTGCATTAGGCTCCCTGCTCAGTGGGGAGCCTGTTTCTCCCTCTCCCTCTGCAGCTCCCCCCACCGACCCCGCTTGCGCTCTCTTGCTCTCTCTGTCAAATAAATAAATAAAATCTTTAAAAAAAAATGAGCTCTTGCCATTTGCAATGACATGGCTGGAACTAGAGGGTGTTACGCTAAGCAAAATAAGTCAGTCAGAAAAGACAAACACCGTATGATTTCACTCATACGTGGAATTTAAAAAAACAAAACAGATAAACATAGGGGAAGGAAAGGATAAAATAGGGAAGGATAAAATAAGATAAAAACAGGAAGGCAAACCATTAGACTCTTAACTGTAGGAAACAAACAGGGTTGCTGGAGGGGAGGGGGGTAAAGGGGTGGGGTAACTGGGTGACCGGCATTGAGGAGGGCACGTGATGTGATGAGCACTGGGTGTTATACACAACTGACGAATCACTGACCTCTACGTCTGAAAATAGTAATACACTATATGTTAACTAAACTTAATTTAAATATTTAAAGATTTTATTTATTTATTTATTTATTTATTTATTTATTTATTCGACAGCGAGAGATCACAAGTAGGCAGATAGGCAGACAGAGAGAGAGAGGAGGGCAGGCTCCCCGCCGAGCAGAGAGCCCGATGCGGGGCTCGATCCCAGGACCCTGAGATCATGACCCGAGCTGAAGGCAGAGGCTTACCCACTGAGCCACCCAAGTGCCCCTAATTTATATATTTAAAAGAAAGAAAAAAAAAAGATGCCTGTGAACTTTTGGCCTGAGTAACTGCAAGAAGGGAGCTGTGCGCATTGAAATGCAGAGAATGCAGGAGGGACTGGGGTGGTCTGGGTATGAAGAGGCCAGTTTAGAGACTTTGCACGTATCAGTCTGAGATGACTACTGACCATCCCAATGACAATGAGAGGGCCTGATTGGAGAGAGAAGTTTGGGAGCCACTAGCAGAGAGATGTTATTTACAGTCACAACTACTGGGGCACCTGGTTGGCTCATTTGGCTGAGCCTTTGGGTTGGGTTGTGATCCCAGGTCCTAGGATGGAGCCCCGTGTCAGGCTCCCTGTGTGGCAGAGCCTGCTTCTCCTTCTCCCACTCCTCCTGCTTGTGCGCTCGCTCTCTCTCTCTGTCAAATAAATAAATAAATAAATAAACGAACAAATAAAATCTTAAAAAAAAAAAAATAAAGCCACAACTACTTCTGGCTCAAGTCATCTTTAGTAGTCAAATAGTCTTTTTTGTCTTTCCCCTGAACTTCAGAACTTAATTTCTAATCTCTTAATTTTTCTTAATAATTTGTCTTCTCTCACTTCCTCTCCCTAAATCTCTTCTTTCAGGAATTGGCCTCTTAAGGCACATCCTTAATCTCATCATTCTTAACTCGGGAAATGTTGCTGCTCCTGTGGTCAAGGGTAAAACAGGCCTGCCTCTCTCGTTGCATAACATCCTCTAGCTGGACCCAATGGCTTGCTGCTCCCCAGCATGTCCCAAGCTGCACCCTCCTCCCCGTCCTAGTAATCCCCCTGCTCTGGAGTAATAAGAACTAATGCTTGTTGAGCATTTACTATGTGCAGGAATGGTATTCACGACTGTGTGCATTTTCCCATTGGAATCTCACATTAGTGAGGTAGTGATCTGCTCCCATTTTATCAATAGGTAAACTGAGGCTCAGAAAGGTAAAATAACTTATCTTGACTTTGGCCACACAGCTACTAAATGGTGGAGACAAATTCAAAATGAGATTGGTTGGACTTCAGAGTCCTTGTGCTTAATCTCTGCTCTATCAGCAGTGCCAAGAATGCAAGTAGGAGACAAGTGACCAGAGGTGACCAGTCGAGTCAATGGGATTTGTGTGCCAACTATATGGGAAGCCCCCTCCCCAGCCTCAATACTTGTAAATTGTACATTATAACAAGTGCTTATGTATGCATTCCCCTTTAATATAATTCTTGGTATGTAATTGATCTAGTTGAACTCTATACAGTCATGCTGATTATGGCAGCAGCAAGAAATGTAATTAAAAATGATCTGTAGACAGCAGCAAAATGGCAGAGTAGGCACTCCAAACTCCCATTCCTCCACAGAGAAGTTAACAAACCACCAGAAACTGTGAGAACCCACTTTGTCAGAACTTTGGAAAAGAGTCAAAGTTGGCAAAAGAGTAAAGGCTGAGTCAAGACAAAGGCAACTTGAAAGTGGTAAGAAAGCTTTGTGGCCTCTTAACTTGCCCTTGTCCCCACCTCCTCCCCGGCAGCCCCTGTCCCCCCTGTGGGTCCTGGTTCCTGTGTCTAAAGAGAGCAGAGCACACCTTGTTTGCAAATTCCTGTGTTTGTCTCTGCCGCCTGTCTGGGGTCTACTTCAGGGACAAGAACAAAGCCCTTGTCTCTGTTTCACCTAATGCAGAACTTGGGGTGGAAAAGGCATGGGCAACGCGCGGGCAAATGAAAAATGCGTGGCTGTCGGGGCAAAAGACTGTTGAGACAGACAAGGAACCTCATGAAGCCTGAGAGAGAAAGCTGGCGAGGAGGTTTTGTTGGGACATTATAGAGGATTTTAAAGCACTGAAGTCTCAGTCCTGGACTATTTTCTCATTCCGTATGCTGTCCCCAAGTCCATGACTCAGACCTTAAAGTGACCGTCCTGATCCAAACTACTCTCATCTCTCCCTGGACCACCCCAAAGCCTCTTGACTTGTCTCTGCTTCCATTCTTGGTCCCCTCTGATCCGTTCTCCTCAGGGCAGCCACAGTTTCAACCCCCGCGCGCAACTTTCACACAGATCTGCGCCTGTCTGCCTCTCCAGCCTCATCCCCTCGACAGTTCAACAAACGCATCATTTGTCCATGCTGCCAGCCTCTGCAGCTCCTCCGTCCGGCACACTCTTTCTTCTCCTTACCTGGTTATTTTCTCCTTACTCTTTAAAGCTCAACTCAAGTAAAATTTAGTGAATAAACCTTTCCAGATCCCCTCCTCCCCTCCAATTATGACCAGTGGTGGGTCCGGCTATGCTTACGTTCCTCTGTTGGAGGCCGGGGCTCAACGGTCAACTAGCAGTCAACCATGAGAAGGTCACTTTAAGGACATCTATCTTTGTTCACAAGTGTGACCCCGGTACCAGGAAGAGTGTCCAGCACACACCAGGTGCTCAGGAAAGTTTTGTCACATGATTGAATGCTGAAGGCATAGCCTCTCCACCATTTTCCAGCCTTCTGACCTTGGCCAAGTCAATTAACGTTCCTGATCTTCAGTTTCCCAATGTGTAAAGCAGGTTATGTAATCCCTCCTATCCAAATAACTTGTGTGAACTGCCTGGTCCCCAGTGCGAAGACTTTCCGGAGGTTATGGGGCTTGGTCTGGGTCTGAGGAAGGGAGGAGGAATAGGCAGAGGGCACAGCCTGCACGGGTGTTCAGAGGCCGGGGTGCACCTGGGCACATGCAGTTGGGTGGCCTCTGGCTCTCGGCTGCCCACCTTGTAGGCCCTCTAGGCGGAAGGTGCGGTACTCCACAGATAGGCCGACTGCACTGTACGGCCCATAGCGAATGATGACCACCGCGTCCTTCGGCATGGCAGGCCACAGGCTCCCACTGAGACGCAACACACACTGCTAGGCAACTGCTGGGTGGACTCTTGGGAGCGGGTGTGGCCACGCGGGAGGATGGGCGGGGCCAGCGCGGGTAGGGGCGGGACCTGAGGATCCTTGTCCCCAGGCCTGTGCCGGGTACCTGTGTGGCTGCCGGGCTGGGGACTGTCCCTTTCTGGGTATCTACACCACCACCTCCGGGGTGCAAGAGAGTTGTGGTGTAACTTGCTTTCTCTTACCTGACTGCCAGGTAAACAGGGGACTTCTGCCCCGTGTGGCAAGTGTTAATGATAAATACCGACAGTAGTCAACATTTATAGCCACTTACAGAACGTATGTGTCAGGTGACGTGCTAGGCACGTTCCGAATATTATCTTATTTAATCATTTTACCATCCTTATGAAGTAGGTTGTGTTTTGTACTTTGTATTTACAAAGCTGAGGCTCAGAAGAGGCCAAGTAACCTTCCCAGGCAAGCCAGGGGTGTAGGAGGGACAGGAGACTCTTGTAAGTTGCCTGTCTATAGGTTTCTTTTTATTTATCTTGCCTCGGACTTTTCGAGATTCTTGAAACTGAATTTAAGTCCTTCACCTCTTTTTGGAAAAAATGGGAATCCTTATCTCTTCTCATATTGCTTCTGGTTCCATTTTCTCACTTTTCAGGGACATCAATTAAATATATATACATATATCTATATGTATATATATTTAAAGATTTTATTTATTTATTTGACAGATCATAAGGGAAGCAGGCCTCCGGCTGAGCAGAGCCCGATGTGGCGCTGAATCCCATGACCCTGGGATCATGACCTGAGCTGAAGGCAGAGGCTTTAACCCACTGAGCCACCCAGGCGCCCCTAGCTAAATTTATTTAACTGGGACTGTATTCTTTATGTCTCTTCCTTCTGTGTTTTTCTCTTTTCATTCTTCTTTTGCATTATATGTATAAGTGTGCATACACTCATTCATTTTTACATGTAATCCAGTTTGCTAATTTTCTCTGTAACCATGTCTTAACTGCTATTAAATTCATCAATGTGGTTGTTTTTTTCAGTTATTTGTTTTTATAATTCTAAAATTTCAGTTTGATCTTTTTTCAAATCTGCTGTATCACCTTCTATAGTTTTCAGTTTCTTGCCAAGTTTTTTTAGGTTTGAGGTTATTCTTGATCATAGTAAAGATACTTACTTTATAGTCTGTAGACCCCACATATCTGTTTCTGTTGTTGTTTCTGCTTATCTTGTCTAGAGTTCTTGGTTTACTTTAATTGTGTACTGGACATTGCATTACAAAAATTATTTGTAGGAACAGTTTGAGGCCAAGGGTGATGTTATCTTTCTCTATAGAAGACTCCCCCGACACTCGCTGCTTGCCAGTTCCTAGTAACACCAGCAACCCAGGATCCTTTCATACAATTTCAGGGTTTGAGATTATCTGAGCCATACAGATGGCTTGAAACTGGGCCGCAGGACATGTGGAGGTTGGTTCATTTATATTTTATCCTCATTCCTGCCCCAAAGAAGGTGGTAGCTAACCATGATTCCCCCTGGGTATTGTTGGACTCCAATGTTTTTGTATGCCTAACACTGCAAAGACTCAAAAATTGCATCTCATCTTCTAGGCTGCCTATTCAAGGATCCCTAAATAGCCCCAGAGTAAAAGCACCTCCAGTGCTATGCTTACTTATGCTCATCCTCTCCCTGATCTTGATCTAGTGAGCTCTTCTATGATTTTAAGAATATATATATATATATATATATATATATATATATACCAGGAGTAGCTCATTTGGTTGAGCATCTACTTCTTGGTTTTGGCTCAGGTCGTAATCTCAGGATCGTGGGATCGAGCCCCACGTTGGGCTCCATGCTCAGTGGGGAGCCTGCTTGAGATTCTCTCCTTCCCTCTCCATCTGACTCTTCCCCTGCTTCCTGTCTCTCTCTCTCTCTCTCTCTCTCAAATAAATAAATAAATAAATAAATAAATAAATAAATAAATCTTTAAAAATATATACGTATATGCCAGATACTTAAAAATGTCTTCTGTAGGAAGCTTTGTCTGAATTAACTAGTCTACCATTACCAGAGGCAGAGGATTCCCTGTTGAGAGTTTTGCTGGAGCTGCACTGAATCTAGAGATCAATCTGGGGAGAATTAACATCTTTCTAAGGCCTTCATATTCATTATCTTGAAATATCTCTCCTTTATTTAGATCTTCTTCAGTGTCTTTCCATACATTAATATCTGTATTATAATTATAATATGATTATCTGTGTATAGATCTTCATGTCTTTTGTTAGATTTATTCCTAGGTTTTATTATAAATCATGTATTTTGTATTGTGATTTTATGTTTGTTGTGGTGTATAAAATAAAATTGACTTTTGTATATTGATTTTATATAAGCAACCTTGATCTTTTTAATTGATTTGTTAATTTGTTTACAGATTTCTTTTGGATTTTCTATATGGAAAATCACACTGTCTGCAAACAATGATAGCTTTTTTCTTTTATTAAGCCTTTCTTTCCTTTTCTCCTTATTTTATTGTACAAGCTAGAACCTGTAGTGCAATGATGAATAGAAGTGGAAATAGTGCATATCCTCACTTTATTCTACATTTGCAATGATGTATATTGTATGTTTTATGTAAATGTTTGTCAAGCTTATTTCTTTTCTACTTCCTTTTGCAATGGGTTTTTTTTTTAATTTTATTTTTTATAAACATATAATATCTTTTTATCCCCAGGGGTACAGGTCTGTGAATCGCCAGGTTTACACACTTCACCATAGCACATAACCTCCCCAATGTCCATAACCCCACCCCCCCTCTCCCAACCCCCCTCCCCCCATCAACCCTCAGTTTGTTTTGTGAGATTAAGAGTCACTTATGGTTTGTCTCCCTCCCAATCCCATCTTGTTTCATTTACTCTTCTCTTACCCCCTTAACCCCCCATGTTGCATCTCCTCTCCCTCATATCAGGGAGATCATATGATAGTTGTCTTTCTCCGATTGACTTATTTCGCTAAGCATGATACCCTCTAGTTCCATCCACGTCGTCGCAAATGGCAAGATTTCATTTCTTTTGATGGCTGCATAGTATTCCATTGTGTATATATACCACATCTTCTTTATCCATTCATCTGTTGATGGACATCTAGGTTCTTTCCATAGTTTGGCTATTGTAGACATTGCTGCTATAAACATTCGGGTGCACGTGCCCCTTCGGATCACTACGTTTGTATCTTTAGGGTAAATACCCAGCAGTGCAATTGCTGGGTCATAGGGTAGTTCTATTTTCAACATTTTGAGGAACCTCCATGCTGTTTTCCAGAGTGGTTGCACCAGCTTGCATTCCCACCAACAGTGTAGGAGGGTTCCCCTTTCTCCGCATCCTCGCCAGCATCTGTCATTTCCTGACTTGTTCATTTTAGCCATTCTGACTGGTGTGAGGTGGTATCTCATTGTGGTTTTGATTTGTATTTCCCTGATGCCGAGTGATGTGGAGCACTTTTTCATGTGTCTGTTGGCCATCTGGATGTCTTCTTTGCAGAAATGTCTGTTCATGTCCTCTGCCCATTTCTTGATTGGATTATTTGTTCTTTGGGTGTTGAGTTTGCTAAGTTCTTTATAGATTTTGGACACTAGCCCTTTATCCGATATGTCGTTTGCAAATATCTTCTCCCATTCTGTCAGTTGTTTTTTGGTTTTGTTAACTGTTTCCTTTGCTGTGCAAAAGCTTTTGATCTTGATGAAATCCCAATAGTTCATTTTTGCCCTTGCTTCCCTTGCCTTTGGTGATGTTCCGAGGAAGATGTTGCTGCGGCTGATGTCGAAGAGGTTGCTGCCTGTGTTCTCCTCAAGGATTTTGATGGATTCCTTTCTCACATTGAGATCCTTCATCCATTTTGAGTCTATTTTCATGTGTGGTGTAAGGAAATGGTCCAATTTCATTTTTCTGCATGTGGCTGTCCAATTTTCCCAACACCATTTGTTGAAGAGGCTGTCTTTTTTCCATTGGATATTCTTTCCTGCTTTGTCGAAGATGAGTTGACCATAGAGTTGAGGGTCTATTTCTGGGCTCTCTATTCTGTTCCATTGATCTATGTGTCTGTTTTTGTGCCAGTACCATGCTGTCTTGATGATGACAGCTTTGTAAGAGAGCTTGAAGTCCGGAATTGTGATGCCACCAACTTTGGCTTTCTTTTTCAATATTGCTTTGGCTATTCGAGGTCTTTTCTGGTTCCATATAAATTTTAGGATTATTTGTTCCATTTTTTTTGAAAAAAAATGGATGATACTTTGATAGGAATTGCATTAAATGTGTAGATTGCTTTAGGTAGCATAGACATTTTCACAATATTTATTCTTCCAATCCAGGAGCATGGAACATTTTTCCATTTCTTTGTGTCTTCCTCAATTTCTTTCATGAGTACTTTATAGTTTTCTGTGTATAGATTCTTAGTCTCTTTGGTTAGATTTATTCCTAGGTATCTTATAGTTTTGGGTG
This sequence comes from Enhydra lutris kenyoni, assembly GCF_002288905.1. Classification (NCBI taxonomy): domain Eukaryota; kingdom Metazoa; phylum Chordata; class Mammalia; order Carnivora; family Mustelidae; genus Enhydra; species Enhydra lutris. The sequence goes on along the minus strand of NW_019154096.1, from coordinate 40,643,868 downwards.
CAATTGTAAATGGGATGGACTCCTTAATGTCTCTTTCTTCTGTCTTGTTGTTGGTGTAGAGAAAGGCAACTGATTTCTGGGCATTGATTTTATATCCTGACACTTTACTGAATTCCTGTACAAGTTCTAGCAGTTTTGGAGTGGAGTCTTTTGGGTTTTCCACATATAGTATCATATCATCTGCGAAGAGTGATAGTTTGACTTCTTCTTTGCCAATTTGGATGCCTTTAATTTCCTTTTGTTGTCTGATTGCTGAGGCTAGGACTTCTAGTACTATGTTGAATAGCAGTGGTGATAACGGACATCCCTGCCGTGTTCCTGACCTTAGCGGAAAAGCTTTCAGTTTTTCTCCATTGAGAATGATATTTGCGGTGGGTTTTTCATAGATGGCTTTGATAATATTGAGGTATGTGCCCTCTATCCCTACACTTTGAAGAGTTTTGATCAGGAAGGGATGCTGTACTTTGTCAAATGCTTTTTCAGCATCTATGGAGAGTATCATATGGTTCTTGTTCTTTCTTTTATTAATGTGTTGTATCACATTGATTGATTTGCAGATGTTGAACCAACCTTGCAGCCCTGGAATAAATCCCACTTGGTCGTGGTGAATAATCCTTTTAATGTACTGTTGAATCCTATTGGCTAGTATTTTGGCGAGAATTTTTGCATCTGTGTTCATCAAGGATATTGGTCTATAGTTCTCTTTTTTGATGGGATCCTTGTCTGGTTTTGGGATCAAGGTGATGCTGGCCTCATAAAATGAGTTTGGAAGTTTTCCTTCCATTTCTATTTTTTGGAACACTTTCAGGAGAATAGGAATTAGTTCTTCTTTAAATGTTTGGTAGAATTCCCCCGGGAAGCCATCTGGCCCTGGGCTTTTGTTTGTTTGGAGATTTTTGATGACTGTTTCAATCTCCTTACTGGTTATGGGTCTGTTCAGGCTTTCTATTTCTTCCTGGTTCAGCTGTGGTAGTTTATATGTCTCTAGGAATGCATCCATTTCTTCCAGATTGTCAAATTTGTTGGCGTAGAGTTGCTCATAGTATGTTCTTATAATTGTATTTCTTTGGTGTTCGTTGTGATCTCTCCTCTTTCATTCATGATTTTATTTATTTGGGTCCTTTCTCTTTTCTTTTTGATAAGTCTGGCCAGGGGTTTATCGATCTTATTAATTCTTTCAAAGAACCAGCTCCTCGTTTCGTTGATTTGTTCTATTGTTTTTTTGGTTTCTATTTCATTGATTTCTGCTCTGATCTTTATGATTTCTCTTCTCCTGCTGGGTTTAGGGTTTCTTTCTTGTTCTTTCTCTAGCTCTTTTAGGTGTAGGGTTAGGTTGTGTACCTGAGACCTTTCTTGTTTCTTGAGAAAGGCTTGTACCGCTATATATTTTCCTCTCAGGACTGCCTTTGTTGTGTCCCACAGATTTTGAACGGTTGTGTTTTCATTATCATTTGTTTCCATGAATTTTTTTCAACTCTTCTTTAATTTCCTGGTTGACCCATTCATTCTTTAGAAGGATGCTGTTTAGTCTCCATGTATTTGGGTTCTTTCCAAATTTCCTCTTGTGATTGAGTTCTAGCTTCAGAGCATTGTGGTCTGAAAATATGCAGGGAATGATTCCAATCTTTTGATAACGGTTGAGACCTGATTTAGGACCGAGAATATGATCTATTCTGGAGAATGTTCCACGTGCACTAGAGAAGAATGTGTATTCTGTTGCTTTGGGATGAAATGTTCTGAATATATCTGTGATGCCCATCTGGTCCAGTGTGTCATTTAAGGCCTTGATTTCCTTGTTGATCTTTTGCTTGGATGATCTGTCCATTTCAGTGAGGGGAGTGTTAAAGTCCCCTACTATTATTGTATTATTGTCGATGTGTTTCTTTGATTTTGTTATTAATTGGTTTATATAGTTGGCTGCTCCCATGTTAGGGGCATAGATATTTAAAATTGTTAGATCTTCTTGTTGGACAGTTCCTTTGAGTATGATATAGTGTCCTTCCTCATCTCTTATAGTCTTTGGCTTAAAATCTAATTGATCTGATATAAGGATTGCCACTCCTGCTTTCTTCTCATGTCCATTAGCATGGTAAATTCTTTTCCACCCCCTCACTTTAAATCTGGAGGTGTCTTCAGGTTTAAGATGAGTTTCTTGTAGGCAACATATAGATGGGTTTTGTTTTTTTATCCATTCGGATACCCTGTGTCTTTTGATTGGGGCATTTAGCCCATTAACATTCAGGGTAAGTATTGAGAGATATGAATTTAGTGCCATTGTATTGCCTGTAAGGTGACTGTTATTGTATATTGTCTCTGTTCCTTTCTGATCTACTACTTTTAGGGTCTCTCTTTGCTTAGAGGACCCCTTTCAATATTTCCTGTAGAGCTGGTTTGGTATTTGCAAATTCTTTCAGTTTTTGTTTGTCCTGGAAGCTTTTAATCTCTCCTTCTAATTTCAATGATAGCCTAGCTGGATATAGTATTCTTGGCTGCATGTTTTTCTCGTTTAGTACTCTGAATCTATCATGCCAGCTCTTTCTGGCCTGCCAGGTCTCTGTGGATAAGTCTGCTGCCAATCTAATATTTTTACCATTGTACGTTACAGACTTCTTTTCCCGGGCTGCTTTCAGGATCTTCTCTTTGTCACTAAGACTTGTAAATTTTACTATTAGGTGACGGGGTGTGGACCTATTCTTATTGATTTTGAGGGGGGTTCTCTGAATCTCCTGGATTTTGATGTTTGTTCCCTTTGCCATATTGGGGAAATTCTCTCCAATAATTCTCTCCAATATACCTTCTGCTCCCCTCTCTGTTTCCTCTTCTTCTGGAATCCCAATTATTCTAATGTTGTTTCGTCTTATGGTGTCACTTATCTCTCGAATTCTCCCCTCATGGTCCAGTAGCTGTTTGTCCCTCTTTTGCTCAGCTTCTTTATTCTCTGTCATTTGGTCTTCTATATTGCTAATTCTTTCTTCTGCCTCATTTATCCTAGCAGTGAGAGCCTCCATTTTTGATTGCACCTCATTAATAGCTTTTTTGATTTCAACTTGGTTAGATTTTAGTTCTTTTATTTCTCCAGAAAGGGCTTTTATATCTCCCGAGAGGGTTTCTCTAATATCTTCCATGCCTTTTTCGAGCCCGGCTAGAACCTTGAGAATCGTCATTCTGAACTCTAGATCTGACATATTACCAATGTCTGTATTGATTAGGTCCCTAGCCTTTGGTACTGCCTCTTGTTCTTTTTTTTGTGGTGAATTTTTCTGCCTTGTCATTTTGTCCAGATAAGAGTAGATGAAGGAGCAAGTAAAATACTAAAAGGGTGGCAACAACCCCAGGAAAATATGCTTTAGCCAAATCAGAAGAGATCCCAAATCGTGAGGGGGAGAAAGGGGATAAAAAGAGGTTCAGAAAGAAGAAAAAAAAAGAAAGAAACAATTAAAAAAAGAAAACCAATAAAGAAAAAAATATAAAAAGGAAAAAATATATATATATTAGATAAACTAGTTAAAAAACGTTAAAAAAGAAAAGGGTAAAAGTTAAAAAAATTTAGCAGCAGAAGAAAAATAAATTGAAAAAAAAATTAAATTAACTGCAAGGCTAAAGAATCATGGGGAGAAAGCCATGAGTTCCGTGCTTTGCTTTCTCCTCCTTTGGAATTACGCTGCTCTCCTTGGTATTGAAACTGCACTCCTTGGTAGGTGAACTTGGTCCTGGCTGGGCTTCTTGTTGATCTTCTCGGGGAGGGGCCTGTTATAGTGATTCTCAAGTGTCTTTGCGCCGGGCGGAGTTGCACCGCCCTTACCAGGGGCCGGGCTGAGTAATCCGCTCGGGTTTGCTTTCGGGAGCTTTTGTTCCCTGAGCGCTTTCCGTAGAGTTCCAGAGGGCGGGAATGAAGATGGCGGCCTCCCGGTCTCCGGCCCGGAGGAGCCGAGAGCCCGGGGCCCCACTCCTCAGTGCGCCCTCAGAGAACAGCGCCAATTTACTCCCGTCACCCTGCCTCCGGCCGCGCTCCGAGCTGACCGAGCCTGCGACCGGTTCAAGGTAACCCCGAGCTTAGAGCTTACTCCTCGGCTCTGTCTCTGTAGCCGGCTTCCCCGTTCTAATACCTGTAAGCTCTGCGACACTCAGACACCCCTGATCCTTCTGTGACCCTGCGGGACCTGAGGCCACGCTGACCCTGCGTGGGCTTCACCCCGGTTAAGCCTCTGGAGCGATGTCCCTCAGCGGAACACACTTTTAAAAGTCCCGATTTTGTGCTCCGTTGCTCCGCCGCTTGCCGGGAGCTGGCCCCTCCCCCCGCGGTCTATCTTCCCGTCGCTTTGGATTCACTTCTCCGCCAGTCCTACCTTTCAGAAAGTGGTTGATTTTCTGTTTCTAGAGTTGCTGTTCTTCTTCTCTTCGATCTCCCATTGGATTTGTAGGTGTTTGCAATCTTTAGATAAGCTATCTAGCTGATCTCCCACTACCTGAAGTAGTCTCAGCCTGCTACTTCTCCGCCATCTTGACTCCTCCCCTCTGCAATGGGTTTTTTTTAAAAAAATTATGAATTACTGTTGAATTTTACTGAATGCATTTTAATGATCTATTAGAGTGGGTCTATATTTTTATTCTTTAAGCTGTTCATGAGTAAATGACATTTAGCTATTTTCTTGTTTTAAAGTTTTTAATTTCAGTTGATTAACATACAGGGTCATATTAGTTTCAGGTGTACAATATAGTGATTCAACACTTCCATACATCACCAGTGCTCATTATCTAATATTAAACTACCTTCCATACTTGGATAAACCTGACTTGGTCATGGGTATATTATCTTTTTTATATACTGTTAGAGTTTGTTTGCTACTGTTTCATTTTGATTTTTTTAAGTGGGAAGATTTTAAACTATGGCTTCAGTTCATTTAAGATTTATAAGGTTGTCCAGAAATTTTATTTATTCTCTCATTAGTTTTAGTAAGTTATATTTTCTTAAGGATTTTTATCTAATTCTCAAATTTACTGGCATTAAGTAGTTGATATATTTTCTGGTTATCATTATAATGTCTACTGCAGTTGTATCTACCTTTTATTCATTATATTATTTCTGAATTTCTCTTTTTATTGGTTTTACCAGAGATTTGTCTATTTTGTTATTCTTTTTAAAGAAACAACTTTAAAAAGATATTTATCACATTGTATTTTAATTATGAGTTTATCAATATCCCATTAGATTGGGGGCTCCTTGAAAGCCAATGATTGTTGCATTCATTTTGCCTTGACATAGGTAACAAAGTATTTGCTAAATGAATAATGAACACTATTTCTATGCAAACCGTATGTATTTACCCATAATTTCTGAGTGTTAAAACTCCAACTATTCTATAAGCTGATTTAAAATACTCATATTTAAAGAAGAAACTTATACCAAGGCTTTGCTTGAAAGCCTGTGCTAAATCATTTTTAAATTTGTAGCTTTGAGGCATTTATCATTAAAAGCTGGCACTCATACACCTAAACTAACAAGAGCTTAAAATTCATCACACACTTTCTTCATTTTTTAGCTTGACCTTCTTGTAAATCTTTAGCTTCATGGATTTGGGCTGCTTTATAAGGAGATCTTCCCTTATCTGGGTGATTTAAAAGCATAGCTCATCGGTGAATATCTCCTATTTTTCCTTTATTGGCAGTAGGTTTGCATCTACACCTCGTATTATGTCATTCTCGTTTTATCATTTTGGGTTCAAACACATCTCTATAATGCCACCACTGGAGGCAGATTTTAGTAGATTTTGAAAAACTTGTTTTAATTGAGGCTTCATATGTTTCATGGCTTGCCAGCCATAATGGTCTGCAAATCCTGCAGAGGCAATGGTCAGGCTAACGGGTGCTACACAAGGCTCTGACTGTGGCTTGGCTCCCCACCCTCCGTCGAATGCATGGTCAAAGAACCCACTTTTCTTTTGTTTAACTTCTCTTTAACTTTGTTTTCTCCTTCATTGATAGTTGTCCTATCTTTGTTACTTTTTGACTTTACTGTTCCTTCTACTTTCCTTAAGTTTAGGGCCTGACTCTTTTTCTTACTTTGTACATTACACTTAGCTCATCGATTTTCAGTCTTGCTTCTTTTCTGATGTAAGTATTTTAAGGTTAAAATTCTCCTCAAGGCATCAGTTTTGCTGTATTCCAGAGGTTTTGATATAAGTTATCTTTATTATCATTCTGATCAAAGTATTTCTAAATTTCCATTATTATTTCTTCTTTGACCCAATAATTTTAGAATAACATATTTCTTTGATTCTGGAATATTCCTAATGATTTCCTCTTGGAATAGTGCTTTCCCTCATTCTCTCTAATCTCTTCTTCGTGAACTTCTACATGTACCTTCCCTGTATTTTTATTCCTTTCTAATGTTAAACATATCAATCCCCAAAGTTGGAGATAGAATCGGATTTATCATCCAGTCATCCCATCTCTGAGCCTGGTGCTTTTCCCTCCACTCCGTTCTGTCTATGTTTGTGCAGGCTTATGTACAGACACCCATCTCTACACCCAGATTTCTGCCAACACGATCACAAAAAGCCCATGAAGCCTCTCTGCCCTTCACCCTTTCCCCATGCCACACACTAGGAGAGACGAAGTTCCTGCCTCCCTTTCTCTCCTGGACCCTATATCTTTCAGACGTCCACCACTGCTGCTGACCTCAGACAACGCCAAACAGATCATTGACCCAGTTCACAGAACTTATAACAAACTTTGAATACCATTTCTGTTTAGAAAGAATGGCTAATACCGTCTTTCTTGGTATTACTTTTTATTGAATACGGACTTATGGTCTTTAAATATTTTGAATATAGTGCTTTCAATATACAGTTCTTTAGTCATACATATTTCTTCAAAGCACAAAACTATAACTTAAAATTGAAAGGCTATAATACACATGTATATATTGCCATAAATCTAGAACAATTTTATAAAAATAGAACTCAAATGTCAACTTTATATATCTTGGCAACTTAGCGGTATCGTAAGGTGGCCACAAGCATGTTTATTACGCATCACTTTCCCACAGTGACTGTCTCCATGTTTCATTTTCCATCTCTTTGGGGACACTTGGGACAGTCTCCATTACCAGGGTCCCCCAGAGATGCCCATGGCCATGGCTCAGCATTGCCTTTGCATAAAGTCTCAGTGCCTCCACTTGTTCTTGGAGGGGGAAGACCAGCTTCCAGATTCTTCCTCAGAAAGAGGAGGTGTTCCCTCCTGCCAAATGTCCACAATCCCGCACTTCTTGAAGCCCTCACAGTGCATGGTTGGTATCTGAATGTGCAGAGTCAGTTTCCTTTCCCTACGTGCAGAGAATGATAGATGTGAGTTTGGTTCTTTAAAATCAGTGTGAAAAGTTTGAAGCAAATTCATCTGTACATTGCCCGCTGGGGTAACATCATCATGACAATGGACACCAGTGTCCACCGGCTTGTGCAAGACCCTTTACACACATGCTCTACAATCCTCACAGCCTTGCAAGGTCGGGACATTCTTGTCCCCATTTGATGATAGAAAGAATTGAGTCTCTGGGCATTTAAGTCTCTTGGTTAAGGTCAGTGGGGTTGCCTGACCCCCAAATCAGAGCTCTCTGCCTGCCCAGAAATCCATGGAAGGAAACCAGCAGAGAACTCAGATCTGTACAGTGGTCATTTGGTGAGAACAGACAAGTGGCTTTGGGTCAAATTACAGCAGGGAGACAGCAGTTCCCCAGATAGTCCCAGGACACTTGAGCTGCAACTTTCCTAGGGGAGCAGGAAGGTGGATGTCTGTGGAAGCAATATGGACCTACAGACTGGTGACTCTGAAGGGCCACGCAGAATTTCCCAGATCATCCAACAGAAGTCCTCTGTCTAAAACCAGGGCTCAAAGCATTTACTGCTTGGTCCTGTTTGTGTTTTCAGAGAGCTGAGCAAAGGTCATAATGCCAGCGGAACCCATCTCAGCCCTGCCTTCCGTAGAGGTCAAAGTGCAGAAACTTGCCCAGTAGACCAGAGGGACCTGCACAGGGTCCCCAGGCCAGAGCACAGTGGGAGTGTAGTGAGGGGGCTTTGCCAGGACTCCCCTTCAGGGTTGCACCGCAGATCTCTCTAACACTGAGCTCTGTTCCTCCTCTGAACAGAGACTGCCTCATCTATCCGCAGTTTTGATTTTCTGGTTGCTTTCCCACTCCCTTGCCTTTTTAGATTTACCATAAAAATATTCCCCAGTGGGAAGTGCCTCTCCTATCTCCTTGATGATCACAGCCTCTCAGGACAAACTTAACTTTGGCTATGTGCACGGTCTGCCCCTTCATCAGGGCTGACTCTGGACATAGCCCTTCCCTCCTCTTGGCCCTGGTCCCCACCAGCTGTCTGCTCAAACTTGCTCCCCCCACCCCCTGCCAGGCCAGGCAAAGCCCTGCTCTATGCTCCTCCACATGGGGTTTCGTTACAAGCCCTAGATAACATCCTCTACCTGCTTGGGCCACTGAGATCATTTTCTGATATTAATGTCACAGTGGTTTTCTTAAAAGCCTCTCTTAAGAATGAATAAAACAAACAAATAACAACGACAGAAAAATCCCCAAAGCAACCCTCTCTCTTCTCCTCTAGAAGGCAGATCACCTATAACGGGTATGATTCCTTATAGAAAGGGCAGTGGGGAAGCCACCAGAAAAAATGCGAGAGGCAGGATTCTTGGGAAAATGGACTGGTCCTCCCACCAACCCTGCTGCTTAGGGGGCACTGGGTTGTTTCCTCATCCTGGACTGTCGCTGATGCCCCGGGGGCCGAGCAGGCATGACGTCAGTACAATGGCGGATGATTCCTTTTCCCCCTCTCAGATTTTCCCAAACTCAACGGAAGGCTGCCCCCGGGAGATGAAAGGAGAAAAATGTGTTTTGGGGCCTGGGTCACTGTATTTTAAATTAACTGGATGAGTGTGTGTGTGTGTGTGTGTGTGTAGGGATGGGGTGTTTGCAACCCTGTATGGCTCAGTGCAAGCCACCCTGGAGGAGGTCATGATCACACTGCTTCAAATCTGAAAACAATGTCCCCTACTTCTCCCAGAAGAAAAGAGGTATTGACCTGGAGTTAGCCTCCTTCTTCATGACACTTGTAGGTACGCTGCATGTAATAGGGTGACACATTCTCTTGTTGGGCAAAACTTCCCCTGAACACACTAGGTCCCGTTGGAGAAGTAAACACCACCATTAAGCTTCTACGGCCATGGAGGGAAGGTGGTGTAGACTTGCACACCTCACCAAGGCCGCCTCAGAGCCAGGCCGGTCTTACTTCCCAGTACACAGGCCAGAGGGCAGTTTGGCAAATAAGGACAATCCCCATGCCTAAGGAGGGACACTTTCCTCTTCATACTCTTGTTTGCGTGATGCCTCCGTGTGGTCTCTGTTGGGCCCTGAGGACAGGGGAGCTACCGAAAGCTAGGGGAGAGGGTTGGGAGCCGGGGTTTGGCAGGGTCTAGCGGCAGCAGAATGCTGGGTTTGGGGAGGTGAAACCTAGCGGCAGGAGGTTTGGGGAGGTGAAACCTAGCGGCAGGAGGTTTGGGGAGGTGAAACCTAGCGGCAGGAGTCAAGGTTGGTGCCCCTGGATGGGCCTTGTTGCTTTTTCTTGAGGCGCCAGTGGCTTGCCCCCTGTAGACTGTGGCGGACTGCACAGGTCCCTCATTTCAAGGAGGCTTTCTTCCACTGCTTTCGCAAACTCGGAGGAAGAGGTCTCCTTACAGCCATGAAAGCTGGAGATGCAGAAAAGGATATTCTCTGGCTGAGGGTTGTAGCAGGCCCCGTAGCCGTCCGGCACCACAGGACCATAGCAGCAAAACATCTCCATGGTTGTGGGCACCTGGAGGAGAGGACAGGTCAGAAGCCACTGGTCTGAAAAGTAACCTGCGACCTTGCTAGAATACAGGGTGTTTCAGCAACCCTGAGGCCTCAACGGGATATTTACTTCTCCATTTTCCACCTGGGTGCTTGACTGAATTAACCAAATGATTCAATAGCTTCAGCATGGATGGCTACAGCCAGAGTCATAAAAACAAACCCATCTAACTGCACGATATGGAAAGAAGAGGGTCCATAAGGCTCTCCCTGGTGGGAAATCTGCTCAACTTATGAAGTCAAAATCTCCCAGAGTGACCTGTGCTGGGTCTCAGGCTGAGTCTCCCCTTCACCTTGGGGGCTGTATGAGGCACCAAGGCAATCAGGGTAATTTCCTCAATGGCACCCTGGTGGCACCCCATAGTTAGATGGCTTCCCAGAGGGAGTAATTTATGAACAGAAGGAAATCTGGCCTGTCTTCTCTGTTGATTTTCCCCACATCCTTAATTACTGTCAGTATTGCCTGGCTGGTCTGCTTTTCTCCCCATAGCCCCCGGCCATGCGCAATTACCCAGCGCTGGGCATATCAGAGACTGCCATCAACTGGCGTTTTAGTTAGGCACCTAACACATTTTGAATTCAGAGCGCTGAGATTTTGTAATTAGGATCACAAATCAGGAAAATGTGTCTCCGAAGGCATTCCCGCCATACATGTTCATTGCCAGTTGGGAGAAAGAAAAAAACACCAAACCACCCCTCCCGCCCCCAAATTCATTGTCTTAGCTGGTTGTAAGGGGAAAACTAGAACACATTCTCGGGGAGTTGCAGGCTGGGGTTTGTTTTTAAACCCAAGGTTTTAGGCGCTGTGTAGTCAGGCCTTCAGAAATCACACCGGTCGTTTTAATGGGGCAGAACAAACCATTAGTCTTGCTAATAGAGTCACCTCATTGTCAGATAAATTTGCCGTGCAACAGCTGAAGGCCGTAAAACCGTTCCAAAGCACTTTTTTGCCCATGGATGGTTTCCTGAAGAATTTATGTTGTTGTGGCCTGCCCTCGCTGATTCGTGTCTGAGAGCTCACCGCTGTCATGACAGAATCAAATTACGAGTGATTCTGTCATGACAGAATCAAATTACAAATTATGAGTGGGCTTTTATCCTCAAACACAACTTGATCAGCCCCTCTCATTGCCCATGTCCAGCCTTTAGCAGATGAGGTGGAGTCTTAGTCAACTGACGTTTGGGGGTCCTTTTCTTTCCTAAACTGCTGTCCTTCTCCAGTAGACTGTATTCTGTCTTTGTCACAGTGGTCCTCCAACAGAACAGGCTTGGGAGACGCTGGGCTGGCCGCTGATAGTCTGCAGTTGGTCTCATAGCCCTTTACAATAATGACCATGACCTGTTTGGAGGGCCTGTTCCATGCCAGCCACTGGGCTAGGCTTTCTACCCAAACTGTTGCTTCTAGCTGAACCAGGACTTCGCTCTAGACCTGTTGGGCTTCGGAGCCTGTGGCCGTCACGGTGGAACACCACCCCACGAGTAACAGATTGAATGCTGGTAAGCACAGGGCTAGAGCACCAGTTCCCATTCAGGACACCTCTGCTAGGGTGGCATCCATGATTACAACCACTTAGTGGGGAAACCGGTACTCTGAGCATTTAGGTCATTTTGCCAAAGGGCATGCAGCCTGTGAGAAGCTCCTCTGGGACTTGTCTGACTCTAGCCAGTGGGCTGGAGTCACAGGTTTATGCTAACTGGCCTTTTAGAAAGCCCACTGGTTACACTAAGTGGCCCCCTGGGTGACAGCCACACCGTACCTGGCTGGTTGAGAGGACAAACCGGTTGCTGGTCAGGTACGTTTCATCTGTGAACATCTCAGGCAGCTCCTTGCACGTGTCCCGGGCTAGCTCACGCAGCGCCAGCAAGTGGTTGTCGATGGCCATCCCTGTTATGGCCTGGGTAGTTGGGGGCAAAGAATGGGAAATGAGACAGGGGCTCCCACACCCTCCCCCTTCTCTACTCCACAATGCTGATGGCCATTGCAAGGGTCCTGGCTTATGCTGACCTGGCACTTGCTGTGGACAATGTGTGTGGGTAGCTGCCCAGGGCTGACCACTCTACCACTCAGCTGGTGTGCCTCGGATCCTTCCTACATGCACAGGGAGAGTCCGGAGCAGGCTGGGTTCTAAAGTGAGCATGCCTGAGTTAAAGGTCTGTGAGTCTGAGTATCGCCTCCCTCTCAACCCCAGCATGGTCATTGCCGACACACTGCATATGACCCCTCTAATTGGAAGGGGTGGGCTGGGCATCTCTAGTACCTTCTTGAGTAGGGGAGGAGACTGGGGGGCAGGGATGGGTGCTGGGTCCTGTTGGGGCATGGAGAGCGGTGCCCCAGGCTATCACTGGGCAGACACTCACCGCAACAAACACTTTATCCTCCAGCCAGAGTCCAAGGAATGAGGGATAGAGGACATTAAGTCCTGTTCTTAAATCTTGGTTGCTATTTCATGGGCTCAGGATCGGTTCAAATAAACTGGATTTACAGCCTAAGAAATCATTCTGAGACAGGAACTAGACATCTTAGAGGCTCAGCTGATGTTTACAAGGGGAAAGCTTGTTGAATGAAGAAAGATTTTTTTTCCTTTTTATTACAAGATACTTGAACTCTTATCAAAGGTTAAAATCAGAGCAGTGTGGACTCTAGGATGTCTATGTAGGCAGAGCTCAGAGGTGGTCTGGCTGGAAGTGGGCGGTGGGGCCTGCGTACCCATTTCATCTCCTCCCCACTTGAGGCTGCGTGTGTAGCACGCACACTGGTTTTACTTGGATTACATGTTCATTTGGGGTTAATTTTAGGAGTGGTGGAGACTTGGGGGCTGTCTCTGGCCTATAGGAGTGCATTCACATTGGGGTAAGTGTAAATCTTGGGAGGTTCACACTTAGGTAAGACGACTGCTTAGCTGTTAAAGCCCCAGATAGGAGGAAACATCCATCACAATGAACTTCGTTCAAGTTTACAAGGCACGTTTTGGGATTTGACAGCTGTTCTTTTTCAGTGAAGAATGAATGAATAAAGATGAGTCAGAGGCCCCAGTCTCTTCGGATGCACCTAATTATAGGCTGGAAAGATGTTATATAACGGCAGCTCACTTTGGACGTGCCCTGCTAGGACAGAGGGGAAGGACTCTGAGCCCGTCTATGCAGTGAGTGTACTGCTGGTTCCTCTGTCAAATCGCAGACTCGTGTAGACCTGTGGAAGCCGCTGCTCTGTGCGGCAGCCAGCCTCGGGTCCTCACCCCCTCCAGCTCAGGGCGGCAACCAAGGCTGACTGAACGGAGTGTTTGGATTAAGGACACGAGTCGTCATGAGTAACACGATTCATCGTTCAGTCTTTCATTCATTCGGGGAAACTTACTTGAGCTCCCACTATGTGCCCAAGGCTGCTGGGCACTGGGAACGTGCATGCTGTGAAGGGAGAGCCTAAGGTGCTGTGAGAGTCTGTGTGGGAGGGTCTGGACCACGACGACTCCTTCACTGGGATGTCCTTTCTCTGCTACCGTGGCCCAATACAGCTGCCACAAGGCTGTAGCTCTCCTTGCTTCTTCCCCCTGACCCTGACCCCACACCCACACAGCCAGCCAGGCTCCAGATTCACCACAACAGATTTTCACAGTTCTCCCCTTCCCAACCCCCTCTCTTTTATTTAGCTGTTCCCATCAACATAAAATAGTTAACAGAGCTGAACCCTAGAGCCATGCTTTAGAGGATATTTTTCTAAATCTTCCATAAATAAATTATTACCAAAGCTATGTATTTATATAGCTTAAAACTCCGGAGAAGCTGAAGGTGTCTGTCTCTTTGCCAGGTCTGATTCCCACTCCACAGAGGCAACCAATTTGGCTACTTAATTGTCTTAGTTCTAAATAACAGTCTTAGAATGCATTCACTACCTTTTTCAGCTTTATGTCTTTGTGCGATAGAAGACGAACCTTTGGCTCTTTCATACTCCTGCTCTCCAGACAGTCTTCCATTCTCCCATCCTCTCAGTAGAGCTACGTTTAACTCCGCACTGTTTGATCAGGAGTCAGTGCTGACATGATTTAAATTATACAAGTATTCCCATCTGAGTCTCAGGCTATATTATGATCAGATTTCCTTTCTTATTCATCTTTTGTTTTCCTTGGAATGGACAATTTTTAAATGATTGAATTACGATTTTCTCCATTTGCTTAGCTTTCTACAGATCTATAACTAATTGATTCCTAAACTCTCAGTCAGAAGTGTAAAACTTTTCTTAGTACAGTCAACTAAATCAGATAATTTATCAATCTCATTCTATCTCTCACTTCTTGCTTCTTTATTTTTTAAAAATGATTTTATTTATTTATTTGACAGAGAGAGAGCGAGCGAGAGCACAAGCTGGGGGAGTGACTGGCAAGGGAGCCCGAGGTGGGACTCGATCTCAGAACGAAGGCAGATGCTTAACTGACTGAACCACCCAGGCGCCCCCTCTTCTTGCTTCTCTATGGGCTAATTTGTTCTGTGTCTGCTAAACAGCAGTTGACTTGGGACCTCCCTTTACTGTCACCATCTTTCTCACTTTCTTGTGCTGAATCTTCTGATTGTTGGAGCCTATGATGTCTTTTATGTTTTATCTCTTACTTTAGTAGTCTAAATCCTCCAGTAGTTTGACAAGAAAGAAAGCTTAAAAAGTAAAGCTTTTGAGAACTTGTCTGTCTGAAAATGTCTTTCTTTTGTCTACAAAGTTGATCATAGTTTAGCTGGGTATGAAATATACATTAAAAATAATTTCCCCTCAGAATTTGAAGGCATTGCTCCATTATCTTCCACCTTCTAGTGATATTGTTGAGAAGTTCAATTACACTTTTATTCCTGATCTTCGTATTTTTTTTTCCTCTCTCCCTCTGAGAGATTTTAGGATCTTCTCTTTGATCTTTGTGTTGTGAAATTTCCTTGGTATGAATCTTTTCATCTCTCATGCAAGGTACGTGGTGGGCTCTCTCAATATGGAAGTTCACGTCCTTCAATTCTGAGAAGTTTTCCTGAATTATTTTGTTGCTCTTCCCCTTTACCCCCATTTTCTCTTTCTGGACATGTATTACTTGGGATACTGTTTCTCATGTAATGAGCCTCTTTTCTGTCCCATATTTCATTTCTTGTTTTGTTGATATTTGGGGAAGATTATTTCAGCTTTATCTCCCAATCCTTCCATTGCATTTTTTCTACCATATTTCCCCCAGAATTATTTTTATTGCCCCCAAAAGATTTTTTTTCAGTTTTGTGTTCTTATTAATGGATGCAATAAATTCATTATCTTTCAGAGGACCTCAATTACAGTTTTAAAACATGTTCTCCTGCTTCTGCATTGTTTTCATTTCTTTGAAGTTTCTCTTAAATTATTTTTAAAAATTAACCAAAAATTTAAAAATTACACAAAAACATTTCTACTGGCTTTTGTGTCTTATGTTAGTGGCTTTCCTCAATGTCTGATGATTAATGGCTACTTGCTTATATTTCAGAATAAAGCACTGAAAGAATGATAAGAAGATACAAGGGTAAGCCTGTGCTTGCCCTCTGGTAGCCTTCACTGGGAGGTGAGCTAGCTGGGCTATTTCTCTGGGCACCCCAGCCGTCAGTGTCTGTGAGTTTCTTCTCTTGGCCTGGTCAGTCTCACCACAGAGAAATTCTAGAATCTCATGCTTGGAGAGACTTGGTAATAAAAGTACTTCCCAATGTACCTGGAGCTGAGTAGGTAGACTTTGATCAATCACCATGTTTAATCTGATTAACCCTCCCTGAGCTCTACCTGGTGTCCCCAGATCTAGAGTCTTCTGTCTTCAGCTTCTCCAGAGGCTAAGCTTCTAGCTTACCATTGAGAAAGGGGAGGGTAGTCACCTAGCTGCATGGGATGGTGGAAAGGAACTGGGGGTCTGATTCTTTCTTATAGAGATAATCAGCCAACCCTCTTCTTTTCAGCCCTACACACACCTGTACTTCTGGTGGGTGCCTCAATGCCTGAGCCATTCTGTGATTACAATTCTTTGGGTTCCTGGGTCTCCCTTACTGTTCGCCTGGGTTTTAGCTTCCCCTGGTTTGCTAAGTCACTGGCTATCTGTTCTATTTTCCAACTTGAAAACTTTGCTGTTCTTTTTTTCCCCACTCTCTTTGCCTAGTGTATTCATGGCTTAAAAAAGAAAAAAACTGCTTTTGCTGATATTTCTGAGGATTTCAGAGGGAGTGACAGTAAACCCTTGTGTCCACCATGGCTAAGCAGAAGTTGGTGTCTACCTCTTCAATCCGCTGCCCCTGCTCTATGTCAGCTCTACCTAAATATTATATAGGTTCCTAATTAGTGTCACTGAATGTTGGTAGACCACCCATGCTCCAACCAGTCCTCCTTCTACCTGGCCACTGGAATAAACTTTGTGACTGAAAAATCCCACCTCATAAGCTCCCCTGTGCCTCTGTCCTTCGCAAACATACACTGAACTATTTGCCTTTCCTCCAATGTGTCTTATTCTCTCAAGATTCTTTACCTTTGCATGTACTCTTCCCTTCTGGGACCATTTTTCCCTTCTATGTCCACCTGACAAGCACCTCTTCATCCTTCAAGTCTCATATCAAGCACCACTTCTTCTGGGAAGTCTTCCTGGCTTTCCCAAGATGAGGAACTAGCTTGCCCCTCCATGCTCTCTCCTACTTCCTGAGGACTCATTTTACATGAGATGAGATTTATCATTTAAGGGATTTTCCTCTCAGTTACTCAGTAAACTCACTAAGGACAGGGGTTGTGGACTTCACCTTTTATTTCCTCCCACCCAGCACCTTGTCTGGCATTAAGCAAGAAGACCAAAAATACCCACTGAATACGTGAGCATGAGCTGGATTTTCCCCAAACAGAATGAACATTTAACTCTTCAGATGAATTCAGGACCTGGTAACTGAGTGGAAAGAAGTCTACATTGGCTCAATCTAAAACCCAGATAAGCATTGTACTTGCTTTCAAGTATATAGAGTGAAATTCGGTCAAGCCCTTTTCACAGGATCTATGCTCCTTCAAAGACTGTATCAGAATAAATTTCAACTGATATATTGATCACCCGTCCAAGTAGTAGCTTATTCTCTGTTATTTATATGCAAATGATGGCTCTGCCATGCTAGGAAATAAACGACTTCCCTAAACTAAGAGAACATTTCCTTTAGAATTTTGATTTAGGGGCACCTGGGTGGCTCAGTTGGTTAAGCAACTGCCCTCAGCTCAGGTCATGATCCTGGAGTCCCAGGATCGAGTCCCACGTCAGGCTCCCTGCTCAGTGGGGAGTCTGCTTCTCCCTCTGACCTCTCCCCTCTCGTGCTCTCTCTCTCTCATTCCTCTTTCTCTCTCTTATAAATAAATAAAATCTTAACAAAAAAAAAAAAAAGAATTCTGATTTGGGGTACCTGGGTGGCCAAGTGTGTTAAGCATCTTATTCTAGATTTCAGCTTTGGTCATTATCTTAGGGTCATGAGATGGAGCCCTATGCCAGGTTCTATGCTGAGCATGGAGCCTGCTTAAGATTCTCTCCCTCCCTCTCCCTCTGCCCCTCCTCCCCTGCTCTCTCTCTTAAAAAAAAAAAAAAGTAAAAATAAATAAAATTTTGATTTCACTATTAATTTTCAGCAAAGACTTTTTATTCATAGGCGATATAAATAGAGAGGCAGGCAGAGAGAGAGGAGGAAGCAGGCAGGCGATATAAATAGAAAATAAGAAAGCAAAACCAGCTCTAGGTGGGAATGAGTACTGTCCCACCAGCAGTCATACAAGGTGCCCAAGCCACGACAGTGTGCCAGGCTTGGCCGCCATCTCTCACATTTGACTTTTCTTGTTGTATAAACTGTAAAGTACTACACGTATTTGGTGCTATTATTACCATTATTGTTCTTTCAAAGATCATTCATGGTATTCTTGTAAAATCCAAGTGAAAATGAGTGCTGTGTTACCCAGGTACTAAAAATAAGAAAGAGTCTCTGAGAGGCATGGCATCAGCCAAGCCACTGGGTGGCTGGTGGCCCGGCTCTCACACAGGTCCTGTGCTGTGGCCCGGTGCCTGCAGGCCCAGCTTTGGGGCACAGCCCACAGTCACGAGTTCCCCCAAGAAGAGGCACCGTGTCACTCACCATGACTGTGTACTCGGTCTGGGCTCGGATGGCATCTTTCAGAAGCAGCAGCTTTTCTGAATCCTGTCAACAGACCAGAGATGGGGCTCGAAGGGCTACTCAGGGACCAGCAAGTGAAAGGAGCTGGCTGTCCCCGAGCCCCAGCCGACAGGAGGCTCCCGGGGTACTCCTCAGACAGAGCGGGACTTACCGGTATGGCAGCCTTGTGGTCAGTGACGGCCTTCACAAAACTCAGCGCCTCTGGAGTGGCCGAGCGAATGTTGTCCACACGGCCCTCCTGGAACCGGCGAATGGACGCGCTCTCGTAGGTGGCCACGAGTCTTCTGTGGAGCCTGCAGAAGATGGAAGATGAATGGCAAACGCTGTCGCCGTCTCAGGAAACCATAAACGCTGGAAGAAAAATAGCATCTGCAGGCTTTATGTTTACAGCCCTGACTCTACTGGGCACAGTATTTCATTTTAATGTTAATAGAATTCTCGGGGAGATTTCCCAAAGATGAGTGTTGGGGAGTCGCTAATAGGAAGAGCTGTGTACGCCTTCATCCACCAGTGACACTGTGTGGATATAAAATAGAGAAGCGACGGGTAACTTTTCAAAAAACCTCCATCTGGTGGGAAACCTAGAATTTTCTTCGAGACCTGATGAGTGTTTGATTAATAGCACAGAATGGAATAACTATGTGATTAATCATTCATATCCTTGAGGGAATCCTGTTTTATTTAGAACAATTCAAGTATGACCTATGGATCGAGGCAGGGAGGAGGCTGCAGCCCAGGCCTGCCTGTCCGGGGGCAGCTGAGTTTCCAACAGACCCACGGGCACCATGGCTGTGCCTCTCCTGGCCCCAGCCAGCGAAGGTCCTTTCCTTAGGAACACAAACCAAGTGAGCACTCCGAGGCTTGCACATCTGGCTGGCACATGTCTTTCTCACCTGTCAGCAAAGTCTTTGGTGTCGGAGGAGGTGGGGAGGAGGAAGACACAGAATCACAGAGGGGCCTTGATAAGGGGACACAAGTCTTGGGCCTGCGTGCTGGCCTTGTCAGAGCGTGTATCTCCTGTGCTGAGGGAGCTCTACTAAGAGGAAGGCCAAGTCTGATTCAGCCCAGTGCTTGGCGTTGTAACTTGGTGAGAAGGTGAATAAACTTTCTGGACACTTCTGTCTCATTACCCCAGGTAGGAAGGACTCTGGCAGTGAGCTCATTTCCAGTATCTCTACGGTCCCTGGCAGCAGACACCATGCCCAGCACAAAAGTAGATGCCATCACTGGCTAGTCACTGATCAACCCCCATCTAGGCATCTTCCAGGCTTGCTGAATACAGGGGCAGAGTAAAAACATTTTCTTGGTTATGGCTTAGACTCTGAAGAATGTTCTCCATGGGAAGCAGATCCTATTTTGGCTGTTCACAGAGCCCAGCAGCCTCCGGCCATGTCCACTGCTGGCCACATCCAGTGCCACAAGGATCAGTTGAGGATAGAGGAGGCTGTGCGCAGGGCCGGCCAGCCCCTCCTAGCCCTCGAACTGAAATGCTCCCTGTCCCATGGCCCATCTCAGCCACGTGCCAGTGTCAGAATGGCGACAGTGGTTCCAGACACCAGGTCCTACCACGGCTCAGTGTCGGTGAGGTCTCTGTGTCCCCACGATGAGCACAGACCTCACGTGGGGTGACGTCAGCCTTCCCCACGGAGTCCCAGTGCCCAGAGGGGCCGAAGCCATTTCCTCTCCCTGTGAGTTATGGCCCCTCGGGAGGACACTAGGATCTGGGATGCTGTGTCCACAGGGGAGCTGTCTGCTCGTTAGTGAGACCTCCTTCCCCTGGCCTTATTGCAAGGTCACTTTATGTCCCCCGCTCCCCCTGTATATTGCAAAGTAAAAGCAGGTACTGGTGGGGTCCTGTGCAAGTTGCTTTGGAAACACTGGAACCAATAGGAGCCAGCCTTGTCTTGAGGTTGGTCTACTTTGCATTTTAGTTTAGCCTCCTATAAAAGACCCATTGGCCTCCCTGCCCTGTTTTCACCCCTTGCTCTCTACTTTCTCTCCTTCCCCAACACAGAGCTACCACGACAGAGATTTCTCTAAACCCGACCTGACTGTGCCACCCCCAGTTAATACTCCCGTAGTGTCTTCTCACGTCTGTGACTCATCCCTTGAGGCCTACTCTGGGCCAGGTGTGTGAGACACGCAGAGTGTCAGGCTTGGGAGAGACAGTCTAGAAAACAAAACTGACAAATCAATGAACAAGGCAGCCCACACGAACAATGACTGCCATGAAAGAGAACACAATAGGATAGGCTGGAGAGCTGGGTGGTGTGGGGGTCTGAGGTGGCTACTTTAGGTAAGGGGGTCAGGGAAGGCCTCTGGGGCGGACACCTGGGCAGAGACCTGGGTGGAGGGAGGAGCAGGCGTGTGAAGAGGGGTGGTGGCAGCAGGCTGGGGGTGCGAGACACACAGGGAGCAAAGGGCCAGAGGCGGGAGAGAACTTGGGAGGAGGGGCCCAGGAGAGGGAGTTCACAAGAAGCCTTTCAAAGCCTGGACTTTGTTCTAAACATGGTGGGAAGCCATGGGGAGGGTTCAAGGTGGTAAGTGATGGAAGCTGATATGCATATTTCAAAGTTGACGATTTGTGAAGATGGGAGTGGGAAGCAGAGCCCCCTGGGGAGCTTGCTGCCGCTGTGCAAGCACGAGATGACCGGGGAGGCGCTGGCGACCATGGAGATGGAAGACAGAGGGTAGGTCTCAGAGACCTCTGGAGGACGGACATGGGGGTGTCCCGGGTGGGAGAGGAGAGACAGGGACGAACCAAGGATGAGTTCACATTCTTGTCCTTCCTTCTCATTTCTGAGATTGGATTCAGACTC
This sequence comes from Enhydra lutris kenyoni, assembly GCF_002288905.1. Taxonomy (NCBI): domain Eukaryota; kingdom Metazoa; phylum Chordata; class Mammalia; order Carnivora; family Mustelidae; genus Enhydra; species Enhydra lutris. Next base: position 40,622,997 of record NW_019154096.1, on the reverse strand, counting down.
TGAATCCCGGCTCCTCTTTCCCTGCAGCCTGCCCTGCTCCTCCCAGCTTCTCAGCCCACAGAAAGTCATTCCTCCCTCCAGGATGCTTCTAGACTCCGGAGTCTAGAGCAGCTTGTCGGGCAGCCCACCCAGGCCAAGTTGTTCCGCTGTCAGGCTTTGCTTACCTGTAGAAGGCCAGCTGGAGGGCCACCTGGATGAAAGCATCAGGACTGCATTTCTGCTTCTTAATGAATGTTTTCCCAAAGACGTCAAACTTATACACAATGAAGTCGAGATTCTTTACTATGCTGTGGGAGAAAAAGAAGAGGCCCTATTGCATGCAAAACAGAATGCACAGACTACGAAGTCTAACTGAGTGGCTCAAGCTTGGTCTACGACCCAGGACTCTGGAGGTGAAAGACATGGTCCTTGCCCACTGGGAACGCATCAGGTGTCAGAGACAGGCCTTGACATGAGGAAGTGGCGGAGGGCATGTCAGACCAGGGTTCCCTGAGCTGAAGGGGAGGCTTGGCTGGGTAGGGCAGTGGCCCTGTTCTGGTGGTGGGGGAGGGGACCTGGCTGCAGGGAAGGGCATGGGGCGTGGGGGCAAGAGACATTTGCATGCGCAGGGACAACACTGCCCACAAACAAAACCCTGGAGCCCATTGCCTGCAGAAGTGGGCCTGAAAGAAGCCATTCATCTGACCTGTTTGGGAATGTGGGTCCCACAACCTCAGATTCTTCTGGCACCCTGGCTATTCTCCCAGACCTGGCACACCGCCTTTGCCCAAGGAAAGGCCTGTTTCTCTGATGGCTGGAAGCCATGTCTCCTCACAGAGACTCCTCCCTGTTGTGCTATGAGAAGAAATGCCTGGGGCCTCCCTGGGGGTCCCGGTCACCACAGCGAGGGCTGCTCGACTGTAAACCCATCTTACCCAGAAATGACTGCTGAGCCTCCTGTGACACACCCGGCTCCTTACTGCCCATGAGCCACGGTCAGAGTAACGGGTAGATTCCCTGACTCTACACTGAGACCTTTGAGCATTCATCCCCTCACCAGTATGGACCAGTGTCCTCCTTCACAATGAGCTTGGGGTCTGGACTGATTGTCCACTGCAGCAATGTCTGGCAGGGTCCACACGGTCTGTCCACAGGCTGTATGTGAATGCAGAGCCCTGGGGAGGCAACCTCCACCCTCCAGTCACACTGCTGCAGGCCTCAGATGCTCTCTGCCTGCTGGCCTCGCGGTGGGGCCGTGCCAGGTTCTGGGGACCAGGGTCCAGCCAGTTAGCCAGCTGTCTCTGGACGGGCTGAGCACATGGTCACACAGTCACCTGGAAGCCTGTTGCTCGGGCCCTGCCCACTAAGACCCTGCTCCCTTCTGTAGGCAGCTCGGAACCCTCGAGGCTCCTCCTGCTTTCCCACACTCAGACCTCTCCTGGTTCCCCACCTCTGGAAAGAGAATTTGGAGGCACCACTCAGATCTCTGAAAGTGAGTGGGCACCTTTCTCCACCCAAGGATGCCAGCCCACCAACTCACTGACTCTCCTAGAGGCCTGCTTATCCTAAGAACAGCCCCTACAGTTGAGCTATTAGCATCTTTCGTGGATGAACACCCGAGGCCTCTTCTACTCTCCCGCGTCAGCCAGTCAGCCCTCAGAGCAGCTTGTGGTGGACTCGTCCACCCTCCCCTCCAAGCTTGGCCATGATCTGTCCTGCTCACTGCATCTTCCTCACTGGCTCCCTGAAACCCCTGCTCCAAACCCTCCAAGGGCTCCTCCCCACCGCACAACAGCATCCAGGCCCCATAACACAAGAACAGCAAAGCTCTTCAAAATGTGACCTCAACTTCCCTTGAGTGCCTCAGTTCTGGCCTTTCTCTCACTTGCTGGTTTCCAAACCAGCCTGCATCTTCTATAAATCTTCTATGTACAAGCTCAAACAAGCTGCCTTTCTGCCTCTTCTCTAGCTGCCTGCACCACGAACTCCTATCCATCCTTCAAGACCCATTGTTGCAAAGCCCTTCCACAATCTCCTGGTAGAATTCCACTGCTGTGTCCTCTGTGGGTTCAGGCTTGTATGCCTTTCTCCGGTTTGGGCACTTGCGTCACACGTGTTTTGGTCTGGGGGTCTTCTTCCTCCACTGAGTGTGGACAGCAGGCTCCATGGCATATTCATTTATGTGTCCTCAGCCTTTCCACGTACTGGCCCATTCATATATTTGATGAATGAATGAATGAATAATGCTCACTTACTGAATGAGGGAATGAAAAACCAAGGGGCAGATCTAGTTGCCAGCCTGCAGCTCCCTCCACAACTTGGCACTGTGCCAGTACGGGGGCGGGGGGGGGGCGCCCACAGAGGCCCACCCCCACACACTCCTGCATGTGTCCCGTTAGGGACTGAACTTTCTCTCTCCCCTTGGGGAGAAAGGTCCCCTTGTCACATTGTAGTGTAAATTCAAGCAAATTGAAATAGCTTGGATTCAAATGATCTATTCAAACCAGTTGTTTATTACTCCCCCCACCCCAAAGCAGGGGAATAATTTCCCCGCCTTGACGCAGCTCAGTCAGGTGAAACCTGTGAAAAAATAGCTCCATGTTTGCATTTTATGGAAATGATGGAGACTTGAGCAAGGTTATTTCCCCGAGAGTTATAACTCCCCTTTAGTTTGACTACATTTCTGTGAAGGGGTGGGCCGGGGGCGGAGGCGGGCAGGGGGAGGCAGAAGAGCTGGGGTCTTTGGAAACTTCCAGGGGGCCTCATCGTCCTGGGTAGAGGGGGTTGGGGTGAGAGTGGACACGGGGTGACACCAGAGCATCGCCCTAAAAGAGGCTTGGGCTTTCTACCGTTGAAGTTTTTCCGCTGACGAGGCTAAGAGGCCTTGGATTTCCGGGGAGCACTTCCAACGCAGCCTCCTGGGGGCCGGGAGCTCGCTGACAGAGTCTGCTCGGACCAGCTTCTTGCTGCTCTTCACCCTGTAGGCACAGACAGGTGATGGTCTGCGGCCCTGGGAGCTGAGGGCTGCGGGCAGCTGGCCTTGCCCTCTGCGGGCATCCTAGCTGCTGAAGCCTCAGGGGGGTGTGAGTTGCCCTGGGCCCACTGCACAGATGAACAGACTGATGCTCAGTCCCCTAAGCCACCCAAACAAGCACGTGGCAGAGCCGGGATTCCCGCCAGTTCTGCCCGACTCCAGAGCCTGTTTCTTTTCACGTTCTTCCACTCCACTAACACTTGGGAAACACTTGGAGAGAAACTGAAGAAGCAAACTGTGTTGTTTGTCTGTGAGAGTTGCTTTGGGCTTTTAGGGATTCTAAAGAGCTCCCAAATCATGGAAGAGATTTAGAACTTAGATTCAGGGTAAAGATTCTGGAGGGAGAGAAGGAGCAAACCGTGAATGGAGGAAGGAACTCGGTGTGTTTAAGGGATAGGCAAGCACTCAGTCCGGCCAGCCAGGAAGCTAGGGAGAGAGGTCCAGCTCCCGGGGGTGGAAGGAGGTGCAGCTCAGAGACCCCCGTCCCCTCTGTTGGGTCAACAGTCGGCACAGGCCTGACTCGGAACAAGCACTAGATATCAGTCTGGGTTCCCTGGGCCAAAGTAGATGTTTCTTTTTGGCTAAGAATTCTTGGCCAAGCTTCTCCTGATGCCCAGCCTGCCCCCACTGTCCGTGGCAGATAAAGTGTCTGAGCTCAAGCTGGTTTCCGAATCCATCCTTTGCTAAGACACTTTCCAGACTAATGCAGCCTCCCGGTGGCCACCCAAATTTTTCTTGGCTGAGCCTGGCCACGCCTTGGCAGTCTGGTGTTGGCTCCCGTGGCTGCGGCGGGGGTAGCGGGGTGAGGGGATGGGGAGAGGGTGCGCCCAGACTCACATGTGCTTGAGCAGGTGCTCCGTGCACTGCACCAGGACGATTCCATCAAATGGGGAGTGCTCGCACACCACGCCGCATGTGCCATCGCGGCCCACCACGAACTGCAATAAGGAGGGAGAGAGGTGAGTGGACCTCAGGTAGGGTCTGCATCTCAAACTAGTCCCTGGGCTCCAGGCTGGGTCTCCCTGGCCTCTCGGGAGCGAGGGGTGGGGAGGGGGACCTCTCCTCCAAGGACACAAAAGCACATTATGTCCCAAAAGGAATGCTGTATGAAATTGCCATGACCTGAGAATATGGGGGCCTCGAGACAGCTCTATTATGTGACCTCCTTCCCAGAAATGCTCTGGGCAGTGAGGGTAGAGCCCAAGGTTCCCCAGTTGAAGTAGCCCGGTGATTCCTAACCATCCGCCCTGAAGCCGTGCGCTCTTTCCTTAGGTCATGGGCAAGTTCCTTTGACTTCTGCTAAGCCCTGTGTTCCCCCACCCCATCCCACAGTGTGCAACGGGGCCAAAATCCTGTACAGCTTCGCGTGAGTACGGGTCTAAATGGGGCCTGTGTGTTTGGCCCCCACTGGTTTTCTTCCCAGGATCTAGACCCATGTCTACCCCATAGTAGGTGCTCAACACTTCTGTTGAACGAGTGAGTGAAAGGTAACGATCAGGTTTGGGTCGTGGGCAGATTCCAAGGGAGAAATAGTTGTCTCTGGGTGGGAGTGAAGGAAAGGTGTTCTGAGGGTGTTCCATGAACTGCTGTCTGGGCTTCGAGTCAGGGACCGGGGTTCCAGGTCTGCCATGGCCACCTGCCAGTTAGGAGACCTTCGACAGGACATTTCAGCTCCTGGCTTCAGTTTGCTACCATTGAAAATGGATCCAATAAAGCCCGGTTCACAGGATGGCTAGGAGGATCAGAGAGAAAGTTTAGGAAAGGTCCCCAGGGACTGTAAGGAGTTTGCTGAGGCTGTACTTAGCTGGCGTGGAAAAAGGACATGCTCGGCATGTACAGAGGTGCTGGGAAAAAAGAATGAGAAGAATGAGATTTGATTGTTGACATGTAACCCAGATGAGGTGGGGCTGCCCATAGCCTGGCTCAGCATAGCATCCCATCTGGTCCGCCATCCACAAGCAAGCAAACAAACAAGCTATTGACAGTTTTCTGATGCCCTTCTGGGGCACTATAACACATGTGAGCTGACTCTCCTCCTGTCTTCCCCCAGCCCTCACCTAGAGCCAGTGGTCCAAATCTCTACTCCCATTCTTCCAACAACCTCCCCACAGAGTCTTTCTCAAAACTTATCCCTTGCAGTCTTTTCTTTTCTCCCCAGTGTCCCCTGCTTCTCTGTCCCCTGCTTCCTTCTAGCTCTTGATCGTTCAGCTCAGGTCCCTGGAGCCTGTTTGGCTTCTCCAGGTCATCTGATCATCTGTCCTGCCCATGAAAAGCGCCCAGCGGTGGGCACAATCACCCCTGTGGGGCAGGAGGAGAAGACTGTGCCCACTCGTGCATTAATGCTTTTCTGTCCTTGCCACTAAAACAAAAGGGAGGAAAACAGTGCCTTTTTAAAACCACTACTGAGGCTTCCTATGTTTCTGGTCCCCTACATTCATTATATCATTACATTCCCACAGCTGCTCCATGAAAGATTACAAGCCATTAGCACCACTGGTGGAGGCTAAAACGGCCAGCGCAGCAGCAAGTGAACTCATCAGAAACAGCAGAATCAATATGCAAACCAATAAAAAGGATAACCTGCAGAACGGAGAGGCCAGAGAAAGAGAAAAATGAAATGTTGCCCAGCAATGCTTATCTGTGGGAGCCGATGTTAGCCCAAAGTATAGCGATCGCTGGCTATTTAATATGGTCATTGTGAAAGTGGGGTGGGGGGCTTTAAAAACAGACAAGGATCGATTCAGGATTGACACACTGGAGAAAAAAGCCTGGAGAAACAGGAATGAATGGGCCCAAACTCGAACTTCATCTGCACCTGCATGAGTATTTCTCTCCAGGCTAAAGTGAGCATCTTTTTTCTGGGTTGATGTCACGTGAATGAAAAACATAGGAATTGCATTATTTCATTTTATGGCTTTTCTTCTCTGGAGATGCTGGGCTGTCCTACTTCTCAGAGTTGGAGGGAGGTATGTCGAAACAGTCAGACAAGAGTGATGGAGATTCAGAAAAACTGGCACTTCCGGGCATCAGCCATGATTCTTGCTGGATGCATTGAGGATATGTTCAGGGGGCCCCCGGGACACCCCACCTTACAGTGTGTGCTTGGAGAGTGGGAGTGAGCTCCAGGTCTGACCCCGAGGTCCCGCACACCTGGCCCAGGCTGCAGGAAGGTTGGGAGTTAGAGTTGGGTTTGGTCCCTGGCTCTCGGGAAGGGTTGTGGCCAGTCCCAGGGACTGACACCAGTGGCACATTTCCAGTGCCTTCGGCTCCCCCGGCTCCAGACGCGGCATCCTGGGCAGCACAGGCCAGCGCATGAGCCTGGCAGGCGTGCGCTTCTGCTGACTCAGCCCTGGCCTTGCAGCTGGGGAGGCTCACCTGCAGGGATTTGTCATACCAGCGGTTCGCCCCGTTCTTGCTGCAGCCTCCGCCATGAAGGAGCTGAAGAGCCCTGTTGGTGTCGCTGAGCTCCACGCCCGCTGGGGCATCCAGGCACACGAGACAGATGCAGCGTTCAATCATATCCAGTGCGTCCCGGTTGGTGGAGTCTGCAGGCCGGGCAAACAAGGCCTTAATCCCTATCCTCCCCCAGGTCTGAGGTCCCCTCTGCGGAGCCCCACGCGCCACAGGCAGACACACATGGACACCCAGCCCTTGAGCCAGTCCTGACTTCTCGCCCAACTCCAATGGGTGGGCCGTGACAGTCAGCTAGACTCTCCTGAGCTCCTGTGCTAACCCCAGCAGCCAGCTCCCACTCAGGGGGTCTGCAGGAGTCCCACCAACTCTCCAGCTGTGGCCAGATCTGCCCCCAGACGGGTGGTCATTGGAACTGCCCACCAGGATGAAGGGGGTTCATGCAGGGCCTTCTCCGTGGACATTAGACCCTCAGACCGGCCTTGCCAGGGGAGGAGCCCCAATTCCTCCATCGAACAGTACCCTGCTCCCACACTGTGGTGCTTGAGAGCCACATCTGGCCCATAGGTCTGTTTATTTGTTTCAAACTAAAATTCTCAAACATTGGTTGTTGAAAATTAAAAATCTGTCAATTTCACATGAAAAGCTTCAGGGAGTCAAGGTGTTGCTGTCCCTGCCCCTCCCTGCCTCAGCGGTTATTTCAATGAAGAGCGCAGATAGAAGGCCAGGCAGCCTGCCCCAAAGCCATACCCCGGTGAGCCCACTGAGGCCAATTCAGGCACGTGGAACTCGTCAGGACAAATAGGCTAGAAGCCACTGAGTTGTGCAGGAGACGTGTCACCAAGGCAGCTTGATTGCTCCGTGGGGGACATTGGGCATAAGGTTCTTCCCCAAAAAAAGCTGGGTCAGCTGGATGGGCTCTCCCCGGGCAGCCCCCCTCCCCCTGCCATTTCCACCACATCCTCTATCCAGACTTTTGGGCTGGAAAGCTGTAACAGGATGAGGGGCAGGGTTACCTCTCTCCCCAAGCCCCAGAGTATTCTATGCATGGAAGATGGGGTGCAAAGTATTTGGAGGCAAGGGGACACTGTGGGGCAGAGGCTGCTAGCTGTGTAGGGCAATATCCATTCTCCCTTTAGTCACAGAGTGCCTGGTTTTAGCTTGGCACATGGAGGGCCAGAACTAAAGGTGCATTGCCCAGCCTCACTTACAGTTAGAGGAGAACACATATTTAATTCTGCCAATAAAATTTAGAAACCCTATATGACAGCTTCCAAGAGACTTCTTTAAAGGTAACCAGCATGTGCTCTTTGCCCCTCTTCCCACCTTCCTCTATCTACTGCTTGGAGCACTGGTGTGATGGCTGGACCTCTAGCCTCCTTTTTGGATCATATGGTTGTGTGCCACACCCTTGCAGTGATAGAAGAATCCTAGCCACTAAGTATCAGCTCTGATGGCTTACTTCTGGTATACAAGAGAGAAAGAGAGACCTCTGTTTTCTTTAAACCACTATTATTTTGGGTTTTCTGTCATATGAGGCCAAATCTAATCTTAACTTATACCATCTAGGGAGTTTGGGTTCACATTCTCACACTGCAAGAATCAGCTGGAGCTGAAAAACTGCACCCTTGTTTTACCATAGTCATCTCATTCATTCAACCCCCTTGGTCCCTGTAGGTATTGAAATCCAAGGTCCCTGTCCAGGAGGTGTTTGTCAGAGAGAAACATTCTGCGGGCTAAGGAGCCCCCGCACAAGATGACAGTCCCTGTTCCTTTTTGCCCCATCAAGACAGGCAGTGGGGCAGGTTCTGATCCTGAGTGCTGGCCCTTCTATTTCCTGTAGTCAGTCCAAGCCCAGGCACACATACCTCTCTGCTCCTGCCCTTTCCCTCACCACTGGGATCCCACTTACTGCTGAGTCAGAGCCCCTGGTTCTGGAGGCTTCTCTTCTTCTGGAGCCTCAAACCAAAAATTATGCCCATCACCTCTCATAGCCACCCGAAATCTGCTTTCCTGAAGTCCAGGGAATGTGTGGGAGCCAGTGTGGTCTCCGTTCACCAGCCAGGTCCTGCCTGTGGGTTGGAGCCAGGCACAATGGGACCTTCCCTAGTCAGTGGGAGGCTGAGTCCATACACAGTCTGATGTTGCCAGTGGGAGCCTGTCCTTCCCTTTGTCCAGCTAGGGACCCAGGGGTCCTGTCTGTTCCTCCCTGGGTTCCTTCCTCTGCTCTTGGCCTCACCCTGACCCTCCCTGGGACATGTGGTAACTTCCCTCTTCCAGTGCAATCAGCCTTGAGTGGAGTAGTCACCAAAACTCTCCCCTGGGCCTCCTCAACATGAGGTAGGCACGATGCTAAGGTCACCTGTGACGATCACTGCTCTGCCCACGTGATTTCTCTAGCTCATGAGAGGCGTCTGTATACAACATCACGGAAGACAGTCTCCAGTCTCCACCCATCCCCTTCCTCCCACTTCTTGCAAATCCCTCTCACAGCAAGTCTTCCAGTCTGAGAAGCAGAATGACCAGCAAGCCAGCCCATCCTTGGGTCATCTTTTCCCCACTTCCTGTGTAGAATGAGGGTTTGGAGAGTACCATGCTTTCAGGACCCCTCTTGATCCCGAAGGGGCCAGGATGACTCCTTATCTTTTGCATGGCTTCTTGGGCTTTCCTGGAATCTGATCATCTTCAAGACTTTCGGTCATGCCCTGAGGATCTAGAGGTAAAGGTAACCCAGTTGAAGCTCTGGGGAAATTCCCCTTCCCTCTGCCCCTGAAGGGTGGGGCAGTCACTGTGTTACCATCTTCAACCTGAAATGACTTCTATGAGGTTGAGTTTAAACATGGCTCTTTGGGCTCCGTGGCTTACCATGCTGCCCCTCAAGGGTCACATCCCCTGAATCCCTGCGTGGGCTTCAGGCTTCCTGCCACTCTCTGGACATCTGGGCTCATCCTTCTCTTCACCAGAGCATAGGGTGTCTCCTGGATAGGGGCCCTTCTCCTACTCTGCTTATCAGAGTTTCACTCATAAACCTCTCCCAAGCTCTCTGATCCTTTTAATGGGGCTGGACCTAGGCCTGGCATGGGTGGCAACAGCCCAGACAGAGCGCCTGCCCTCCAGAACTTCTCACACCCAGAGGATGGCGGCTGCTTCTCGGTGCAGACAAAGCATCTCTGTTCTGTTCACTATGCTGGCCTCGTACAGTACCTGGGTCCAGGGCTGGACCCATCCCCTCTACACCTGTTGTCTCCTACGACATTGCACATGCCCTACCACACAGCTACTGACTGCAGACTTCCCCATGCTTCAAGCAGTCAGTGCCAGTCCACCCCAGAAGCCCTGACATAGTCTCCTTCCCCATGTCTGTGAGCTTGCAGAGGGTGGAGGCTGTGTTTCCAGTGGAGGTGGGCATAGGAAAGTGTCCATGGCTGGCAGTGGACTCGAGAGTACATGGACAGGTGAGGCAGAGATCTGTGTATGCGGCTCAGAGAAGGAACCTGGAGGAGCCCAGCTGGCTTGAGGATCAGAAAACCACCACCTTTGGGGTATGGACCCTTATGGGATAGGGGAATGGTGAGAGATTGGGAGGGGATGGAGATAGGAAAGGGATTCCTTACCCTTTGCAAGGCTCCCAGTCCTGCCCCTGTCTGCTCTATAGAAGTCCCCACCTATGGCTCTGGGGAGTGGTCCTGCCCTGGGTGCTGTTCTGGGGGGTTCATTTGGGATTCCAGGCTGGCTGGTGACTTCAGAGCATGGGAAGGCCTTGGCCAGACTGTGGTCAGATTCAAATAGGCAGAGAGGAAGGGGGAAGCCTGTCAGGAGGGAGATAACAGTGCTGGAAAATGTTCTGAGGGCTAGGGTGCAGACACCCAGGTTTGTGGGTGGAAAGTGTGGGTGAGCAGGCCACCCCAGGCTGCAGTTCACCCCCAGATTGTAGGTGAAAGCATGCAGGATTTAGGTGAGGCTGAAGAACGCAGTGAAGTGATGCTATTAGTGAACATATGTTGAGTACCTACTATGTGCCAGGCATAAACCTAAGTCCTCATACTAATGAACATGAGATAGGCATTTTTATCATCCCCGTTCACAGAGAAGCTAAATGTCTTGCTTAAGGTCATCCAGTAATCTGAGGGAGCTAGACTTGATCCCCAGCATGCAACCCCAGTGCCCAGGTTGGGAACAGATCATCAAGGGCTGTGAATGGCCTTCATCTAGCAACAAAGAACCACCAAAGGATCTTGGACAGGGGTTGATGGGGTCAGAGCAGAGTCTAGGCTGCCTAGCAGCCTGGGGAGGGTATTGGCCTGGAGGCCAGTTAAGGGACCATGGGTAGCCCCAGAGCTACTCATCTAGGCCCTGTTGGCCATGTCTCAGTGAGCTCTGAAAGCCCAGGCTGGGCATCTGCCTATACCAAAATTTCCTTAGAAACAGCCCCAAGGCCAATGTGGAGTGGACAGGCCTGTCTAGCCAGGATGCTGGGGAGTAGGCCTAACACATCCTCGGGGCAGGAGAGAGGAGGCTTGGCACACTCCTTCCCAGATGGACAACACGAAGCTGACAGCAAACAAGGATGGCTCCCCAGGCCTCAGTGCCCAGCCACCTCCAGGCAGGAGCGAGGGACCCCTGGGGAGGGACCGAGCCATCGCCATCACGGGCAGGTCGTGCAGGGCCCCAGAGCTCAGCGCCAACCAACAATACCCAGGTCCTGGCTCATTAGACAGGGTGAAATGGGAGCAGGACAGCCGAGCCGAGATGCCAGGTGGCCTTGCAAATGAACTCCCTGCATACGAGTAGCTGATCGGTCAAAGGCTGACAAGTTTATCGTGTAAGGCAGAAAATGAACTACACCCAAACTCATCCACCATGACTCTGGCCCCAGTGTAATGGAAACAGGGGGTGGGGGGCTGGAGGCACGCGGCAGGAGCCGTTTGTCTTGTGACATTCTCATTGAGCACACGGGGGCTCGTTTAATGGGGTAAATCAATCTTCCTCAAGGAGCCCTGCTTAATAGTGAGAAGTGGGAGGTGAGTAATAGGAGGAGCTTGCTCGGCCACCCACGCCTGGGGAGCTGACAGCTTCTGTGATGCAGAAATTCCAGAGGCCACGAGGCCTTGGAGGACCCTGGAGCTTCTGTTAGAGGCTGAAAGCTTACAGACTGTGACTAAGGTGAACAAGATGAAAGGAACACAGAACCTCTGTCTTTTGGAGGGCTGCAGAAATCAGGTGCTACTCCCCAACATTTCTACCTATGCGTGCGTGTGTGCGCACACACACACACACACACACAGCTCTGTCTTGGACACTTGCGCCTTCTCTGGTCTATCCCCCTGGGAGGGAGGTTGGCTCAAGTCAGATTCCTACAGTCCTGCCTCACAAGGTCTGCGGAGATGGAGCACTAGGCTCCTCTTCTGAGGCTTAGAGCTTTTCAACCACTGTCAATCTCATCTGAGGGTTTTTCTTCCCCAGAAAAAGGGCTTATATCTCCTTTTGGGATAGAACTCTGCCATCACGCATCCCATGTTCTTCTCTACTTTATGGTTTATGGAATAATCTTTATGTTCCCAGTTCCCAGAGGCTATGGAAATTTCCACAAAAATATTTCTTGCCCAGTGAAACCTGCCTCTTGCAAATCAGAACAGCTTTTACTTGAGTTACAAAAGTCTCTCTCTCTCTTAAGATTTTTTTTTTAAAGATTTTATTTATTTATTTGACAGAGAGAGATCACAAGTAGACGGAGAGGCAGGCAGAGAGAGAGAGAGAGGAGGAAGCAGGCTTCCTGCTAAGCAGAGAGCCCGACACGGGACTCGATCCCAGGACCCTGAGATCATGACCTGAGCCGAAGGCAGCGGCTTAACCCACTGAGCCACCCAGGTGCCCTCTTTTTTAAGATTTTTATTTATTTATTTAACAGACAGAGATCGCAAGTAGGCAGAGAGAGGTGGAAGCAGGCTCCCTGCTGAGCAGAAAGCCTGACCTGGGGCTCGATCCCTGGACCGTAGGATCATGACCTGAGCTGAAGGTAGAGGCTTTAACCCACTGAGCCACCAAGTTGCCCCACAAAAGTCTCTTTAAAGAGCTCAAGAGGGAGGGTCTTCTGCTTCCAGGAAAATCAAGTGGAATTTTCCCTATTTCTTCCACTAAAAGTCCTGGACATTATATTTAAACAAACATAAGAAGATTCTGAAATATGGAGAGAGAGGAGCTAGGGACCTCAGGACCCAAGAAACAACATGATGGTGAATTCCTGGTGTACTGGACTGAATTGTGTCCCCTCCACCCTGAAGTTCATATGTTGAAGCTTTAACCCTGGATATGACTATATCTAAAAATGAGGCATTTAAAGAGGTAATTAAGGTCAAATGAGGTCATAAGTGTGGGGTTTTAAACCAATATGACCATTACCCTTATAAGAAGAGGAAGAGACACCAGCAATGTGTGCACACAGAGAAAAGACCATTGGAGGATGCAGTAAGACAGCGGTTATCTGCAATCCACAGAGAAAGACCTCAGGAGAAACTAACTCTGCCAGCAGCTTGACCTTGGACTTCTAGCTGCCAGAATGGTGAGAAATAAATTTCTGTTGGATAAGCCACTCAGTCTGTGGGGTTTTGTTACAGTAGCCCTAAAAAATGAATACACTGGGTTTTCTGTTCTTTGGAAAATTTCCCAGACTTGGAGCTCAAACAGCCAGTAACATAAAACACAAACCAACGTAAACAAACAAAAAAAATCCAACAAAAGCCTGCTTTCTTTAGCCAAGGGACCAGGGAAGAGAAAGACTAGCAACACAGGAAACCTTTAGATAATGACCTTCCTCCACCTTCCTCCATGCCAGCAAAGGCAGAGTGGGGAGCCTAGACTTCTACCATTACCCATCTGTAATGAAGCATCTCAACCTCTGATGGGTCAGAGGAGACATGCTCTCGGGGAAAAGCTGGAACATTCATCTCCATTGGATAGTAACCACCACCTCAATTCCTCCAGATGGCATCAGTAGAGAACATGTGGGGACCTTGAATTCCCACTCTCACTACCAGTAATAAGAAGCATCCTCCCCTGGGTTGTCAATATAGGCCTAATGAGAAACCTGGACTTCTACCTCCACCCGGCTACAATAAGGTAGCACCCACCCTGCTCCTGCTGGAGTGATGTCAGAAAGCCAGCTAGCACATAAATTTTAAATAACATCCAGAGTCTCATAACACATCCAGGTTTCAACAGAAAATCACTTATCACATCAAGAACCAGGGAAATCTCAACTTGAATAAAAAAGACAGTAGATGCCCAACACTGATGTGACAGGAATGTTAGAATTATGTGACAAATATTTTAAAATTAATCATTATAAAACTGAAAAATCTGTGGGACAAAAGATCTAACAGTCATATCACTGGAGTCCCAGAAGGGTAGAAAAAAAGAGCAGAGCAGGAAAGTACTCAGAGAAATAATGACCCAAAACTTCCTAAATTTGGCAAAAGACATAAACCTAAAGATTCAAGATTCAGTTAATTCCATACAGGATAAATTAAAATAAATCCACATCAAGACATTATCATAGTTAAACTTCTGAAAACTAAAGACAAAGGAAAAAATCTTGAAAGCAGAGAGAAAGAAATGATGCTTTATCTCTAGAGGAAAAAAACAATTCAAATTATGATGTATTTCTCATCAGAAACCATGAAGGCTGACACAAACTTTTTCAAGTAGGGAGAGAAAAGGACTGTCAACCCAAAATTTTATATCTGGCAAAAATATCCCTCAGGAAAGAAAGGGAAATCAAGACATTTTTAGATGAGGAAAAACTAAAAGAACTTATCCCCAGAAGACCTGCGCTAAAAGAAAAGCTAGAGGAATTTCCCCCTTCAAAAAAGGAAGTTATATAAAGAAAGGAACATTGAAACATCAAGAAGGAAGAGTAATAGAAAGAGTAAATATTTTAGTAAATAAATTTTCATTCTCTTCTTGAGTTTTTTAAAAAGATTATTTATTTATTTGAGAGAGAGAGAGAGAGATCACAAGTAGGCAGAGAGGCAGGCAGAGGGGGAGGGGGAAGCAGGCTCCCTGATGAGCAGAGAGCCCGATATGGGACTCGATCCCAGAACCTTGAGATCATGACCTGAGCCGAAGGCAGAGGCTTAACCCACTGAGCCACCCAGGTGCCCCTCTTTTTGAGTTTTTAAAAATTATGTTTCACTGTTGAAATAAAACTGTAACACTGCCTGATGTGGCACTAAATTTATATTAGTGGAAATAATTAAGACAAGTATATTATAAACATGGGAGAGTAAAAGGATGTAAAGGGTGGTAAACTTTCTACATTTCACTAGAACTGGCAAAATTTCGATAACTATATTTCGATAACTATAGAAGTGATAAATTATATATATAAAGTAATACCTATGGAAACCACTAGAGAAGCTAGTGAAGGGAGAGTAGACAAATCCACAATTATACTTGGGGACTTAAACACCCTTTTCTCGATAACTGATAGAACAATTAGACAGAAAGTCAGCAAGGACATAGAAAAGCTCAACAACACCATCAATCAATCTAATTGACATTTATAGAACATTCCATCCAACAACAGCAGAATGCACATTCTTTTCAAGTGCCCGTGGAATATATACGCTAAGGTATATTCTAGGCTATAAAACATCCTCAAATATATTGAAGAGAACTGAAATCATACAAAATGTATTTTCTAATGTATGAAATCAAAGTAAAAATAAAAAACAAGAAAAGTTCTAAACATTTGGAAACCAAACAATACTCTTCCAAATAATCCATGGGTAAAGGAGGAAGTCTTAAGGGAAATTAAGAAAAAAACATTGCAATGAGTGAAAATAAAAACACACCTTATCCAGATTTGTGAGTAACAGCTAGACCACTGTTGAGAAGGAAATGTATAGCACAAATGCTTATATAAAGAAGAAAAGTCTTGAATGAATTCTATTAGCTCTGACCTGAAGAGCCTAGAAAAAGAGCAGCACAATAAACAAAAAGCAATCAAGAGTAAGGAAATAACAAGAATCAAAAACCAACAGAATTGAAAAAAAGAAACAACAAAAACAATAAAAAGAAATTTAGTTCCTTTAGAGGATCAATCAAATTTCTAGCAAGACTTGCAAGAGAGAGAGAGGGAGAGATAGAACACTATCAGGGATGAAATTAGGGTTAGTACTACAGAGCCTGAAGACATCAAAAGGATTATAAAGAAATACTATGAACAACTCTACAGACATAAATTTGACAATTTAGATGAAATGGAGTGATCTCTTGAGAATTATAAACTACTACAATGCACCATATATAAAAGAAATAATTTGGGGGTGCCTGGGTGGCTCAGTGGGTTAAGCCTCTGCCTTCACCTCAGGTCATGATCTTAAGGTGCTGGGGTCGAGTCCTGCATTGGGCTCTCTGCTCAGCAGGGAGCCTGCTTCCCCTCTCTCTGCCTGCCTCTCTGCCGACTTGTGATCTCTCTTTGTCAAATAAATAAAAACAAAAGGAAAAAAAATAAGAAAGAATTTGGATAGCACTATAACTATTAAGAAAAGTGAATTTATAAGTTTTAAATTCCAGAAAAAGAAATTTCTGGGCCCAGAAGTTTTCACTGGAGAACTGTACCAAATATTTAAGGAAGAACTAAAACACATTAATACAATTTCTTTCAGATAACTTAAGAGGTTAAGAATACTTCCCAATTCATGTTATGAATCGAGTGTTATCCTTATACCAAAACAAGATGAAAACAGTACAAAGAAAAAGAAAAGCCACAACACCCAACCAGCTACAGGCCAATAATCCTCATGAATGTATGAATATAGATACAAAAATATTGAACAATATATAAGCAAAAAGAATTATATACAAAGTGGGGCTTATTACAGGAATGCAAGGCTGAAAATCAACCTGTATAATCCACCATATTAACAGGTTATAGAAAAATCATGATTATATCAAATAATGCAATAAAAATATTTCACAATACTCCTAAAATTCAATATCTATTCATGATAAAATCCCAGAAAAATAAAAATAGAGGGGAATTTCCTCAACTTCATAAAGAACATCTGCGAAAAGGCCTATAGTTAACATCATTTTAAAGGTGAAAGATCGCATACTTTTTCCCTAAGATTAGGAAAAAGAAAGGATATCCACTCGTACTACTGTTATCCAACATAGTACCAGAAGTTCTGCCCAGTGCGATAAGGCAATAAAAGGGAATTAAAAGGCATACAGATCAGAAGGGAAAAAAATCCCTACTTTCACATGACATGATAGTTTGTATAGAAATTCTAAGGAATATACCAAAAAAACCCAAAAAACAAAAAACAAAAAAAACAAACAAACAAACCAAAACCCCACCCCAAACATCCTAGAATGAATTAATGAGTTCAGCAAGTTTGCAAGATACAAGATCAACATATGAAAATCAATTGTATTTCTGTACACCAGGGACAAGGACATGAACACCAAAATTTAAAATATAATACCACTTACAATGATGCAAAACACTGAAACACTTCAGTGTATGTAACAAAAATGTACAAGGCTTGTATGCTGAAACTACAGAACACCAATAAAAGAAATCAAAGAGGAACCAAGTAAACCGAGAGATGTTGTGTTCAGGCATAGGAAGTCTCAACATGGTGCAGATGTCAATTCTCCCCAAACTGATACACGGGTTTAAGACTGCTGCCATCAAACTCCCAGCAAAACTTTTTGTAGGTATAGACAAGATTAGTCTAAAATTTATATGAAAGTTAGAATAGCTAAAATAATTTTGGAGAAGAATAAAGCTGAAGGAACCAATATATTCAATTTCAAGACTTAGAGCTACATAACCAAGAATATGTGGTATTGGCAGATAGAGGAGCACAGAGATCAATGGAGGAGAATAGAAAACCTCAAAATGGACTCAAATAAAAATTCCTAACTGATTTTGACAAAGGCATGAAAGTAATTCAGTGTAGAAAGGATGGCCTTTTCAGCAAACATTGCTGGAGCAGTTGAACACCTATAGGCAAAATAAATAAATAAAATCAAAATTAAAATTAAAATTAAAATTAAATAAAAAAAGAAAGCCTGACTATAAATCCTCACACCTTATAAACAATTTAATTAAAAAAATAGATCATAAACTTAAACGTACCAATGTAATATCAACTTTTGGAAAAAATATAGGAGAAAATCTTTGGGATCTAGGGCAAGGCGAAGAATTCCTAGACTTGACATCAAATGCATGATTCATCAACGGAAAAACTGACAAATTGGGCTTCATCAAAACTGAAAACATTTACTCAGTGCAACACCATGTTAAGAAGATGAAACTGTAAGTTACAGATTGGGAGGAAATTATAGAACCACATAGCCAAGAAAGGGCTAGTAAAGAATATATAAACAACTCTCAGAATTCACAGTAAAACAACAACAACAAACCCTAAAACCCAAACCCAAACAATCTAATTAGAAAATGAGCAAAAGACGGGAAATGACATTTCACCAAAGCGGATCTGAAGATATAAAATTAGCATGTGAAAAGATACTCAACATCATTAGTCACTAGAAAAATTTAAGTTAAAACTACAATAAGATATCACTACACACTGATGAAAAAGGCAAAATTAAGAAATAGTGACAACACCAAAAGCTGGCAAGGTTGCAGAGAACCTGCATCTGATGGGAATATGAAGTGGTACAGCCAATCTGGAAAACATTTTAGCAGTTTCTTTAGAAACTAAACATGCAGATATCAATTCTACTCCTGGAATTTTTCCTAAAATGAAAACTTATGCTCACACAAATATATATATATATATATAATGTTTATAGTAGCTTTATTTGTAATAGCCAAAAAATAGGAACAAATAGGAACAACTTAGGTGTCCTTCAATGCATGAATGATATCACCCATACCAAGGAATAAAAAGGAATGAACTATTGACATATGGGACAATGTGGATTAATCTTCAGAGAATTATGTCAAGTGAAAAAAAAGAAAGCCAGGCTCAGAAGGTTATACACCATATGATTCCATTTATACAACATTCTTAAAGCAATAACATTACAGAAATGAAGACAGATTCCTGGTTGCCAGGGATTAAGGAGAGATGGGGTTGGAATGGACATGGGTGTGACTATGAAAGGCAATAGGAGGGGTCCTTGGGAGGATGGGAATGATCTGTTTGTAGACTGCATCAATGTCAATATTGTGATGTTGTACTGGAGTTTTACAAGATGTTAGCACTAGGAGAAAAAGGATATGGGGGAGATTATTTCTTATAAGGGTGTGTGCATCTACAATTATCCCCAAATAAGTTTAACTTAATTAAAAAAAAAAAACACAAAACCTTCAAGAACTAAGCATTGCTCTTTCTTCTGGGTTTGAAACACCCGGCCCACAAAGGCAGATTTAAAGAGCTAGCATACTTACAGAATTAGGGGAGGGGTGGTGAGTGGAGAAGGGCAGGAGATAAAAATGAAACAAAGCAAAGCAAAACAAACAAAAAAACCCCACCTCCCACTCACTTTGAACCCCAAATATTATAAAATGGAAAGTGAGGGCCAGAGAGAGGGCCACGGGGGAGAAATGAAACAAAAGAGTGTGCACACTCGGAGTGTGTGGCATGTGGGAAGCCCAGGGGACGCAAAGGAGCGGCTCAGAGTTAATAAGGGTTAGGGTTCCAAGGCAAGGAGTCCAGGCCATTCAGTCTGAGGCCACGGGTCACTGTCACCGATGGAACAGATTCAACAGGTGCCCATGTGCAGTCTACCAGATTTTTCTAGAGAGGCCGGGAGCCTCAGACAAACCATCCCCACAGTGTTTCCCCAAATCTAATTAAGAGTTAATCCTTTAGTGAATAGCCTCGGTGCACCAGGGACCAGACCACCTGCTTTGCAGCTCCTCTGCTCCCCCTTGGTCCTAGCCACTGGGCAAGGCGACTACCTCCATGTCCTAGCCTAGATGCCAGCTCCAGGGCCCAGCAAGGAGGGCCAGGGCAAGCCCAGGTCTCTTGCCACAGGCCACCTGCCTCTCCCTGTCTGAAGGCCCTCAAACACTGGAGTCCTCATGCTTCCACTGTGGGAGGCAGACAATGGCCCCAGAAATGCCTTCCATCCTCCCCAACCCCCACCCCGGAGGAAAGAAAACAGCATTCAGCCTCAGGAGCCCAGGAGGTATTTCTGGGCCAATTAAATCAGAGAGGCTGTTATTGCTAATGTGTAATTGGTTTTAAAATCAGCAGACTTGCCTATCTCTGGATGACAATATTTAAATAGCAAAATGCCCATCCCGAGCGGTTCTTGTAAACCATGACCAGGGCCTTCTCCAGACGCAGCCGCCTTCTGTCAGCTCCCTCCTTGAAGGCAGTGGCTCAGCTCTAATTGGCTGCTGGGGATAAATATTTACGGTGCTGTGTAAACACAAGCATCTGCCCAAAGTCAGCTCCCAGGATCTCCACGCAGCACCCAGGAAAGCCAGCAGGCTCGGGGTGGGGAGTGGGGGGTGCCGGCTCTCTGAGCTGGCTATTCTTTTCCTACAAATTGACAAGCACTGTAGTCTTCCAGACTCAGGGCTGAATATCTAATTAAATTTGCAGACCAGGATAACAGTGTTGGTCCTCCTGGGTTCAGGAAGGCCACAGTTTCGAGGCTCTGCAGGGAGGGAGGTCCTGCGAAGTTACGGATTCCCTTCCTGAGCCTCAAATCCTGCCCTGCCTGCGAGCCCTGAGGATCTTGGGCTTGGGAGACAAAGATGCCCTCATTCCGTCACTGACCGCCTCCAAGGATGAAGACTAACCTGCTGGAGATGGAGCCGCCTATGTTTTGTGGGGCTAAATCCCCACCTCACGGGCTATACTGAAGACTCAGAGCAACAAGGGAAGGAAAGGGCCCCGGGTAAGGCCAGCATCACAGGAGACCTCCATGCACAGTAGCTGCTAATTTAATATCTGCTTAAGTTGGTTTCAACCTGGGCTGACCATGAAGGTGCTTTAAAAATACAGATTCCTGGGGCACCTAGTGGCTCAGCGGTTAAGTGTCTGTCTTTGGCTCAGGTCATGATCTCGGGGTCCTGGGATCGAGCCCCACATCAGGCTCCTTGCTTGGTAGGAAGCCTTATTCTCCCTCTCCCATTCCCCCTCCTTGTGTTCCCTCTCTCACTGTGTCTCTCTCTGTCAAATAAATAAAATCTTTTAAAAAAATACAGATTTCTTGGTCTCATCCCTATCCCACTGGAAAATCCCTGGGTCCCCAGAATCTTTATTTTAGGGGTTCTCCAGATGACCCTGATTTGTTAGCCAGCCCCAGTCACAGCCAGCTCAACCCACCTGGGCTTAGCCTCATGTTCTACTTGACACAGGAAGCCCTCCTAAGCTATGACATGCACAGGGGATAAGATCCCCCAATTCCCTCAGGACTCCTGTTGGAGATACTCCTTTGGTTTTATCCTGTCCACTCTTGTCCTGAAAATTCTGTTTATTCCAGGTCTCCCCAACAAGACCACAGGCTTCTGGGGGGGCAGTGATGGTCCTGCCAGATCTCTTAGCCCTTGGACCTCCAAGATCCTATTCTGTGTTGGCTGTGGATGATTAGGCTGCAGATAGAGACGATGATACACTCACCTGTCCTGCACATTCTCAGAGAGCTCTGTGTGAGCAGTGCTGGGGCCACAGGGGGTGGGGGGAGCACCGGGTGAAGGGGGGAGCCTGGGTTTTACGGCAGACAGCTGGTCCACTGTCCTGTGAACTCCACCCTCCCAATGTCACGGCACAGGGTCAGGTTGGAGAGCCGGTGGGCCGACGAAGGGAGCTGTTTTGGTTGGGGAGCAGAGTGAAGGATCAGGGATGGTCTCTCTAGGGAGAAAGCATGGATAAAATCAATTGCCCCACTGGTTCTCAGTGGACCCTATGAGAATTCAGATTTTGTCTGAGCTCAGATGTCTCGGTCCAGACCTCCAACGGGTCAACAGGAGCTCAACTTGGTCAAGAAAGCTCCTGCCAGACGACACCTACCTGGGCCAGTCAAACCCCTAGCCCAGCCCCCACAACCACACCTGGAACCAGGAGAGTGCCTTCCCAGAGGCTGAGGATTTGGGAGCATTGTTTGCAATGATGACCACCATCCCTGGGTCTTTGGCTGGCACTCCCATGCCCTGCTGCTCTAGTGTCCCCTGCGTGGACTCATCCTTCACCCCCCGCAGCCTTTCCCCCTTCTCGAACACTTCATGATGTCTGAGTAATGATGGCAGGTCCCCTTGCACTGCTAATCTCTTCTGAGAGTGTTCTGTTCACCTGCTTCACTTGGCGGGAGGGGGCACCCCCCGAGGGACACACTTGAGGGACACACTTCCTGTGACCTCTCCAGGAGACTATTTTCCTTCACACTCATGCACCCTGAGGTCCAGTGGGGTCGGTGGTATTCTTCTCCCTGTCCCTGCGCCTGCGCGGCTCCTCCCTGCTTTTCCTTTGAAGCCGCAGCTCTTAGACTTCCACCTTCCCATCCCCCTCGTCGCTGCCCCCATGTTGCTGCATTCCCCTGATGTCCTCACAACTCCCCATCATGCAAGTCTGGGCACCCGGTTCACCTTCTTCCTCCCCATCACCACTCCAGCCCTCATTCCTGCAGTCTGTGTGGAGGACCCAGCCCACGCGCACCCTCCTCTCTCAGACCCTCGGTCTCCCCCTTTCAGATTCCAACACTATAACCAGTCCCTTGCCATACATTCACCTTCTCTCCCTCGGTTATGTTCTCCAACCAAGGCTGAACCTGGTGACCCACCTTCTCTTTGCCTGAACCTGAGGCAACAAATTGTAAAACAAAGCTAATTAATTTCTCCTAAAACGTATGACCCCCAAGCCCTTAAATATGAGCTCAACAGAGTCCATAAATCTCATCAAGTTTTCCAAGAGGCTATTTCTTGTGTTCCCTTTTGTCTTCAGAATGCTACTGGTGCCTCTCTCGGCTCATGGCCATTGCTCTTAGCCTCTGATCTGAGACCAGAAGCCATCAGTCAAGAACCTCCTCACATTCCCACCACCACGACCGCATGCCCAGGTTTCAGTTTTCCCAGTTCCAACCAAAGGCCTCTTATTCTTTGGCTTGCATTTCCTTTTGCCTTTGCAAGAATCCCATGCCTCCATTCATCTCCTCTGTCTTCATTAATAATTTCTCCTATTGGAGTACTTCCATAGACTTGTCTGCATACAATCACGCACTTGCCTCTCTGACTCAAGACACTCCCTTTGACTCCCATCCTCTCCCAGGAACTGCCTCATTTTCCTGCTCTCTTAATACCAAAATACCTGAAAAGAGTCGTCCACGCTTAACTGATCCTACTCATTGACAGTCTCATCAACAATTTCTTCCTGCTGTTGGATCACACCCATTAGCATCATCCTTCCTACTCCTGTGTCTGGTCTCGGTGAAAGTCACTGATAACTTAGTGTTGCCAAGCTCTGAGTCTCCTCTCTGTCCAGCTCTTCCTTGAGCTCTGAGCAGCATTCCAAGTGGCTGGCTGCTTCCTCTTTCACTTTGGATCTTCATGACTCATCTCCTGGTTTGCTCCTGACTTCATAGGCTGCTCTTTCTCAATCCGCTTTGCATCTTTCCCTACCTGACCTCCAAGGACCCATTCCGCTGTTTCTAGATGATCTCACCCAGGTCCATGACTTTAAATATCACTTATGTGCTGATGGCTCTCAAAGTTATGTCTCTGTACTGACCTCTCTCTTGAGCTCCAGACACATAGATCTAATTTGACATCTCCACTTAGATGACTCAAGGCATCTCAAACCTGACATACTTAGAAAGGACTTCATTCTGTAGTCACTTCACCAACCTGGTTCCCGTCACAGGGAAATCACCATTTAGGATGCTCGAATCAAAAATCTAGGAATCTGGGGCACCTGGGTGGCTCAGTGGGTTAAGCCTCTGCCTTCAGCTCAGGTCATGATCTCAGGGTCCTGGGATCGTGTCCCACATCAGGCTCTCTGCTCGGCAGGGAGACTGCTTCCTCCTCTCTCTCTGCTTGCCTCTCTGCCTACCTGTGATCTCTCTCTGTCAAATAAATAAAATCTTTAAAAAAAAAAAAATCTAGGAATCTCTCTCATTTTACTATTCCTCCTTGTCACTTCTCTTTTGCAATGTATCCGGACCCCACTCATGTCTTTCATCTTTACTCTCCAGCCTCATCCAAGTTGCTGCCATCTTTCGCATCTATAGTGAAATCCTTTCTTAAATGGTTTCCTCTCTGTAGGCTGGGGCTGCTCTGGGGAGGAGGGCTCTGTGGAGGGTTGGTTTCCTGCTGTGCCGATGACACAGTCAGTGCCAACCACAATAATCAGATCTCTGAAGAGAAAGCGTGTGGGCCCCTCCTCTCTGTCACGCTGCCCTCAGAAACAGCACTTCCATTCAGAAAGCCAGATCAAGTGCCATTAACAAATTAATTCCGATTAGCACAGCCCAAGCACTTAAACCTCAAGGCAATCCCGGTCAGTCCTACAGGGAGGTAGCTTGGTCTGCTAATAAAGTGGAAACTGTATTGGAAGCGGAGGGGATTGTCTGATGCCTGTCTCTGTCCCTGAAGGGGAGAGGAGTGGGATTTGATTACACCATGGTCTCCTGAGGGAATTAACTCACTTTCCAACGAGAAGTTATTAATTCTCCAACTTGGCGGTTAGGTCTGTGAGGACGGGTTCGGCTTTCACACCCTCCTGTGGCCCGTGCAGCCCCCAGTTTAGGACTGAGCATTCCACAGGTGCCCCAGGGTTGAATGAAAAATCATTAACTGGTAGGGAGGCAACAAGTCTGGGGCCTGCTATCATTCGTAACCCTCTGTTCTTTTATTTAACAGATATAACTGGGGCCCCACTGTGTTTGGCACAGCAGATTTAAAAGTTAATCCAAACAGATAAGGCTCCTATTCTCCTCAGAGACTAGGGAAGGGAGGCAGGTAATCAGCATGCATAAACAAATGAGAAGCTGACTTCAGAGAGTGACAAGGGCAATTAGTATAAGACAGCAGGACAAGGTGACAGAGTGTGTTGAGTGGGGGATGTCCTAGGGGGCCTGAGGCAGTGACACCTGAGCTGAGTCCCACCTCTTCCAACAAAGCCTTTCACAGGCCTCCCAAGTGGAAAGGCCCCCTCCTCTCGCTGAAGTCCTAGAGCACTTTTTTGGGGACCTGCTCTCTATTGCTTTACGTGGGTGGCTGCTGCATCACTGTGTACTTGAATCTGTGCCCCCCAGATGCCTTCCCTTCCCCTGTCCAGTGGGCTGCTCAGGGGCAGGGGCTTCCTCCTTTCTGCCTCTGCCTCCTAACTTTCCAAGCCTCACCCAGATCCTCAGCTGACAGACACTCGGGGGAGTCGGAATGGACACCTGGCCGAACAAGAGCCTGAGATGCACATGGAGTTCCACAGAAGCCTTCCCTCTTATCCTGGACTCTCTAATTAGGCAAGGAGGGAAAGTACTGCATCCAATACCTGGGAATAGGACTGGCTTTGGATTTGAAAATGAGTTTCCAGAAGGATGACTTAAAATTTTTAAGACTATTACTAGCTTTCTTTTTTTTTTAATTTATTTTATTTTATTTATTTGACAGACAGAGATCACAAGTAGGCAGAGAGGCAGGCAGAGAGAGAGAGAGGAGGAAGCAGGCTCCGTGCTGAGCAGAGAGCCGATGTGGGGCTCGATGAGGGGCTCGATCCCAGGACCCTGGGATCATGACCTGAGCTGAAGGCAGAGGCTTTAACCCACTGAGCCACCCAGGTGCCCCTATTATCAGCTTTCTTATGGGAATGCTTAGAAACCTTCCTAAGAGCAGCAACCAGCCAGAAGGATAGGTCAGCCTGAAGATGAAAAGTTCCAGGACCGAGGCAGTGAACCACCCTCCCAGAGCTGGGCTCTATCCTATATCTCCATGTGACAGCTCTGCCAGTGACTCAGACCCTTAAAATGGGTACCATCCCTGCCACCAGTAAATCACAACTGCTTAATTGTAGCCAGCCTTCCTCCAGCTCAAAACCTTCCCTCCCTCAATATTCCCAGACATCCCAGGATTTCAGCGCTAATCATCCAGGAAGCTAGAACATTGCCGGATGAAATATGAGGGTACAAAAGGTGCTGTCAGCCCCCGGGTGCCTCAGCCCACGTGCTGTTGGGTCCTGAGTTGGAGGGAGGCCTGAGCTCTCCATGCTATGGCAAATGGAGATGAGGCATGGTGCCCGACCCTGGAGGAAGGAAAGCCAATGGGCATGAGGATGAGATGAGCGTGGAGACGCACCGGGCACTGCTGCTAACCTTTCACGAGGACTGTCCTGGCCTCAGCCCACTCGCTCCTCCCTTCTGACGTCAGCAGGCCGATTGGAGGCAAGCGTTCATCCTCGTTGGAAGCCATTTTGACTATCTTTCTCAACTGAGTGAACAGATCCCCCTCACTGAGACGGCGGAAATTAATGACAACATCCAAGACAAAGAACTGTGGGGGAAACAGGTCAAACACATCACTCATGGCAGCCAGCCCAAGGCGAAGGGCTTTCACTGAGCCTTCACATGTGAGCACAGGTGGGGGATACTCGGGCCCAGGGATCTCAAGGTACATGATGGCTCTGAACAGTCACAAGTTGGGGACCCAGCCAATGCTGTCAGCTGTGCTGGACTCCAAGCTTCCCCAAATCAAAGAAGGCAGATTAAACTTAGCTCAAATAAAACTTCCTTCTGTGGTTCTTACTTCATGTGGGGAATCAGGTATAAATTTGCACCATTGCTGTTGGAGGGCAGTGTCTGTCCAAACTATAAACGTGTGTTCCTTATGATTCAGCAATTACTCCTCTATATGCATATTTTAGACTAAGGCTTGGAGAAACATATACTCTTGCACCTCGAAGATAAGTGAAGGAGTGTGCATATAAGCCATATTTGCAATAGCAACATGGTAGAGGGTGCCCAAGTGTTTTCCAGTAGGGGAATAGCTAAGTCAAATGTAGCACCTTTGTCTAGTGCACGTCCACTCAGCAGTTAATGGGAATGAACTAGTTCTAGATATGGCTACAGGGACAGATCTCAAACACAACAGAAGCAGAGAAAAAAAGGCAAGTCATCAAATAATATGCAGAGGAAGATTAAAATGAAAAACAACATGCAAAAGTTCTATCCCTATATGTGTACATATATATGTGTACATGCGTGTGTTCTGCGGGAGGTGTGTGAGCTATCATTTAGTAGCTCTGAAGCTGAAGTCTTGGGCTTCATGAAAGGTCTTATTCCAGCCCCAAGTTGTGATCCCTTTTCAGCCAGTTGATATGAGAACCTGGTCTCATGCCCTGAGTAGCATACTCGTGGCCTAGTCCAGGGCAGGGGCCCTGAGGGCATTTCTGGAATGGACGAATACTGCAGCATGGGGGGGGCTGGGAAATGCTAGTTTGATGTTTTAATGAAGATGGAGAAAAGTTCTTGTTTGTGGCCAAACTGCCAGGTGGGCTTCTGGTGGGAAGAGCCAACCTAGGATGGCAGACTTTTCCTGAGCTCCTATCAATGACTGCAAATGTCAGGGGAGCCCAAGAGAAAACGTGGTGGCATGAATAGCTGGGGAATCTCTGGGTAGGTGTTAAACTTGGGTTTTAGCAAAAAACAACAATAACAAATGAACAAACAAACACACCAAAAACCAACAACACCAAACAAAAAACCCACCAAAACCCAAAACCAAAACAAAGCAAAGCAAAACAAACAAACAAACAACAACAAAAAGAACAAACAACCCAAGACCAAAAACTAAAACAAACCCACACCAAAAAACCTCACAAAAATCCCAAACCAAAAAACCCTAAAACAGCTTTTTGTCAGATGAAATAATTAGGGGGAGGCTCAGCATAGAATCTATAGATAGCCTGGTGGGCACTGGTAAGGGGCCAAGGGTCCTTAGGCTCAGCCTGTCCCCTTGGTCCTCATGGGCCCTTGTGGGCTCCCAGAAGCCAGTGTGAAGTCGTGAGCTACTAGGAGGTGGGGCATAAGCAGGGGACACTGGCGAGGTCTCCGAGGCCTTCTCAGCCTTGGACAGGCTGCTCAGCTCTTCGGTCATATGGGATTCCAAGCCCTTCTGCGAGTCACTATAGAATCAGGCAGGATGAATACATGTAAGCGGCGAGCTTACAGCCTAGACATGGAGGTCTGGACAGTCAGTCTGTAAAGCTGTCCATCTGTCTGCATGTGGTCTCCAGGAAGGCCACCGCCTGGGTGATTCATGAGGAGTGGCTGAGGCCCTGCTGGGTCTCATGAAGGCCCCACCGTCCATCCAGACCAGCCGACCTGGCTGGTCAGGGCCAAAACGGGAGCCCATGGAAGTCATTCTCAATCGATGACTCTCCTCGTTCTTAAAATGCAACTCAAGGGAGAGAAGTGGGACTGACTAGGAGTCAAGAGAACCTACTCTGTCCTAGCTCACTGTGTGCCTCTGAGAGGAGGCTGAGCACCCTTGGTGAAGTCGGACTGGTCCTCCTGTGCCCTCCCCAGCTGGAGAGGCTGCAGCAGAGAGGGCCGCTTACCTGGTTGCAGCAGGCCACGATGACGTGCTCTGGCTCGGGCATGACACTGCTCTTCTGGGCCACCAGTGTGTCCTGGGTGTGGCCAGGGAGCCGGTAGGAGGAGAAGAGCCCATAGTATTGCTTCATACAGAGTGGCTGCCCTGACAGCTGGCCCTTGGCACAGTCGGTGGGGATGGAGTGGCTGGAGAGCGGGGAGGGAGGAAGGGATTGGAATTGGTGCTATTTGACTCGATTCGGCAAAGCAGGGCACAAAACCCAGAACTGCATTAGGATGGCCATCAAGGAGCTGGATTCCCCACTCTTTGAAGTAGTGGGGTGCCCTATTTCCATGGCCCATGGAGAGACCCTTGGGGTTTTCTGAAACCTCCGACTGTCTCCTTCACCCCTGCCTTGGGCACTACATGTACAGAACTTGTGTTTCAGTCCTCACGCCTTCGCTTGTGCTGATCTTGCTTAGCCTGCCTTCACCCCGCCCCTGTGCTCAACGGATTTGTTTGGAAAACTCCTTCCACCCCTTCAAGAGCCTACTCTTCCATCACCTCTTCCAGAAGCCTTCTCTGAGTTCATGGTAGAAAGTCCTTCCTCTCCTGTGGTCTCAGCACATCTTGTGTCCCTCTTGATTCCCTCCCTTCGCCTCTCGTCCACCACTTCCTCCCCCTCCTCCTCCCCTCCTCCCTTTATCTCTCTCCTTCCTTCCTCCATCCCTCTCTCCCCTCTCTTCCTTCTTTCTCTATCTCCCCTTCTTTCCTTCTCTTCCATCTTTCCTTCCTTCCTCCCTCTGTCCTCCACTTCCTTTCCATCTTCTTCTTCCTTCTCTCTCTGTCTCTTCACCCTCTCTCCTTCCCTCCTCCCTTTCAGGCAACAAATGGAGCACTCCTTTGTGCCAGGCACCTTTCTGGGATCTGGGGTTATAGTGGCAAACAAAACATGAGTGTTCTGTTCTAATGGGGCACAGGTCCTGGGTTGTGTAGGTAAAGCATAGACAACAAGCAACGAGCTGATAAATGGGAGGGTTTCAGGGTGACAAGGACCAGCCATGTGAGCTGAGCCCTGAGGGTAAGAGGCAGCCCTGAGATTAGCTGGGGCAGAGGGAGGGTGGGGTGTCCCATAACCCTGCTGCTTGAAGTACAGGCACCGCACTGAACTGTGGGAGTCAGTGGGAGCTCTCAGAAACTTTTATTATAGCAATTTGACTGTGGAATTTTTTGTCAAGTCTAAAATAAAAATAAAATACATGGTTGTGTATTTTGTACCTTTGTACCATTGTTCTGCAGATTCATTTTTGTAGTGTTTTACATTTTATAAAATTAAAAAATACATTGGTCCTTCACCACGGATCATTTGGGAACAAGTGTCCAAGCTGGGGAGGAAACCAGTGAGGTTGAAGCCAGGTGCATGGGCTCAGTGTGGGGAGACCATTCCCCCAGCTGGCAACTAACAAGGCTGAACCCACCATCACCTGGCTCCCACTCCCAGGACTCCTTCTCTGCCTTCTCCTGGATTCCCTAAATTCCTGATACACATAACAATGTGGGTGTGTGTGTGTGGGGGGGTGCAACGTAAAGAGATTACGGAGGGACAGGGCTCATAAAGGACCCATTAATGGTCGGGTCAGCTGGGGTAAAAGTTATTCTGATGCTGGAGGAGTTGGGATGGGGGGTGGAGGAGGGGTGGTAATGCACCTGCTCTATGACAGGAGCCGGGAGCACAGAGCTGGAAAAGACAAGGTCTCTGCCCTCTGGGAGCTCCTTGGCTAGTGTGGCAGGGAGACATATGACTCAGCAGGCTGTGCTAAATCAGGGCACTGCCCTCCCCAGGCTGGCCCCATCCTACCTGTCCAGCAGGGTCTTGTAGTGGAGCACACCAGAGATGAGGTTGGCTGCAAACCTGCAGAGAGAGCAGGCCTGAGGTTGTCCTCTTAGGGGCCCAGGCTCCTTCCCACTATCCAACCTTCCATTCCTTCCACTCCACAGCCCACCTCTCAAGCTCAAGGACCACCACCCCCCACAGCTGCCATCACACTGCCAGTCCTTCAAAGGCCTTGGATTAAAATGGTCCTGTGGGGATAATGGATAATTTGGAGGAGAGGATACTTGAAGGTGAATGAGGAGGAGGAGGGAGAGGAAGCTGGGAGGGGCCGCAGAGTAGGCAGGAGAAGGCTGGATGGTCAGGGGTAGGGTTCTCCCTAGGAAAGGACTGTGCTGGGCCTAGACTAGGCCAGGAACCCAGGTTTGGGGAAATCCAGTCTCCTGGGGGAAGTCAATAATTTGGTCCCCTTAGTGGTAATGAAAATGGAAGGGGGTGCTGGAAGGCGGGGTGGGGGGGACATCATCAGAGATCATGCCACAGGACTGTGTCATCTCAACTGTCCATGGATGAGGACCCTGGCTTGATTGCATCAGGAAGAAAATGCCCCCTTGGATGCAGTTTGAGAACTGTTTTCAGAAGCTGTTCGTCCATCTATCTACACACTTTCTTCTGTCTCCCCACCCCCAGAGGTCTGGGCTACAGGCTGCCTGGCCAGCAGCTCAGCGGGGCTAGTCCTGGTGGGGAAGAAGGGGATGGGGGGGGTGGTCTTCTGAGCATCGCTGAGCCTTGCCTGTAGGCCCAGGTAGGCCCTGCCTCTTTTGTTTGTTGGTTGGTTTTTTTTTCTCCTCTCTGAACCATGGCCATGCTGGGCCACATTGGGTGTGGCTCAAAGCGACTCCTGTCCAGAGGCCCTTCCTCCCAGCCACATCCCTGTGCAAATGCTTGCCTACCCCGCCCCCCCAGCAACATCGGTGGGCCCAGAGGCCGTTCCAGTGGTTCAGTGAGCCCTGAAATTACAGCAGATGGTAGAGGCTCTTGTGGTGGCAGCTGGCAGGAAGGAACTGTTTCCACCCCCTCGGAGCCTCTGTTTAGAGCTAGGGGCTAGTGGGGGCTCAGCGGAGTTCCTCTCAGACAGCCTGGGGCAGTGTGTCCCAGGGCCAAGTGCAAGCCTCAAGTCCTTGTGGGGTCAGAGGGTACACACCTCCTTCCAGGGCCTCAGCCAGGGCAAGAATGCCATCGAAACACCAGGGCTTGGGGAGACCACGGCCTCCACTACTGTCAACTGCATCCCAAATAAATATGTTCTGAGGAAGACCTTGTGTTTGTCCCTCACAGAGCAGCCGCATCTAACCTACTTCCCGGACCCATGGCCCAGACGGCCTCTGTCTTGGGCGCTTTGGGCCTCAGAGAGCTCAGCCAGGGCACAAGCCTCCAACTTTCCTTCCTGGTCCTGAGGCCGGGCTCCAGGCAGACTCTCCAGCTGTGAGCCCAGGAGCACGGTGGCCTCACCTCAGCTGGTCGTTCATGTCTGGGAAGTGCTGCTGGGCGAAGATCACGGCTGGGCTGGAGTTCACGGGCAAGGCCAGGCGGTTATTGAGATACATGTCATTCAGCCAGTACTCAGACACCTGTTGGGGAGAACAGGAGCGGTGCCATTATCCCCAGTGGCCATACCCCTCTGCACAGGGTCACCTTGCCTATGGAGAGCACCCGTCCCATCCTGGCAGCCCCACGGAATGATTGGGACACTTTGTTGGATCACGTGCTTCATTCCTTCGTTCCACAAATACACCCTGAGCCCCAGTTACCTGCTGGGGCCTGTGTGCTCTCCAGTTCCCCATGACTGACTTCCATCTTTGCCCCATACCTTCCCTCTCTTCCATCTCAATTTCCAATTCTGGGTGTTTGGTACTTCATTCTTGTCCCCTGCCTATCCTTATGTGTGTCCTGTTTCTGATTTTTTCCCCTTCTTTGCTTCCCTGAACGTACTCCTACCTTCTGCTGCCACATTCCTGTCTGCCATCCTTGTCCCCCATCTGTCTCCATCTCTGTACCCTGTCTTTCCCTACTGCCCCATTTATATCCCCTGTGGCCCCACCTGTCCCCATCCCTTTCCCCATCTGTCCTCTATCCTTGTCCCTGTCTGTCCCCCATCCCTGACTCCCATTGCTTGATCCCCATCCCTATCTCCCATCCCACATCCTGTCTATCCCTCATTTTTGCCCTTGCTGTCCCCTTGTTTCTCCTTTCTTCCCTATCCCCCCATCTGTCCCATCTTTGTTACCTACCTGCCCCTCATCCAAACCCGCCTCCATGTCTGCTCCCTGCCCCCCACCCTGTGGTTTCCTTGTCTGCGTTGCCTTCTTTCTGCAGTCTGCCTCCTCTCAACAACTCTTACCCAATTGGCTGTCTTCTTCTGTCGTTCCAGGAGCTTCTGCTGAAGGGTCTCCCCAAGGCCACCCGGGGCCCCAAACTGCTGCACGATGGCTTGACTCCTCCTAAACTGTTCCTCAGGTACCAGATGATGCATGCATCGCAGGTAAGTGGCGAGGGTCTGCTGCAGTGGGGGCACTGGAAGTTTGGGCAACTCCTAGAAGAGAGAGTTGACAGGCACTTGTTATGCCGGATCTTATGTGGGGTCCATAAGACTGTGCCTGTCCCCAGGTTGGTCCCTGGAGTGTGTCTCCATTTGTTCCTATCCTTGTTCCCCATCTTGGGTCTTGCCTATTTCCAGGACCCAGCTCAGCGGAATTCTGACCTTAGAAAGCTTCTGTTTGTTTTTTCTGATATCCCAGGCCTGCCCCCAGGAGGGGATAAAGTGTAGAGGAAAAGACCTTGATGTTGGCACCAGACACACCAGGGTTCATGCATTGAACCAGATGCTGACAAGCTGTGTGATCATAAGCAAACTCCCTCACCTCTGTGCCTCAGTGTCCTCCCCTGTAAAATGGGGGTAATAGCTTCTACCTCTTATCAGATCAAACAGATCCTACATGAAAGTGCTTTTAAACCACAAAGAATGGGTGTAAGGTAAAAGAGACCCGTTATTCATATTGGCTGCTGGTCACCATTAATTTAGGAATTGTTCGCAGCTGGGGCTTCAGAAGCTAGTTCATCTCTGGACCCAAAGGGTATAACACTGAAGGAGAGATTGGCTCCTTTTTCCATCCCCTCCTTTCCCTTCTTCCTCACTGATCTACTCACAGCCACAAACCATGACTTTTTATAGTACTGATTTGCGTTCACAAAGTTGGTGGTAGGGGGCCACCTTCTTTCGGGGGTTTTTCCCTTTGGGGTGGTGGGGGCAGGCTGTGGAGTAAAGGGACCCACTGAAAGCTTGCCTGTGCTTTGGTCCTGCGGCTGCCTGGGCTGGAGCCCTCCCCAGAGCTGCCCTGGGCAGACAGGGACCAAGTGTAGGAGCCTGTGCTTATGAATGAATGGGAGTCTTTGCCTGCCTGATCCTGTCTTGAGAGCTCACTGCCCTAGGGGGAGGGAGGAGGGTATCAGTGCCAACTGTAGGCTGCTCCTACCCCAGGGAATGCTCGGAAGAGGGTGCTCTGGACAGCATTCTAGGCTGCTCCAACCACTTCAAGAGAGCCATGTCAGGTCCCCTCCCCCAGCTGCTCTGGTTCCCTCTTCCTTCTCTTGGGGTCTATGGTGGGCAGGTGGGCAGGCACCTGCAGGAAGCCCAGTCCAGCTGGTGGCCTTGCCAAGAGTATCAGGAGGCCTGACTGGAGCCCCTGCTAGAATCAGGCCACCCTTCCTCAGGGCTCTGACAGTGTGCTGGGACTCAGTCATGGGGAATCAGTGGTGGTGGGTAAAATGGGACAAGGCAGGAAATCTCGGCTCACATGTCTGAGCCCTATGGGGCTCCTCCCCAGACTATCCTGGGCTTCCTGGACAGGGACATGTACTAATGAGGACATTAATTTGGACACTCGGGTCTCAAGTCAGTACACATTTCATGGGCAGTGCATGTGAGCCAGGCCCTGGACTGGACTTAGGAACAATGGAGAAAGAAGGGCTGCTCTCAGGGAAGCCCCAGTCTAGTTCGAGGAACACGCCATGGCATGTTCAGCAACAGAGCTGTCTGTCAGCTGGAACAGTCAGGACAATGTGGTGAGCAATTTCATGCGGAGAAGCCAAAAAGTTCTGATTAGGGTTCCAAATGAAGCCCCAGGAAAAGACGTGGCACGAAGACAAATGTAGCCAAGGGGCCAACACCTCAATGACCTGCAGATTAGACGGGGTGCTGCACCACTTAGGAAGGTGGGGAGGGAGGATGCCTGCCTAAGGAGGGGTGGCACTGCCTTCAGCCAGTGGGGAAGATTGTGCCTAAGCCTCCAGGACTGAACGAGGGACAGCAGCCGGGGCTGGGATATGACAAGGATTAGAGAGTTCAGTCTTAGCCTAAGGCAACTCCACTGGGTTCAAAGCCTTTGCAAGTGAAACTTGGGGAGAGGGAAAAGCCTTGGGAATAGAGTACCTGACCCGGGTCAAGGGCTCTTCCTGGCCTTGGGAGTTAGGAAGCATGGCTGTCAGCAATTCTTCAGCACCCCGTGAAGCCACTCCCCACCCCTCCAGGCTCTCCCAGGCTCAGGGCAGGACTGCAGCCTGGGCTTTATGCCCAGCAGAGGGCAGGGCTGTTTGCCAGGCAAGTGCTCAGGGCCAGTCCCATACAGGACTATTCTGGAAGCAAGGATAGGTGAGGGGGGAAGAGTAGGGATAAGGGACAGGACTCCAAAAGTAACTCACAGGCTCCTCCTCAGTGCTGGGAGTTTTTGCTGCCATCTTTTGGGGAACTTTTTCCAGTATGGGCATCGTGGTGACTCCTGGCAAGGGAAGCAGAGGTGCAGACCTGGGGACCAAGAAGCAGGGAGGCATCAAAGAACTTCCACAAAGAACAGCCACAAAGAACTGCCACGGACCCTTCACCTCCCAGAGCCCGATATTCCACCCCTCCCTGGGAGGAGACCAGAGCTGGACGTGGGGCCCAATTACACCAGGCCTCCTTATAGACCTGGTCCCAACCTCCCACTTCCAGACCAGCACCCCTTACCACAGTGTCCTTTCTGAATCCCCAGATGGGATAGACAGAGGTCTACAGCAAGCCTTTAGCTGACATCTGTTCCATAAGACTGTCCCCCAGGCTCAACTGACCACCCCAGGCCAGAGTGGGAAAGAGCAAGTTTGGGCAGGCTCACTCCAAATCATAAGGGGTCATTGGCAGTGTACTCGCTTTGTTCCTGCCTGAGATCCAACAGATAAATGTTTTGCTGATTAAAATCTCTCCTAGTAGACTGTGAGCTTCTCCCGTTGTGTTCAGTGCTTCATCTCTGGGACCCAGCTGGGTGATGAGCATGGAGTAGGATCAGGGCTGGGTAGCTGAATAAAAGGAATGCACGTATGCGTGAATGCACGCGTAAATGAATACAGGTCCTCCAAGGCTGTGGGCTCCAGGACGCACTCTGGGCTGACGGGGAGCCTGGCCTGTGGCCAAGGCAGGGATTGTGGTGGAGGGTCCTGGGGCCTTCTGGTTGGACTGTGACTTAGGCAATCAGTTTCTGGTTTGTAGGCTCCTAGTGTAGGTGGCATGAGAATGCTGAGGGAGACGGTACAGGGCAGCTGGGCAGTCCCGCCCCTAGGGGCCACCTGACTCAGCCTGATGAAAAATGGATAATTTTTTATTTACAGTAGAAGTGACCCAGGACAACAGGGGCAAAAGCCCATTTTTAAGACCATCCTCTACCCTCAGCGACCCCCCTAAGCAGAGCCTCAGAGCCACACACCCATGCTTTTTCACTTACCCATCCTCTATTCTTTCCTAAGAGCCTAAAACTCATGTTTAGCTCATGTGATCCTCCACCCCAAGCAAGCACAGCGCAGGTGGGGGCTAGGCTCCAGGCACAGATGACCCAAGGACAGAGCATTTAGAAAGATGGATGAAAAAGGCTCAGGAATGGGGGAGCCTGGGGCTGTCTGGCAGCACTAGGCAGAGAATACAGAACCCACACTAACTCTGTGCCAGGATGCTCTGGTCTAGGTGGCCCCCAGAGCTGTTGAATAGCATGGTAGCTGCCCTGACACCCTGCAAAATGGAAGCAGCGGGCATCCAAGTTAGGGTCCTGCAGGGCTGCAGAGTTCTGAAAGGACGATGAAGGCAAGGTCCAGTTGGTAAAGGCCCTTTTGCAGCTGGAAACCCTGTATCTTTGAGAGGTGTGGGATTGGAAAGGTATGGCTTCCTGGGGAACAAATGGGAGGGCCTGGTGTCCTCGGGGCTGCTTTTCCTCCCTGGCCCATGGGCCAGCAATTAAGAGGCGTATGTCTATCCGAACGCGTATCTTTCTGTCTGTCTTTACTTGGTGCCCTCCAATGCATGCTGCCACCAGCCTAGCTTCCGGAGGCTGCTAGGAGAGGGTCTCCGCTCTGCCCCGGGCGCCCAATCCCAGCTCCGCCCCCACAACACAGGCGGTCCCTGCTCTCTAGGGACTCCCTGGGACCCAGCTCACACATGCCACCTGCGGCTGCTCCCCACCTCCCGCCTCCGCGAGGGTCGGGGGCGCACCCGCAATTCAAAGGGGTCCGCGTGAGCCCTGGCAACGCCATGGCTGGGCACTGAAAGTGCAGACCTTGGCATTTAGCACGCGGGGATCCAGGAGAATAGAGAAGCGAGGATACGCACGTGGAGCCGCGGAGCCTGATGGTCAAGCCTCTCCCAGCCCTTTCCCCTTAACTTCTCATGGTCCTGCTCCCTCCCGGTCCGCCTGCCTCCACTCTCGGTGCGCAAGCGCCAGAGCCGTGGAATCCAACAGTCTCCCGGCAGTTCCCCGACGGCCGCTTCGGTTCAGGACTCGGGAAAATCCCGGGGATCCTGGCGCCTCTGGATCCGCGCGCCCTCCCTAGACGGAGCCTTCCTCCACCGCCCTCGGCTCCCTGCGCTCTGTTCCCCGCGCCGCGCTCCTCTAGCCCAGCCCCTCTCACCTGCCCTCCTCGGTTCTGCCGCTTTGGCCGCAGCTCCCCCGCACCAGGCAAGACTGGGGGCGGGAGTGTGAGCCGGAAGGGATCCAGGGGCGCGTCAGCAGTACGGCGGTGGGGGCCTCTGTCCGCGGTAGAGACTCCGACGTCGCCGGGTCCCCGCGGCCTCCCTACTGGCTGCCGGCGGACCGGCCGTGCCTGTGATCTCCCTCCCCCTGTTCCTCCTCCTTCCCCTCTCTCCTTTTCCCTCCCTCGCTCAGCCCCACCCCGTCTCTCTCGCTCTCAATCTTCGCCCCCACCCCCGCCGCAGCCTGCAGCGATCCCACCTCCCGGACCCCTGCCCCGGCTCGGACGGCTTCCCAGATGAGTTTGTGTCAGGGCGGCGGAATCCAGGCCCGAGATTGCCCCACCCATGCCCACTGGTCCCCTGACCAGCCTTCCCCAGTCCAGGCGCTCCCCCAACTCCATTACGCTAGCCCCGGCTGCGTCCGCATAACCCTGGAGAGGGTTGGGTCCGGGGAAATCTGGGCCCTCCCCGCCGTCTAGGCCAGGCTCAAATCAAACTACAACTCCTTTCAAAATGATAATGAAAGTAATAATAATAATAACCCTCTTTATTGATCACTGCAGGTTCTCCCTCCTTTTCTATTTCCACTCCATCCTTGCTGGCACTATGGGGCGGGGGGATGGGGGGGGAGGGAGTGGAGATAACAGACCTGGGGATGCTTAAAGACCACGCAGCCAGAGGCAGACACTCCTCCCAGACAAAGCACTCCTCCCCCCATCCCCATCCCAGATATAGATCCTTACACACCAACACACAAAGACAGATCCACAAAAACAGACCCTGCCCAGACAAACCCACACACACAGCCCAACACGCAGAGTGGGGACAGACGTGCACGCTCCAGCAGTGAAGACGCTTACAGGCATTGTTTAATACACAGGCATACCCCAACTCCGCTGCCCCTCTATACCAGAACTGGAGGGCTCTTCGGCCTTCATCAGGCCGCAGGCTCCAGGACTGGGAGTGGCCTGCAAACCCGGGGCCGGCAGGTCCGGAGACTCAGGTGGGGAGACTTCCGACAGCCTTGGCCAGATGCTTCCCGTAAGGCCGGGGTAAGGGTGGGGTAAAGAGGGTGGGGGGTTGGCACCAGCTCCTACATTGGCACCCTCTTCAGTCATGACTCAGACCCGCACAGGCAGGACACAGCAGACACACCAACTGTTCCCCGGCTCCTCGAAGGGTAGAGCCTAGCTATCTATCGAACACACTTGACTGAGACCTCTGTCCGGAACAGCTCGGCCACTACTCCTCACCGGAGCCGCAGCGGGCGGGGATGCCGGGCTCGAAGGGAGCCCACGCCTGGCGCTTCAGAGCTCCAAGGCTGACACAGGGAGTGTCCTCAAGGGGCGGGGCCTAGCGTACCCGGAGGGAGCGGGTCCTCAGGCTCCCCCGGGCGGCGCCCTGGGGCGCTGCTTTGGGGCTGGAAGGAAGGGGCTGTCGCGGGCTGAAGGGAGTCGTGTGCTACAGGGTGTATGGGAGCCTTTGCTGGAT
This sequence comes from Enhydra lutris kenyoni, assembly GCF_002288905.1. Classification (NCBI taxonomy): domain Eukaryota; kingdom Metazoa; phylum Chordata; class Mammalia; order Carnivora; family Mustelidae; genus Enhydra; species Enhydra lutris. The sequence continues at coordinate 40,584,692 of NW_019154096.1, read as the reverse complement.
TTGCTTTTTTTCGTATCTCCTCTGCCACAGGCTTCCCGAGAGCTGTCAGGGTAGACCTGGATTAGGGCTAGACCCCGCTCACCCTCCCCTCTGCCCTGGCCCTGTGCCCGGCCGCCCACCCTCATCAGTAAAGAGACTCGGTCTCGAACAGATATAGTTTATTGATTCGGGCCGGAAGCACCGCGGTGCAGGGGGCCAACTTGGCACTGAGAGAAACGGAAGGAAAGAGACAGACGCACGGTTCTACACAGGGGAGCCCCGAGGTGGCGCCTCTCGCACCTCTTTATCTCTGCAGGACCGTATGGCATCGCGTGCCTCCGTGCTCTACGCCCCACTGGACGAGAGGGAGGGAGGCACAGAAAGGGGTCATAGAGAGGGGATCCCGACAGGGAAGTCAAGATGCGCGAGGCTGTGGAATACTCGTTGGAAGGGGCGGGCCCTGAGCCTGAGCTGGCCAGTGCTCTAACAAAGTAGCCACCTTGACCCAGGGAGGTGGGGGAGTGGGTGGGTGGCCTGGAGGAGTAGCGGGACTGCTAGCTGCGGGTGTAGTAATTGTTGTAGACGTCCTCGCACTCGTCAAAGGGGCCCGAGGGGCTTCGATTTGCGCCGTCGGGGTCAGACACCGGGCGCTCACGTAGGCGCACAGCATCATACAGACCCTGGGGTGGCTCATCCAGGAGCACATCGCGTTCGGAGCGGGAGCGCCTCAGGAGGCCCACGTTGCGCAGCAGCAGTAGGACGGGCGCGTAGAGCAGGTTGGCCAGGCCCATGCCAAGACTAAGTTGCGCAAAACCGAGCGAGTGCACTATGTGGCCCGCCACTATGGGCCCGAGCGCATAGGCCACGGAATAGGAGATGTCGGCGATAGCATAGACGCTGCCGTAGACGGAGACGTGGCGCACGTCCACGAGAAAGGCGAGCGTGGGCAGCAGTGCCGTGTCAACTAGCGCAATGCCAAAGCAGAGACCGCAGAGCGAGACCACTAGTGGTGCGAAGGAGCGGCAGGCAGGCACCACGCAGGAGCTGGCTCCGATCACTGCCAGCCCGAGGGCTCCGTACAGCCACTGGAGGTGTGGGTAGCGCGCCGCCAGGCGCACGGTGAGGTAGACGCCTAGCACATGCGGCACAAAGGCAGGCAGCCAGGCCATGCCCGTCTCCCATTCAGACGCCGCCATCGTGTGCTCCATCCACGTGGCGATGGTAGGCTCGAGGAAGGCGAGGGGGATATTACAGGTGGTCAGCGCCCCGGCCACCACGGCGATGTAAGGGTCCAGCATGAGGCGGTGGATGGGTGTGCCCACCGGCAGGTTGGCCCGCGCCCGCGTCGCAGCTGAGAAGGGCTTGGCTACCACCAGCAGCAACAGCGCGTCGAACAGCGAAACAGCGGCGAGCACCAGAAAGGGCACGTGCTTGCCCGCGAACTCGTAGAGGAAGCCCCCGAAGGGTGGCGCCACCAGACTTCCAAAGCTGATAAAGGCCAGCGCCACGCCCAACGCGCGGCTGCGCTCCGGCTCCTCCGGATACTTGTCGGCGATCATGGCAATGCCAGACGTGTCCGCAAAGGCCGAGCCCAGGCCCTGCAGGCTGCGCGCAGCGAAGAGCGTAGCGTAGTCTTCCGCGAACGCGAACAGCAAGGTGGAGGCGAACAAGACGCCCAGGCCGATAAGCAGCGGCACGTCGTAGCTCATGCGGTCAATAAAGGGCCCGCTCAGGGGGTTCACCAGCAGCTGCAGGATGGCTTTAGAGGCAAACAGCACCCCGATCTTCACGTCCTCACTCTCTGTCTCTGCCTTCGGGGACTCTGAAGTGTTGCCCATGTTGGCACCGCCATTGGCTGGAGTGGACGGCTGCAGGGTGGATGCTTCGGTGCTCGGGGTGTTCCTGCCGGCCTTCTGCATGTGGGCAATGTAGTCGGGCACGATGGGCACGATGACCATGTACAGCATGTTGTCCAGGAACAGCGCTATGCACACGATGACCAGCACCAGGCGCCGCTGCCGCCGGGGATCCTGCAGCACGGCGCCCATCGCCTCCGACAGCTTGATGGCTGCCGCCCTGGCCGGGCCCACCGGCGCCGCGGGTTCCATCGCCTCTACTCCGCCGCTCTTCCGAGGACGCCTCCGCCGGGGCCGGGCGCGGGCGCCCTGCAGTGCAGAGACCAGGGCACCGAACTTCGCCGGCGCGCTCCGCGCGGCGCAGCGCAGCGCCCCCTGTGCCTCAGGTGGCTGTAGGGCTCATGGCCCTGTGTCCCGGGAAAGGCAAAGACCCTGCCCCTCGAGACGCCGCGGCTGTTCGGAGCCGAGCTGGGACCCGCCGCTGCTGGGCTCAAGGGCGGTCAGGGAAGGCGGGCGCGCCGAGGGGCCAGGGCTAGAGACTGAGCACGCTGCACCTCCGGCTCCCCGGGCGCCGTCCCCGAAGCGTTGAAAAGCCGCCCGCGCGGGCCGAGGGGCATGCTGCTGCCGCCCGCCCGCCGGCTCGCTCGCCCAGCGGCCGTTCTCCCCTCCCCTCGCGTCGGCTCTTGCCTCCTCCTCCGCCGCCTCCTCTTTTTTCCCTTTCCACTCGGGGCTGTGACGCGGCGAGTCTCGGCCCCCGAGTGGTGCCCAGGCCACTTGCGTCGCTCATGCTAATGCGACGTCGGCGGGGCGGGGGCCGGGGGGCGGGGCGCGGCCGGGCAGGGGTCCCCTTCCCAGATGCGCCAGGACTGGAAACCCTAGAAAAGGGTCTTGGTGAGAAGAGAGTCCTGGACAAGCCTCTGAGGATGGATGCGCTGTAGGAGGAGAGGGCTGTCTGTTCCCCCCGCCCCCGCCCTGTTCTAGGACCCGCGGGCTTTGCGCTCGCTCTTTCTCCCTCCCCAGAGGGTCGCGCAGCGGCCGCTCCCCACCGGCCCCGCTGGAGAGGAGGGCGCCGAGGGCTCCAGATCTCCGCCTCAACCTGGATCTCGGCGCATAGCCGGCAAAGAGCCCCCGAGGTGAGCGGTGCCTGCGTCCATCAGTTCTCGCAGCTGAAACGTTGGGCGGCGATTGGTGGGGGGTAGGCTGGGATACCCCAACCCTTTCTCTGGCCCCACCCCCTGGCCCCTTCCACCCCCGTAAAGGGAAGGGGAGACGCAGAGACTGCTGGGCCGGGTTCCGACAGACCGGCCCTTCGGGAGAATGTCACAGCAGAGAATTCCGGACTATGAGCTTCTGGGGATAGAGGGGAGAAGTCGCCTCGCTCCCACCAAGGGACCCGAATATCAGCTCTGCCCCTCCCACCCACCCGTGCTGCTTCGCCACCTTCTCTCTACCGGTACTCCCCCTTTCAGTTTAAACTGTCCGGGTCCCCCAGCTCCGCCTCCTCTCCTTTCGCTCCTCCTGACCCCCTCCCCACTGTAACTCCTCCCAGGCGTTCTAGCACTGGAACAAGCCCTCCAGCCGCTTCAGCGAGGTCCCGCCCCCTTCCTTCCCCCCTCCGCCGCCTACTCCCCTCCCCCCTTCCAATCACCAATGCTGCCTCCAAGTCCCAGGTGGGTTTTAGGAGTGACATGGCCGGGGTCCTCTCTTGCAGCTGTAAGAAAGCCCGAGTGGGCGCCGCGCCCACTCCCACAGCAGGACCCAGCAGCTTTGCTCTCATCCGAGGCTCAAGGGAGGCTCACCTTCTGAGAGGGCCGCACCGCCCAGACGCCCCATTCTCTGCAGACTGGCTGAGCCGCCCTGACTGTGAGCTGGGCCTAACGTGTCCCCCAAAGAACCATGACCCTGGATGGCACACCGAGTCCGTGCTCCAGTCTGAGGCTGGCAAGAGAAAGGCTCTGAGGTTGGGAGACTTGTGTTGTTGAGATTACAGTTGGCCTTTTCCAGAGTCAGAGAGGAATTTTCCCATTCTTCTGCTCTCAAAAGCACACTAGCACTAGATCCAGCTTCTTTCTCTACCGTGCTCCCCACCCCAAGCGAGGCCCCGGTGATGCAGTGCGCGGAACTTGGGCTTTAGAGACGGACGACTGAAGTGGCTCCCAGCTCCGCTGCTTACTAGTTAGGGTGCCAGGGACTTACTTCACCTCTTTGTCCTCCAGTTTCTTTATTTGTAAAACGGGGTGACGAGAGTACTGGTGCTGAGGGCGCCTGGCCCATAGCATAGTAAGAGTGATGTAAGTGCTTGCTGTTGTCACCACTCTCTGTAAAGCATGTTCTTTTATCTTCCTTTCATGGTAGCAGGTCTTGTGAAGAGCAGGTAAAAGGTACAGGGGCATCTTGGCTTCCTGGCTCGTCCCTGTGGTTAGGCGAGGTTATGATTCCAGACTCTGTCGTAGCTGGTGGGAGGCCCAAGGGCATTGGCATGTTGGCTTCTGTCTTTGAGATGCTGTGGGATGAGGGGATAGAGACCACTCAGGGTGAGAGACAGCGGCTTTGGTACCTGTTGCTTAATCTGCCCACCTTTCCCACTAGGCACCCCAGGGAGGAAGAGGAGAAACTCTTCCATTTAAGGAGCTCCCGGTGCCTGCTGTGTCCTGGGCAACCTGTCCTCTGCCTGAGACAGGGAAGGAGCCTGGTATGGAGACCGATCTGGCTCTGACCAACCTTTGGCAAGTCGCAGCCTCTCTCCGTCTCCAGCCTTTGTCTCTATTAAGTAAAGGGTGAGGGAGGACCCCACTCACTGCATTCCCTGGGGAGGTGGGTACTGGAGAAGGGCTCTTCGGGGTGACAGAATTATTTTAAATTTTATTCGAAGGCCTTGAGTCAGCTTACACTTTTCAGTTTACCACAATGTCCCTCCAACTGACTTTGCACATTTATGTCACCTGCTATGCTTTTCAGTCATTTGAGTTTTAAACTTTGCGATGAGGAAAACAACTTCCAAGAAAAACAACTTTTGTTTTTCTTAGGGTCTGCCTAGGCCTTTTGCAGTTTGATAGCCTTACACACACCCAGAGTCTGGACATTTAGATAAGGACTTGAGTTTATGATATATATATATACACACACACATATGTATACACACACACACA
>NW_019154096.1:40268578-40579698 GCF_002288905.1 Enhydra lutris kenyoni | reverse complement strand
TATATGTATATGTATATGTATATGTATATGTATATGTATATGTATATGTATATGTATATGTATGTATATATGAGGGGGTGAGGGGGCAAGGGGCAGAGGGAGAAGGAGAAGCAGACTCCCTGCTAAGCACGGAACTCAATGGTAGGGGGGGGCTTGATCCCAGGACCCTGAGATGATGACCTGAGCCAAAAACAGATGCTTAACCAACTGAGCCACCCAGGCGCCCTGAGTTTAGGATTTCTGACTCAAGTTTCCATTTTGCTTTTCCTGGGGCACCTTTAAAAATAACTACTTAGAGTTAAGCCCACAAAATATTGGTGACCTCCACCCCAACCACGTTATAAGTAGTGTTTGCTACCCTGCTGTCTACTGCTCCCTGTTGACCTGGAACAGATGACCAGAGGACTGCCCTTCCCCCTGTTTATTGCAGCCCTCTCCCTGCCCCCCCAACCCTGATCATCCCCCCCTCCCCCTCTTCTGGGATCTGTAACAAGTAAATCTGTGACTCTGCTTCCTTTGTACAGTTGTATTGAAACTGCATCTTCAATTGAGGTGACCCCATGGGTTTCACTTTCCCAGAATGGGAGCTCAGATCCTGGGGTTGGGGGGCTACTGCCACCTCTGTGTGGGTGGTTTACGCTTCCTCTTTCAACACATCATAATCTGCATATTCTTAATACAGTACTTCAGTTCCTGCTTCCCAGCACAGACCTCTGGGCTCTTCTGACTCTCTCATTGTAAGACCTTTAAAGAGGCAGTCTTCCAACCTGTAGAGCAATAATTTTATATGCATATATTGTTTGCCCTGTCTGATTTTAAAAGAGGGGGGAATTTAAAGGAGATGTTTTTCTGTCTAGTGGCTGAAGAATTTAGTGGAACTTTAGAGAAAAGAAACTTTTCCAGGGACTTCAAGGTGCAGACATCTCTCCTAGCCTGCTAGCCCTCATAATTCATAACTGTTCTTGAGCATGGAGCCAAGTTATCTCTGAGATCTTGCTCAACCCTTCAGCCCTCCATTCTCCAATGGCAGGAAATAGACTCATTTATTAAGCACTCTATGCCAAGGGTGTTATGTGTGCTGTTTCATTTAATCTCACTCAATCCTGGCACAGTGTAGGTGTTTTTTCCTTTGTCTTACTGATGAGGAAGCTGGGCATAGAGAAACCGGGTCACTTGCCTGAGATCCCAACAGTAGGGCCTGGATTTAAACTAAGGTTGCGGGACCCATCTTGTGGTCTTCGTGACCTCCCTGTTTCCTGTGCTTCAGTGTGCCTCTGCTTGTCCATCTGCAAGGTGGCCACACCTTGGCAGAATAAGATAGAGGGACAGATGAAGATTGGTGAGAGGAGGAAGATTCTTGGCTGCCTCCCTAAGGAAGCTTCTGGGACATTAAACTCCCTCACCCTCCAATATCTAGCTCAGAAGGCAGTCTTCTATCCCATCAGTCAGAGCTCCAATGACTAGGGGACAGGAGTCTCAGGGAATTGAGGACCCCCTCCCTCAGCAAAAAGCTAGAGCTTGAGCCTTGACAGAACAGGGAACAATCCCAGCTCCTGAGCTGGCCTGTGGGGAGCTGTCCAGGGTACTGGCCACAGCTTCGCCGCTGGCCAACCAGCCTTATGCGGGGGCCCTGTCCCTCCTGTTTTCCTGCGTCTGTGGCTTCCTCTTCAACAGAACTCTTGTTAAATTCCTTTCCAGAGACTTCTCTGACAGTAACTTACAGGAAGAAGAGAACTTCCCATCCAATCATATTGGAGAAAATGGCAACATTTTCTTCTCTGCTTTCTCAATTAGGTATAGAAACTGTTGCTACAGAGTACATATCTGCTCTCCAGGTAAGTCAAATGATAAAAGGAAGGGATTTATTTTTAAGCATGTAGAAGTGCTTATGATGTTCTAGGCACTGTTCTAAGCATCTTACAAACATTAACTCATTTCATCCTTATACCAACCTTCATATTACCTTCTTACAGGCAAGAACACTGAGGGAGAGTAATTTATCGGCTGTCAGAGAGCTCATAGGTGGTGGAGACAGAATTCAAATGCAGACTACCTGGCCCCAACACCCAGCTCTCAACCACCATGCCATCCTCCTCCAGGACGGCTGAAGATCATAAGTCGACTTCCTTGAAAGTATCTAGCTTAATGTCTGATACTTAATAGGAGCTTAATTATTATTTCATATGGACAGAGACAGCTTGGTGATTCCCTGATGACAACTTTTCTCATTTTATCCACTGGATACAGCAGTGGCCTCCATCTGCTAGAACAAAGCCCTTCCCTCAAGCTTGGACTGGGGTCCTAGTGTTGCTTGTTGCCAATGGGGAGTCCTGGTATGTGGGAGCTTGAGGAGGGTGTGGAAGGAGAACCTTCCGGCACATGTGCCCGGGGGATGTATGGTGTGTGCATGCCTGAATGGATCTGGAGAGAGTTGTACATGTGGGTGTTGCTTTGGAAGAAGGCATCAGCTCATCCTGGACTCTTTTCTAGGAGGTTGTGGATCACATTAATTCCAGGGCCATGCCATTTGTTGCTTCACTGAGACATCTGGTCTCAGAGACTAGAAATGACCATGTTACTATAGAGAAGCATGTTGACAGCAGTGGTGGCAGCCTGTGGGTGGGGCACCTATTCCTGATTTATGATTTCTTTGTCTCTCTGGAAGCACTTAAGTGCAGGCTTAATTCCAATGAAGCTCAGATGCCTCTTTGGATTCCAGTACTGGGGGAGGGGGTGCCATTTACCCTGGTCTCACTACTCACCCTGTGTGCTTCCTCAGGAAGGCCTCAGGGCCTCAGAATCACTTAATTAACTTAGGCTTCCTCAGTCACATATTCTCAGATTCAAAGGAACAGAGCAGCCCCTGTCAGCTTTTCCTGGAAGCCTGTGAGTCTGGTGGCTGGAAGCCAGAAGGGCTACGTGCCTGCCTGCTTGCCCTTGGGTAGCGCGTCCTGAGGACTCAGACCTGTCATGCACACTGCATAGCCAGGCTCCAGCTGGGGAGTAAGGGGACCGAAGTTCGTCCTGTGGGCAGGCCTCAGAACCCCTCTCAAAGTAGAAGCTGCTCTTACCTGCTTTTCTTCTGACTCCTGACACTTCTCATGAAATGGAAGCAGGGCCTCAAAATCACTTGGTTCATGCTCCCTCCACTCTCCTCATCCCAATCCCATGAGTTTCTCAATCCAATGAATTTCATCTCCCTCCTCCATTGAGACCATCCCTGCTCAGACCCCTTAATCTTCCCTTAAACCTAATCTTCCCTCACACTGGGACAGCCAATCACCTCCCAAGCTTGTCCCTTGCCTCCAGACCTGGCCAATTCACCCTTGCATGGATGCCAAACTTCTTTACTGTAAAGTTTCAGGCAAGTTCCCACATGATTACAGACCTTGCAGGGCCCCCTGCTGCTGTCCAGCTTCTTCTTCCAGTGTTGTGGCTTTCCACAATGAGTCCCCAAACTTTCCTGTCTTCCTTGTCTTCCCTAACAGACCCCTGGAGCTCCCATCTCTGCACCTCTGAACCTGAAATTCTCTCAGCCCATGCCTGGCTTTGCCTTTCCTTCGTTACCATAAATGCTTCCCTGATTCCTAAAACATTGTGAACACCCTCCCCTCCCCCTATCATGACTCCTACTGCATTTTTCTATTCATCTTCAGGAATTTATCTCACACCCTATTGGACCTGCTCCCGCTGCCAGCCTGAGAGCTCCTTAAAGGCATTATCTCCTAGTATGTCTATTAAGAAGATCTGCTTGTCATGCCTTCAGAGCACCCGTCACAGCACTTTGCATAGGAATGGATATGTCACTGGCTTTTAAATCTATCTCTACATTTACTAAAATGAAAACCATGGAGGTATACATGAATAAAAATTGCTTACAGACACGCTCATAGAAATTAGAACATGACGAATATTAGTTTTGGTCCCCAGCCTGGCCCCTCTGCCTCCTCTCAGAAGCTACCACTGTTACTGTTTTTACATGTATTTTTCAAGATCTTTCCAAACCCTTTTCCAGGCATACCTATGAACCCATATAAAATGTAACATAAGCAGCCTTTGTGTTTTAATATATATATTTAAACTTTAAGGTTGTTATACACGTGTCATTCTGCAGTTCTCTCCTTTTCCATTCAAGAATATATCTACTTTAGTCCATAAGGAAATAGCTCAATTTTCTTAGCTGATGTGTAGTATTTTTTTGTTATGAACATGCCCCAGTGTTCACAGTGAGTTTCTCACAAGAGACATTTGGGTTGTTTCTGATGTTTAGACATGGTAACGCTGCAATGGCGCTCCTTGTGCTTGGGTAGAGGTGCTTTCCTGGGAGAAGGTGCTTCCCAGCACCATGGTTGATCCCAGCAATCTGTGCACATTTTGAATTTTGAAAGAAATTTCCAAATTGCCCTCCAAAGTAGCTGCATAAATGTGTACCCCTGTAAGTAGTAATTAAGGGTACACAATTTCCAATACCCTAGCAACACTTGTTCTTTTCTGCCTTTTTCCCCTTTGTCAATCTGTTGGGAGAAAAATTGCATTCAATATTATTTTAATTAGATATTTTAATTGTCCGAATACCTTCTCTTATGTTTGTTGGCCGATTGTGTTTCCTTTTTCATAAATTGCCTGTTACTTTCTTTCCCCATTTTTCTATGAGGTTGTTTGTTCTTTCCTTCCTGAGTTGTAGGAATGTTCATTATATACAATATTATTATTAAATAGAATAACTTCATTAAAGCAAATATATTTTCCCATTGTGAATAAAAATCACTGTTACATCTTTACTGCTAGAATTTACGGTTTATGCATATTGGGCAGGATCGATTGGAGTGGATGTGAAGTTGCAACATCAGTTAAAACCCTTCAGAGCCTCTTCATCATCAATGGGAGAGACTCCAAATTCTTTAGTTTGATGTAACAGTGTGTTTCTAATCCATCTACCTCTGTGGTCTCAATGTGATACCCAGATTTGATTGCTGATTCCATCAATTTCTATCAGTTTAACTTTGGGTACATTTACTTAAATGCTCTGGATCTAGCTTCTGCCGTTTAAAAGCATACAGTTGTCCCTTCTTGGCAAGTTGCCCTCCCCAAACCTTACTAATAATATCTATATGATGGGTGCATGGACAATGCCTCCCAGGGTTTGCAATGAGATTCCTTGTGAAGTAATTGGTTGCTGCTGTTAATTATTCCCCCTCCTGTCTGCCTAGATGACTCCTACATGTCTTTTGTGGACAAATCAAGTCTCTTTGTCCTACTCCCCAAATAAAACTGATTGCTCTCTGCTTTGTGCCAAGACCATGTCTCCATCCCTGTATTTGTCACATTGTTGCAAAGGTGAGTTCACGTGTCTCTTTCCTCTACCAGAGAGTAGGGTCTGAGGAAGGTGGGTTGCACTCAGCGCCTGGTATACAACACCCCAGTAGATGACCGTGCAAAGAAGAATTAGTCTGTATGTCACTTTTGGAAAAGAATAGGGCTTCCTCATTTTTCCAAAATTTTGTTGAACCTGGAGCAGACAGAGGGACACTTAGAGGAAAGCTAAAATGTACCTGAAAAAGAGCCCTAGATGTACCCTGGGGAGAGCCAGAAAAGAGACTGGCCTTCAGGCACATTGACACTGCAGCCTAGCCAAAAAGCTCCCCTGATTGACTAGTTGGGTAGACAAAAAGATATTAAGGGAAATGCTACATTTTACAGTCAAAGCTGGCTAGGTTGGGAAAATCAGGAAGATAGATGAAGGTTGCCAGCCATCCCTTTTTGTTTTTAGAGGCTTGTCTTGATCAGAAAAAGAAGCAATGATCAGTCAGAGCCACTCCCATTTTCAGACTTGAAAAGTATAAGATTAGGGCAGAGAAATCTCAGAGCCCTGCACAGAGGGAGGGCAGAGGACTGTTCCAGAATGCATTTGGCACCAGGCATGTGATCGGTACATCCCCAGCACCTAGCACAGTCTCTGCATTTAGAAGGGCTCAGTGCAAATCCAAGGGAGATGCTTGTCTGGGAGTGAATTGTCTGAATGGGTACGTACTGACCATCTCCCCTGCGATCAATGGAAATCCTCTGTGCTTGGGTAGTGTCATCATGGGTTCAAGATCATCTATCTTGAAGGCTCTGAAAATAGACTCCTCAGAAGGGCGCCAGCTGTAGATGGTGGAGACGCAAGGAGAGGGCCCCATCAGGTAAGAAGGCTGGTCCTGCAGGGCCCACCTCCTGCTTACTGCCCTCAGCTTCCAAGTAACTATGGATGGATGGATCTGAGTTTCAAACATGGGCCTGGAGGGGGAAGGGACGCTATAGAGTCATCTCAGTTCCCCCGATTTGTGTCTGAGAGGCCAGAAGTTTGTCCTTTTCCAGGCTACCTGCCAGTGCCTTCTCCAGACATGTCTATGATGTAAGAGAGAGGCCAGCAAGCAGCCCCAGTACAAGTGCAGGTTCTGTGCCAGACACCGTGAAAGGCTTTTACCATTATTAGCTTTCAATCGCATAAAATTCCTATGAGCTAAGTCCTCTTCTGGGCCTCATTTTATAAATTGGCAATGTAGTGGATTGAGTAATGTGCCGAGGTCACCTGGCTGTCTGATTCATGTCCGTGGGTTTATCCATTTGGCCATGTGGCTTCCGTGCTCTGGAGGCTTGTGGAATTTCTCTGTGGCCTTCAAAACTCTGCTCTCCCCCACAGGGGGAGGGTCATGGCTGCCATCCTCTTCTGGGTGTTGGGGACCATCCAGCCCCGGGCACAGAGGATAGATTTCCTCCTTCTTTAGATATTCTGACCTCTGTCCTTATTCTCTCTTGTCAGGACTATTACAGTAGCCTCTTGGTCGATTCCCCCTGCCTCTGGTGTTACCACCAGCTCCTGACTCCCCACAGCCAACTTTTTAAAACATAAATCTTCCCCCACAGTAGGCACTTAATAGATATTTGTTAAGTCAGTCATCCTCTTGCTTTAAATTCGCATTGCCTAGGGTCAAGTTCACAAGCTCAGCTTTATTCTATTTTTTAAAATGATTTGATGATTGATTGATTGATTTCAGAGAGAACTAGAGAGCACTAGTGGGGCCGGGGGAGGAACAGAGGGAGAGAGACAACATCAAGCAGACTCTGCACTGAGCGTGGAGACTGATGTGGGGCTCGATCTCATGACCCTGAGGTCATGACCGGAGCCAAAATCAAGAGTCAGATGCTTAACCAACTGAGCCACCCAGCGCCCTTACAAGCTCAGCTTTAAATTCCCATGCCCAGGGCCAGGTTCATAAGCTAACCATGGCTTTCAAGGCCTTCGATGTATGTCCCCAACTCCTCCCCATGCTGCTTCTATTAGCACTCCCTGCCATACGCACCTGGCTGCCTGCCCAGGACACCCGGGTCCTGCCATGCCTGGTCCCACTGTTGGCTATGTTGTCTTTCCCAACCCAATGAGTTGCTAACCATGGGGGAGCATCATGGCCCACGTACACATACCTTAACCCTAGCACTGCAAGAGGGATTCTAGGGTTTGGTTGCATGTCTTCTCCCCATCTTGGCCTGTATTTAATCCATCTAACATTTCCTGAGCCCACAATGGGATCTCACAGGAAAAAAACCATCTGGGAATGGTTTCTGCCACACACACATAGAGATATGTGTATACTGACCTATCCCAAGTGAGGCATACTCCCATTTCTACTATAGTTATGTTAGATGCTGGTCACAACCCACTAATTTGGGTTTATAACCAGCAAATAGTTGGTGACCTGTGGATTGCCACCTCCCTCATTCCTCACAACAACGTCATCATATTACACTGCTATTCTTTTCCATTTTATATTTGATGAGATAGAGACCAAAAAAGGCACATCACACAGCTAGGAAGCAAGAGCCGGGGTTTGAACCCAGGCAGGTGGTCCCAGAGCCCATGCTCACAACTTGCACAAATGTGGCTTTGCTGGTGGGTCAGGGCTTGCGGGGTGGGGTGATTTGGTAGATAGGAGGTCAGACTGAGCCCCGTGCAGGGGTGGCTTCCAGCTCCCTGCACACCCTTGGGAAGGGGCCAACAGGAAAGAAAAGAGCTGGTGCCTCACCTCCCCCTGAGGTTAGGCTGTAGCTGCCGGGTGACTCTGGTCTGACTGCTGCTCTTGCACCTCCGGGAGGGAGAGGACAGTGAATTTGTGCCAGAATGAGGGACAGCGGGATCCTTTCCTCACCTGGGGTCCGCACTCAGCAAATGAGGCTGGGACGAGGTAGCGGAGGGATGGGAAGTTGGGCAAGTTGATATTGGCCAATGCTTCATAGACAGGAGCCATGCTTCCCTCAGTTCTGTCATCAGTGTGTCCCCAGGAGCTGGCTCCGTGTCTGGCACGTGTGGAAAAATGAATAAAAAGTGGCTTTTTCTGGAGGTGTTTGCAGGGAGGAAAGGGACCAGAGTTGTGACTTCTTGTTGAGGTATGAAGGTGTTAAGATACATCTGAAGAAACTCAGAGGCCCGCTCTGTGGCCACGTGGCAAGTTGAGGCCCCCAGAGAAGGTCCCCAGGAGAGAACAAGTTTGGGCTGGAAAGTTGTGTATTCCAACCCTCAAAATTCTGGTGATGTCATGGGAGGTTCTGGAGGGAAAAACCTATATCTTGATGGAAAGAAATGGTCCTATGAGGTATGGGCGGGTGGCCAGGGACACTTCTGAGTGACCTACCCTCTGATAATACTGGCTACATGTGTCCAATTCTACAGTGAGATCTGACTCAGGATTGCCTGCCTGGGAGAGGGGATCCCCTGACTAGTCCTGGAGCTCCTGATGGTGACATGGACAGGGGCACAGAGACTTTGCAGCTGCAGATGTGAATGCAGAACGTGGCTTCTCCTCTCTATCCACAGGTGTGTGGGGGACTGGGCAGATGGGGTGCCAACTGTGGGGAGATGAGTGGGGGCACTCTCAGTTCAGAAAACACGATCAACTCTGAATATCAGGAAGACCAGCCAGAACATTGTTTTCTCAGATAATTAAGATGCTAGTTTAATGCTGGTTTCAAACTAATTCTTTTTTTAAAAAAAGATTTATTTATTTATTTGTGCACATGTGCGAGAGAGAGAGATAGAGAGAGCACAAGCGAGAGGGGCTGAGGGAGAGGAAGAGAGAATCACAGGAAGACTCCACACCTGGTGGAGAGCCCAACAGGGGGGCTCCATCCTACGACCCTGAGATCACGACCCTGAAATCATGACCTGAGCCGAAACCAAGAGTCAGATGCCCAGCTGACTGTACCCCCCAGGTGCCCCATTTCAAACTAATTCTTGATGATACATGCACACATCCCTCATAAGGACCATGCCTGTCTCCCCTGGGCTAGGAGGCCCGAGCAGAGGGTTCAACTATCAGCAAGCTCCAGGCCTGGCCAAACTAACAAAGAGTGAACAGTCTGTGGGGTTGTAAATGAACGAATGACAGGAAGACAGGTGCCATGTCCTCACTTAAACTTCTCGGATGCCATCTGATAGAAGATTACACGACCTTGAATAATGTACTTCTTCTCTGACCTCCTCAGATACTGAGCTAATTCCAGCCTCCCTGTGAGTTAATCTGCAGGGCTGATGGGCTCAGAAAGCCTCTGTCTTTCCTCTAGTGGCCAGAAAGAGAGAACAGCAGGGCCAGGCATTGCCCTGAGTAGCCCTCCTCGGCCATCCCTAGTGAGACATGGGATCCAGTGAGCACTCCAGAAGGGCTCAGAAAAGGTCCAGTCTGTATCCCACATGGAGGACCACCAGATAAGACCTTCTAGTTGTGGTGGGAATGAGAGATGCCCAAGTTGTCCCCTCTGACCCTCTCCAACCGGCCCGGCTTCAGACCCTTGTAGGAGGGATGGAGAGAAGCACCTGTTGCGGGAGCAGTCCTGGGCATTTTGGGGAGAGGAAGAGAACTCAATCCTGAGCTGGGGGTGGAGTGTGAATGGGCTTCCCCAGGCCAGAGGGCTGGGGAGAGAGGCACATACTGACCAGTGCTGTCCAGGGAGGAAAAGACAGAGGCTATACCCAGAGGTAGGACCTGCAGGTGGGGGGTTGGAGGTGCTGTGCGTGGGGGGGACATGCTGGAGTGCAAAACTCTGGGGTTGGAGGGGCTCTGTGCCAAGGCCCTGGGAACCAACTACCTTTCTGTGGTTAACTGAAAGGAACAAAATAAGAATCCCTATTTTTTTTAAGGATGCAGTTCCAGATGTGGAATGAATGGCTAATTGAAAGGAACAAAATAAGAATCCCTATTTTTTTTTTTTAAAGGATACAGTTCCAGATGTAGAATGATGGGTCCAAGTGGTAGGACCATTTTTACATCTTTTAATACATAAAGCCAAATGGCTTTCTAAAAGCATGATACCCGATTCCATTCCCACAACGAGGTGCCTCTTTCCAACCTGACAGCAACCGGTTTTTATCTTTAAAAACCAACAATCTCATAGGGGATCCACGTCCTCTGTTTCATTATTGCCCTCTGAAGATTAGACATCAGCACTATGTCCTCCCAGTGGCCTCCAGGCCTTATGGTCTAGACACAACCATCCCAGTTGCTCGGCAGGTCCTCCGCACGGCTGATCCACTCTTTGCATGAGTTCCACCCACTGCTTGCAAAGTAATCCCTCTGCACATCTCATTCCCTCATCTCCCTCTGAGCTGTGTTTGTGAATGAAGCCTTTCCAGACCACCTTGCCTAAATTTCTCCCCACACTTCTTATCCCCCTTGGCTGATTTTCTTCTTTTCCAGTGTGAATCCTCACGAGCATAGATTGTGTTTACTGTCTGTCTTCTCTCCCTGGAATGGATGCTCCAGGAGGTCACATGAAAAGGGGAAAGCTGACTTGTGTTTGGCCGCACAGTTTCCTGAGTGGGCATCAGCATTGCCCAGAGGGTGTGTTAACACACAGGGTTTTGGGCTCCACAGTTTCTGATTCAGTGAATCTGGGAATCTGGTTTTTTTTTTTTTTTTTAATTCCCAGCAGGGCTTTGTTTGCCCTTGGCTGAGATTATCTTATACTTTTCCTGAATGGGCTGCTGGTTCCGAGACCGTCCTTAGAGAGCCTCGGGCTGGTTTGACTCTGTTACTGGTCTTTGCTGCCACCGTCTGGTTGCTCTTGAGAATGACATGCTCTTCTCTGATGTGTCAATTATGCGTCCATTCATCTGGCTCTTGGTTTGTTTGTTCGTTAAGATTTCACTTATTTATTTGAGAGAGAGGAGAGAATGAGAGAGAGTGAACATGAGAGGGGGAAGGTCAGAGGGAGAAGCGGACTCCCTGCTCAGCAGGGACTTGATTCCAAGGCTCCAGTATCGTGACCTGAGCTGAAGGCAGTCACTCAACCAACTGAGCCCCACGGGCCCCTGGGCTCTTGGTGTTAATGTTGGTTTCTCTGAAAGTATCTTCAAAGGGATGAACTCTTGTCCTTGTAAAGTTCTCAATGAAGATTTTACTTATCCACTGGACTTTAACAATCCATGTCAAATTTCCCCCAACATAACTTCTACCTCCGTGAATTTTCTTTAGGAGAGGGTTAATCTGTTACTTAATCAACTAAAATTTTTGTCTAGGCTTTTATACCTATTGTATTTTGTGTTGACTATTTTTAACAAGTCCCCCCCCCCCTTCAGGAAATTTGGTCAAAATGTGGCTGAAGTTAAATGGGCAGAGTCGAAATGTCCTGCTTTGTCTGGGTAATTTCAGGATTATGAAATGATCTCTTTCTAGGATGAACCAAGAAATTTGAAACTATCAGAATTGGAAGACCTAGATTTGAGTTTAGGATCTGCTACTTGTTGGTGTGATCTTGAGTGGGTTACTGATTTTCCATTTCCTGAGGATTTAGTAACATAAGGGCTGTAAAGCCCCGGCATGTCATAGGTATTTTTAGGGTCTGCAAAGACCTGGGCTGCATTTGTCCCTATCCAGGCCAGACTATACTCTGATGCTTCATTTTTCCTAAAATGGAAACAGCACATCACCTGGACACCAACTGTCATCTGAGGTTTTCACTCCTGTGTGCCCAGATGTACACAGCACCATGTAACATCCAGGAGTTATCAGCTGGGATGGCTAGGATTTAGAGAACTTCTACACATGTGGCCCTGGTCTATAGGGGTTTGCCTGGCAATGGGATTGGGTGGAGGGACCTATTGGCTTTTCTTGTTTTCTTAGTCAAGCACCTCTAAGGACAACTGGGCAGAAAAAGGTGGGGATTGTTCTGACCAACATCACCCTCTCTGAGGCAAAATAATTAGGTCCACAGAGACAGCTATAACATATCTCCTTGGTTCTATTTGGGCATAAAAAACCAAGTTTCCCCCCCCCCCAATTTATTTAAGATACATATCAAAAGAATAAGCAAACAAGTTTTAAAAAATGAATTATGTCTTTATGATATATAACTCATTCAAACTGAGTTTTAAACAAGTAGGGTTGTTAAAGAAAGGGGCTCTCAAACATCTGCTTGAAACAGAAGATACATATCCTCCTCCCTCAGAGCAGATTCACAGACCACTTTCCTTTCGGAAGACACATAAAGGTCTTGGCATGCCTTGCTTAGGGACAAGGGACAGGAAGCACTGTTACTTAGTGACCGAGAGCCCTTAGTCTCATATTGGATCTACCATGGTCCGAATCCTAGCCATGCCACTCAGAAGCTGCGGGCTAGGTGCTCAGATGCGGGGAACATGGGTTGTTCTTTGAGCATCCAGGAAGGGGAAGCTACTGTAGTTTGAGAGAATCGTGGATGGTTTCCCCGAGTCCAGACTTGAGCCCCACTCTCAGAGTTTCTAGTTTTGTCTGTTATGTACTCCAAAATTTAATTTCTAACAAATTCCCAGGTGATGCTGAAGCTGTTGGTCTGGGACCACACTTTGAGAATGAATGCCCTAGTTTCATAATTGAATCTGGGTCCCTGTCCCATCTGGGTTGCGGTCTGTGGGAAGGTAAGAGTGAGCTACTTTCCCTGATTCCAAGGCACCAGTCTTTTTTTTTTTTTTTTTGCCACTATTCTCCACACACCACTATTGAGCTCTTAAGAAGATGATTCTCCCCCAAAAGGGACCACCAATGACCCTACACCATCCCTGAGTGAGAGAACACATTGGCAACTATATATCTGGTATCCAGGGCCCACATTTACTACATGACCAGGGACTTTGTGCCTTTTGTTAATCATCTGTTCCTCCTGGTTCAACACAGTCTAGCCGTTGGTGGTAGTGGGTGCAGAACAAGGAGGTATTGAAGATATGTTCTTTATACTACCTTATCTTCCAGGCTCCCTGGAAGTTTCCAGTCTGGAACAGGTAGGGACTAAGGTAGAAGGTAGTTTTAAATTGGATGACTCCAGAAATATGATTATTACACTGGAATGAGATTGAATATTGAGACTTATTTTATAAACCAGAATGTCTTGGCAAATGTTCCATGTGCACTGGACAAGAATGAATACTTTGCTGGGGAGCATTCTATAAGTGTCAACTAGGTAAATTTGGCCGAAAATGTTTAAGTCTACTGTATCTTTGCTGGTTTTTCTGTCTGCTTGCTATAGAATTATTTTTAAAAAGATTTTTATTTATTTATCTGAGAGAGAGAGAGCATGAGTAGGGAAAGGGGCAGAGGGAGAGGGATAAGCAGACACCCTGCTGAGTGGGGAGCCTGATGGGGACTTGATCCCAGGACCCCGAGATCATGACCTGTGCTGAAGTCAGACACTTAACCAACTGAGTCACCCAGGTGCCCCTGTTCTATAATTACTGAAGGAGGAGTATTGAAATTTCTGAGTATAATGTGGATTTATCTATTATTTATTTATTTCTCAATGAAGTTCTATTGGTTTTATTCCATGTATTTGGAAGCTCTCTTATTAGGGTCATGAATGTTTATGATTGTTTTGTTTTCTTGATAAATTGGTCCCTTTATGAAGTGACTTTCTCCATCCCTGATATTTTTGCTCTGAAGTGTCCTTCGTCTGATGTTGCTATAGCCACTGAAGCTTTCTTTTGACTAGTGTTATCTTGGCATATGTTTTTTTCTACCCTGATGTTTACTCTATTTCCGTCTTTATACTTAAGGTACATTTCTTGTAGCATGCAGTTTTGGCAGTGCTCTTCCATCCAGTGTGATAATTTCTGTTTTCTGATTGGATGTTTAACCCACGTACATTTTATGTGATTCCTTTATATGGTTAATTTCAAGTCTATCTTCTTATGGTTTGTTTTCTGTGTATCCTATCTTTGTTCCATTTTAAGTCTTTTCATGTTTTCTTTGGATTGAATGTTTTCTAATATTCAATTTTATATTCTCTTGTTGGCCTATTATGTCTTTGTTTTGTGATTTTAGTAGCTGCTCTAGGGCTTATAGCATATATCTTTAAATCATCACAGTCTACCTTTGAGTGATAGTAAAGCATTTCGCATAGAACGCTGGTTTTGAACTGGGGGTAATTTTGTGCTCTAGAGGACAGTTGGCAATGTCTAGACACTAGGGGCCTTTAGTGGGTAGAAGACAGGGATGCTGCTAAAAATCCTTCAGTGCACAGAACTGTCCCTCACTGTGAAAAATTACCTGGTCCAAAATGTCATTATTGAAGTCATTGAGAAACCTTGACATATAGGATAAAGAACCTTGTAACAGTGTACTTACTCTCTCTCTTAGGCTTTGTGCTCCTGTCATATACTTTACACATGCTGTAATTACTACAATACATTATCAACATTTCTGTTTAAACTATGTTATCTTTTAAATCAACTTAAATAATAAAAAAAAGTCTTACACACTTACCCATATAATTACTTTTTATGACCTTGTTTCTTTGTATAGATCCAGACTTCTTTGTTTTAAATTTTAAATTATTTTTATTTATTTATTTATTTATGAGAGAGAGCAAAAGCGTGGGGGGGAGGGGGAGTGGCAGAGGCAGAGGCAGAGGGAGAGAGAGAATCCCAGGCAGGCTCCATGCCCGGTGCAGAGCCCCCAAGGCAGGACTTGATCTCATGACTCTAAGATCATGACCTGAGGCACCCCAATAGATTCAGATTTCTTTTTTTTTTTTTTTAAGATTTTATTTATTTATTTGACAGAGAGAGAGCACAAGTAGGCAGAGAGGCAGAGATAGAGAGAGAAGCAGGCTCCCCGCTGAGCAAAGAGCCTGATGCGGGGCTCGATCCCAGGACACTGAGATCATGACCTGAGCCGAAGGCAGCGGCTTAATCTACTGAGCCACCCAGGCGCCCCTAGATTCAGATTTCTATCTGGTATTATTTTATTTCTGTTTGAAAGATTTCCTTGAACATTACTTATATTGCAGATCTACTCCTGATACATCCTTTAAGCTTCCCTATGTCAGAAAAAGTCTTTACTTCATCTTTGTCTTTGAAGGATGTTTGTGTTGGGTATGAAAATCTAGATTGATGTTTTTTTTCCTATCAGTGCTTTAAAGATATTGCTCCACTGTCCTCCTGCTTGCAATGTTTCCAAAGAGAAATCTTTAGTCTTCTCTTTTTTCCTTTGTACATAATATTTTTTTTCCCTTTTGACTGCTTTTAAGATTCTTTCACACTGGTTTTGAGCAATTTGATTACAATATGCCTTGGGTAGTTTTCTTCATATATCTTACACATGGGGTTTGGTAAGCTTCATGGATCTGTGAGTTCATTGTTTTCATCAAGTTTGGAAACTTTTCAGCTATTATTTTTCAAATGTTTTCTGCTCCCTCCCTCTTTTAGGGACTCCAGTCACGCACAGATAAGATTGCTTAAAGTTGTCCTATAACTCACTGATGCTCTGTTCATTTTAAAAATTCATTTTTCTCTATTTTGTTTTGGATAGCTTTTGTTTACAAGTTCACTAATCTTTCTTCTTACAATTTATATTCTGCCATTAATCTTATTCATTGTATTTTTCATTTTATACATTGCAGTTTTCATCTCAGGAATTTAACTTGGGTCCTTTTATAAGTTCTTTATCCTCATTATGGATCTTATTTTCCTGCTTCTTTGAATGCCTGGTAATCTTTGAATGTCAGACATTATGAGTTTGCCTTGCTGGTTGCTGAATATGTTTTATTATTATAAATCTTACTGTGCTTTGTCCTGGGATGCAGTATAATTTAGTCGGAGACAGTCTGATTCTTTAAGTTTGATTTATAATTTTTTTGGTGGGTCTGGAGCAGTACCCAGTCTCGGGTTAATTGTTTGGCATTATGAGACAAGACTTTCCTGAGTACTTCTATTGTGAATTATGAAGTTTTCTAGTCTGTCTGGTAGAAGCAGGGATAGTCCAGTCATTGTGTGAACATAGGCATTGTTACTTCTAATCTTTTTAGACGGCTCTTTTCCCTGACCTGGGTAATTTTTTTATATAATCATGCTGGTCGATACCCTGCTAAATACTCGAGGGAGACTCTTTGTAAGTCTGTAAGTCTCTGTAGTCCTCACTCCTTTCTGGTATTATGCCCTCTAAACGTTAGCTGCCTTGGTTATCCTAGATTCTCAGCTCCATGTTCTCAAATCAGAGAGTCTTCTGGTTCTGTTTCAGTTCTTCCTGTTTGTATTACAGCCTGGAAATGCTCTCAAGGTGGAAAGCTGAGGCAATTTTAGGGCTCATCTTGATTTTTTGCCATCTCTGTATTTCATTGCCTGATGTCCAATATGTTGAAATCCATTGTTTCATGTATTTTGATTGGATTTTTGGTTGTTCCGTGTGTGGGGGGGGGGGTGGGTGTAAAACATGGTCCTTATTACTCCCTCTCAAAATCTGGTTTTGTGTTATTATTACTTTCTCATTATTACTGACTTCTCAGCATCAAGTATAGGATCTGAAACAGAGAAGGTGATCGATAAATGCTCACTGGATGGACAGGTGGGTGGGTGGATGTTGTATTGTGCATACATTAGTGAATAATTGGTTGACTAAAAGCAGAAAATGGTCTAACTGAGCTGAGGACCAGCACAGGGTGACAAAGCTGAGAATCAAAGACTGGGGAGAGGCTAGAGGACACTGGATAGTCACTAGAGTCCAGTGTAATGGCAGAGAAAAAACCAATGCAGACCCAGTCAGAGAGCTGGCATGGGCGTGAGAACCAGGAAGCTCTGTGGTATTTAACAAAGAAGCAAGGCAAAGGAGCAAGGCCATGAGCGTAATGTCTGTGTGAAGTTCTGATGTGGTGGGGCTTCTCTGTGGGCACCTCTGTGCTTCCTCCCAGAGTGGCAGTTAGGTTAGCATCAGCAAGAGGTAGAAACAAGCGACTGATTCTCATCTCTGGCCTTGGCTCTTTTATTTTTTTATTAAAAAAAAAAAGGGTTTTATTTATTTATTTATTTTTTAGTAATCTCTAAAACCAACATGGAGCTCAGACTCACAACCCCAAGATCCAGAGTCTCATGCTCTTCCAACTGAGCCAGCCAGGTGTCCCTGGGCTTAGCTCATTTAAACAGACCAGATACTGGGGCCATCTGGGGGTCTATGAGAATCCAAAATAATCTGCACTATTTATTTCTGTTTTCTTTTTACTTAGTTTAGGGAACACAATGGTAGGACCTTGTTTAGCCAGACAGAGTTGTATATGTAATGTCAAATTTTAAAAGCCAACAGTACTTTGAGAAAGAGAGAAAGAGCAGGAGAGAGAGGGAGAGAGAGAGAGAGAGAGAAAGATGGTGAAAGAGGGGAGAAAGATTTAAGTAGAAACATCTTACACAGTATTTCACATAGAAATATGATTTTCAAAAGGTTAATTTAAAAAAAAAAGGTTAATTTAGAGGCACCTGGGTGGCTCAGTTAAGCATGTGCCTTTGGCTCAGTTCATGATCCCAGGGTCCTGGGATTGAGCCTCATATTGAGCTCCCTGCTCAGTGATGACTGCTTTTCCCACCCCCTCTGCCCCCCCTTACTCGTATGCTCACATGATCTGTTCTCTCGCTCTCAAATAAATAAATAAATAATCTTTTTTAAAAAGGGTTAATTTACTCCCTAATTTAACTCTCTGTGCATTTCTCTCTCTCTCATACACACACACACACACACACACACACGAGTCAAGCACTTAAAGCTCATGGTTGTTGTTGTGAGCCTTTTCTTGTGGTTTGTTCAAGACATGGAGAAACAATAGAGATGTTTGGAAATAACTGGGTTCTTTTACCTTTTGAAATAATAGTTTCAGATTGCATGCTCTGTTCCAAAAGGTCCAAAATTTACTCACATCTCTTGTCAACCCAGCTACTTTATAGATAGTCTGTTTTACCAACCAGTGTGTAATCAAGACTAAACATTTGGTCCCGGTGTCTTAATGAGGTTTAGAATCATCCTTTCCTCTTTCTTTGGCAAAGCTTGTTTTCTGCAACCTTGGCAATGTTTACACACTCTTCATTCCTCTTTCCATTCTCCTCTCTTATTTAATCCTTCTGGGTCCATTCCTTGGAATGTTTCTCATTACCCAATAATCACTACAATTTCTAGTGGATTTCCTGTGGGAACAGTGCTGTCATTGCTCTTCTTTTTATAAAATTACTGGCAATTTGGGACAGAGTGGCCCACAAGAGCCTCATTAGAGCAGTAGGCCTGGGAGGTAGACAACAATAGGCCTTTTAATGGTAAAAGGTGGCCCTCCCATGCCTGGCACACAAGGAATTTTGCATGTACTATACTGTTTTGTCCCATGACGTGGGTCCTATAGACACAAAGGGATGTTCTTGTCTGATCTTATGGCTTCACTTTTCATCTACGTCCTGAAGACTTCCAAACTTCTGTTTCTACTTCAGACCTCTCTCTTCAGTTCCAGGTGAGCAGGGGTCATATCTTTGTTACTTGCTGCTGTCTCCTCAGTGCCTAGAACAGGGCAGGAGCACAGCAGGAACCGGAAATAGTCACTGAATGAATAAAAGATGAGGAAACCAAGGCTCTGAGATGCTGACTCACTTCCCAGGATGCATATCAGGGGCTGAGCCAGGACACCAGGCCAAGCCTGTTGCCACATGGCCTCAAAGTCTGTGCCTTTCCATATATTCAATGGCTGTCATGAGGAAGGGTCCTAGAAAACTCTCCTCTAGGTGCATGCACGGCGGGGGGGGGGGGGGGGGGGGGGGGGGGGGGGGGGGTCGGTGTGCACATGCCCAGAAAAGTGGGCCAGATCTGATGCCCTCGCCAAGGACTTCCGGGATCAACCACTTGAGGTGAGGGCAGCGGTGCTGTGTGCCCAGAACACCGAGTGCTGCAGCTGAGTCTTGTGGAGTAAGCCAGGCATCTGGCCATGCAGCACAGGACTGGCACTGTGTGTGGAGGACTGGAGAGGTCTAGATGCTGGTCAGATGCCAGTGCTGGCATGAGGTGCTCTGATCCCTGCAAGTTGGACACCGCTCCCACAGAGACTGGCTATGCATGGTGACAGCAGAGGGGACAGGCTGTTCTTTTACATTTCTTTTCTTTTCCTTTCCTTTTTAAAAAATACTTTATTTATTCATTTGAGAGAGAGCACACGAGAGAGAGCGTACACAAGCAGGAGAAGAGGGAGGCAGAGGGGGAAGCAGGCTACCAGCTGAGCAGGAAGCCTCATGTGGGACTTGATTCCAGGACCCTGGGGTCATGACCTGAGCCAAAGGCAGACACTTTACTGATGGAGCCACCCAGGCATTCTGGGACCTGGCTGTTCTTTCAGGCTCTAACCACGAAGGACTCTCTAGGACTGATGGGGATATGTTCTCCACCATCGACATGGAATCAGTCAACAGAGGGAGGGAGGATTTCAGTTTTTTGGGTGTTTAAAGAAAGCTTTCAAACCTGGGACATAGCTGGGGAGTATATAGTCAAGAGGCCATGGTCTGGCTTGCCATGCATCCATGATTCCCTAGGAGGAGGTTATTTTGATGGCTAAGGGTGGCAGGAGTGGGATACCTAAGGAACAGACCACCTTCCAAAAGGGCCCGTGATATATAAGGACTGCACATGACCTTCAGCCTTTCCCTGATTGAGTCTGGGGATAATCAGAGCTGCGAAGAGAGACACAAAGTGATTTTCAGGCCCAAGGAAAGTCAAGGCTATGTGTGAGCAGATGTGGGTGCATAGCTCAGAAGAAGGGTTAATTCTAGGTGGCGGCTGCCATCCAGATTGGGAGTGGAGAATTGGCAGCTTGGTAGACATAAGGCCACACCAAACACTTCTCTGTGGGATCTGGAAATTTTTGAAGTCCTACCCCATGGAGGTCTTGTCCTGGCCATGTTCTGTGGCCCTCCACTCCCCAGTTTCCCAGCAGGGGCTGCTGCCTCCCAGGAAATCCTGGTGTGTGGTGTATTTGGATGGAAACCAAGTCCCTGGGAACTGCATTTGAATAGCAGTTCAAAATGCAAAAGGTGCATTAGCCCCCATACCTTCAATTTTCTCTACCCCAGAACCCCACCCCAGGTCTCCACAGAAACAGCCCTACGGTAGCTCTGTAAACCCCCAATGCAGCCATGTTTCTGTTTCTTCTGCTCTGTGAGGCATAATGCCCTCAAGAGTGGCCTAGAGCTGGGCACCTGCACAGCCCGCATTTTGCTTCTTCTGAGCACGCACAGATCGGACAGGCTACAACCTTGTATTTTTCAAGTTTTATGATGCCAAAGATGACTCATTAGGTCGACGGTAGCTTTACTGATTAATCTTACTTATGCACATGTCTTATTTCTCCCTGAAGGTTTGCTGGGAGCATTTATTTCTGCTACACGAGGAACAAAACCACAGGCAGGTCTCTGGAGCATTGCATACTGCAGACTCCATCTCCTTGGCCTTCCACATTAATTTCCTTCAAAGGACACCAAGGGGCCAATATGTCGCATGCACACCTTTGTTTTGACGAAATTTTTGCTTTCATTTCTAATCATTTGTGTAAAAAACACTCTAGTTTGGGTTTGTTTGGATCATTTGGGCAGGGAATTGATCTCCAAACCATTTCCAAATTGCTTTCACTTTGGAATCTTGCTGAGCCTGGCATGTTCTGCCCTGGACCAAAGGCCTCAATGCCCCTTTCAGTGAGAAAACAACACATACCCCATGGGCTGTGATTCCCAATTCGCATCGCCAATAAGGATTTTAAAATTGTAAATTAGAGCTGTGATTTCAAGGCATGAATTGTCTGAGAGGGTTTTGCATTCTTTTCTTGAGTATTGTTTTGTTAAGTTGGGATTTATCTTGGGACCTTTCCCGATTTCTGCACCTTTGATCCCCACCTGTATCGGTTCTGTACCAACTCTGGCTAGAACAGCCAGATACAAACAAAATACTGCTTTTCTTGAGTGGGTAATGCGAAGCTGTGTGACTTTATGAAAAATGTTACCACTGGAGTTCACAGTAGTAATTCTGGTGTGATAGGAGGGAGATCACCAGGAGGTGGAGGCACATGTAAGGAAAGGAAAGAGCCAAACGTGGGAGGGTATTAGTGAGGATGAGAAGGAAGGATAGAAGTTTCACTGAGAAATCAGAAATGCC
This sequence comes from Enhydra lutris kenyoni, assembly GCF_002288905.1. Taxonomy (NCBI): domain Eukaryota; kingdom Metazoa; phylum Chordata; class Mammalia; order Carnivora; family Mustelidae; genus Enhydra; species Enhydra lutris. The sequence continues at coordinate 40,558,264 of NW_019154096.1, read as the reverse complement.
TCCCTAGTCTGGAACTCCAGAGGCTGCCACTCAGCATGTGGCAGGTGCCAAGGCTGGGAGACAGGCCTGGGGAATCCCAGTTCTGGCGGTCCGAAGGGAGCCCGGGAATCTGCCTCTAATGACCATATCCATGATGCTGAGCAGGTGTACCTCATGCCACACTTTGAGAACCACTGCTCCAATCTAAGAAGAGTGTGCTAGAGCCAGGTGGTAAAAGGAAACGCTGGTAGACCCCTTCCAGAGCCCATGTGCCAGCCTCCCATCCATCTCATAAAAACCAAACAGAGGCGTTTTGTTAATGTGGGAGGGGATGGAGGTATAATGGGTTCTTTCTGTCCCTGCCTTCAGAGCCTCGTAACACAGTGGGATCCGTGTCCACACTGATAAAGCACCATGCTGTATTTTTAAATTATTATTTATGGAGCATGGGAGAAGTTGTTACTCAAACGGAAAAAACCCAAGCGCCACACTTATTTATTCTGTTCCTGTTTCTTAAAATCCAGTCTTTAACTGGAATGTCTGTGGCAGAGAGGAATATGCTTTGGAGACTTCGGCAGGTCCCTGGAGAGGAAATGAAATGCAGGCCCTTGGGAACAAAGCCCTGCCATCCTCCGCAGGTAACTATTCTCCTTTCGAGAGACAGTTCTTGGCCGGTTACTGGGACTTCGTAGAAACTGAATGCTTAATCGTGGGCCACCGAGTTCATATGTGATCTGAGCATCTAGTAAAAGCCAATTTCAGGGGCGCCTGGGTGGCTTGGTGGGTTAAAGCCTCTGCCTTCAGTTCAGGTCATGATCCCAGAGTCCTGGGATCGAGCCCAGCATCGGGCTCTTTTTTTAAAAAAATTAATTAATTTATTTATTTGGCAGACAGAGATCACAAGTAGGCAGAGAGGCAGGCAGAGAGAGAGGAAGGGAAGCAGGCTCTCTGCTGAGCAGAGAGCCCGATGGGGGCTCGATCCCAGGACCCTGGGATCATGACCTGAGCTGAAGGCAGAGGCTTCAACCCACTGAGCCACCCAGGCGCCCCAGGGCTCTTTTTTTATGAAAAGAAAAAAAAAAAAAAAAAAAGGCAAGCCAATTTCATTGCCTTTATGACCATTACTTCTCTTGAACTTCTCAGAAGCCCAAGACATGGCTCCTGTAATATCCTTTCCCCCCGACCCATTCCAGTGCATGACTGGTGTAAGTTTTAACAACTGCACTGTCTTCACATGCTAGGGGCTGTCTGCTTCTCCTAATCCAATTATGAGGCCTCCTTGGCAGCCTGTAAGATCCCATTTTAGAGTGTGCTTCCTTGAACCACTCCGGAATCCGACTGTTTCAGGTCTTGGTCCCTGGGGCCCCGACTCTCAGGCAGAGGACGTTTACTGGGAAGTGCTCTGGGTAACTATGGAGTGTAGAAGTGAGGGAAATGGGGCTGGGTGGAGGGAGGCAGGCAGTTCAGCTGGAAATGCAGTTGCAAGAAAGGCAGAACTAACCCCCTAAGAGTCCTGGGGCTGGGCTGGCCGTCTGTAGATGCTTGGAGCTGTGGCATGGAGGCTACCCTCTGTGCCCCTATATGACTCGGGCATTACACATTGGACAAAGGAGCACCTGTTCACTGAGCTAACAATTTTTGTGGAAGGACTCACAGACCCACCCTGTGGTTATTTCCCCCGCCCCCAAGTGGATCACTGGGAGGCACATACTTGGTGGTCGATGGAATGCCCACAGTGGTCTCTTGGCCTATGGAGTAAGAGCTACTGCAACAGGGAAGGCCAAGGAGAAGTTTCTGAAACAGCTGCCCTCCCTTCCCCCCCACCCCGCAAGATAGTAAATCACACCTAGTGTTGCATCCTGGGGGAAAAGGCCAAGGTAGTACCCCTGTGTCCCAATCAGGAGGACACATTGTCCCGGTGTCCAGGCCAGGTCTGGGATCCCCACCTTCATAGCCCCAAACCCCTGGACATAGTAGTGAGTGGAAAAGTAAGGAAAACCAAGTAAGGAACACTCCTGGCCTTCCCCAAGACTCACAGGAACTGGAGTGGGTGTATAGTGTGAGCAGAGAACTGGGGACAGACTCAGCATGGCAGCCAGCCGGAATGAGTGTTTAGACTGGGCACAACTTGTCCAGGCTGTTGGACAACTTACTCCAGGGGCTTGGAAATGGCTTCTGGAAGTCCCCTCAAACTTGAATCAGACCTGATGAGATGGTGGGGACAGGGAACAGAAGGAGCTGTGGGATAGCTTGTTCTCCAAAACCCTCTCAACAATCTTTACATTCACATGTTGGCATGAGCTGTGGTTTTCACACTCATATGATCCAACCCACCTGTTTCTATAACAAATATTTCTTCACACCCCCTACACACTGTTATTTTTTTTTAATTGGTATAAGGCCCTACCTGAGTAAAACAAAAGGGAAGTAATTCATAATAAAATCATATTCATTTCAACATGTAAATATCCAGGCAGACCCACACTCGCGTGCAAATGAAATACATACCAGTAACATGCTTGTCCCTGTATGTGGAATCACCTTAAAAGTGACAAGCGACAGAGAGAACAGATGCAGGTGTTACACTCGAGATGTGGCTACTAAGAGGGGTGTTGCCACTGGGGATATGACTTTTAAAATGCCATCAAGCAAAGTCCCAGTTTCCCTTGCCCGCATGGTAGTTGCATGTCCTTGGTAAAATTGTGCAAAAGGGACTTCATGTTTACATGGAGCTCAGGCATAAGCCCAAATAATTATAAACAGGTGGGTTTTTGGGAGTGGTTGTTTTTATTTTTGTTTTTAAACCTACATACATCTCTAGGAAAGCAATTGAAAGTCAAATGGGATGTAGGACGATTCTCCCTTTTATACCCTACCCGCTGAGAATGTCAGAATTCCAGATCCCTGTCCAAGAAATGCCTGTAGATCCCCCTGCTCACCATTATGCCCCCTGCTCCCCTCCAGGAGGACCAAGATATTAAGGAGTGAACTGTGAAAGCATGCCAAAGATATGGAGACAATGGGCCTCCAGAGTGTTACTTTGTTTTTCCTTTGTTTTTGTTTTTGTTTTTTTTTTTTGAAAGGCCAGAAAACTGGAGCAGTTTCTGCAGAATTAGTTAATAAGACACACTAAAATGGGGATTGCACCAACTTGCAAATTGCACCCGGGGGGAGGAGCTCTCTGTGGCTTCGTTTCTGCTGGCCCTACACTTCTGCTAAAACCCATCACTCGCGGTGTGACACTTTCATTATTTACTGCTCCGAGGCTCATAGAGCAAAGTGGCCAGGCTGGTCTCCGCTCACTCATTCATTAGTTTTAATTAAACCCTCTAATTTTATTTATGCTGCCACAAACTGATTAACAATTTGCCAGCAAAGAGCAGGAAGTCTTAAAAAGCATCTTGAGGAATCTGTGGGTCTCTAAACACCGACCTCACAGAAGTGAGGTGGATTGTGGGTAGGGGCTCTGCCAGGCTAGAGGAGGCATGTTTTGGAAGCTTCGCCACCTCGTACAACCTGAGCACAGCTGTTGGCTCTGAGATGTGTGGTCCCCGAGGGGCTGATGCACCTTGAGGGAGTGGCCATGTCTCTACCTGCAGCCCCCGACAGTCCTTGTGTGTGGGAGAGGACAAGGTTGGGAGTGGCATCCTGTGAACCTGGAGGGAAAGGGCCAAGGTTGTGGGAGCAGCTGAGATCTTGGGAAATGGACACTGCCCCAGCCAATTGCAAAGCTGTCTGGGAGTGCTGCGCTGGAATTGAGGATGAAGAGCAAGGAGAATTTCCTGCAGATGGAAGTCAGGGGTCAGGAGAGTTTTATGAAAGGGCTGAATTGAATTAAATCATGGAGGACTCCTAGAATATCCATCATCACAAAGGAGAAGGACATGAGCAAAGACCCCAATGTTTATTCCTCTGCTTCCCGAGATCAGGCACGTGGCTAACATCAAATATTAGGGGGAGAAAAATGAGTGAAAAAATGAGTGAAAAATGAGAAAAAAAAAAAACAGGCTGAATTGAGCAGTTTTAACCTAGCAATGTACAAATGTGATCTGATAACCATTACTATCAACTTTGCTTTCTCAGTTTCTTTTTCTGTTCGTGAAAGTGGGGAGAAAGAAAAGTTGGTCTCTTGCCAGACAAGATCACCCAGGTCACACTTGGCTAATATTCTAACGTGGGGTTAAAACCTTTCTGTCTTTTCAGGTAAATATTCAGGTTCTTGGAGTGTTAGGATTCTCAGCCCAGGTCTTCAGAAGCAGTGGGCTTCTGGCAGAGGAAAGCACGTGGCCTCCCTTTCTCCCAAACTCTAAGCCCCAGGTGTCTGTGCTCATCAGGCAGTGGCAGGAAGGGTTCCACTGAAGGACCACCTGCTCACGGTGGGTGAGGAGTGGCTCTCTTTTTGCTCGCTCTTTCCTGCATCTCCTTTAAATGTCAGTCCTCTGTGCAGCCTTTGGAGTCCCTAGGGATGTGTTTGCTCCACGCAACAGTGCGGTGACCTGCTACCTGGCAGGTTCTCTCTGGTATGGCGACTCCTAATGAGGGAGCCCCTTTGTCTTCCCCGTCTCTGGCACTGAGCATTGTGACAGCCTCCTGGGTCATCTTCCAGATCAGTTAGTTTTTGCTATATAACACGGTACTTGAAAACACAGTGCTTAACACAGTCAATATTTATTGGCTCTCACAATTCTGTGGGTCAGTGAGGAATTTCTCTGGTCTGGGTCAGCTTTGTTGAATCCTGAAGTCAGCTAAAGGCCCAGGTATCAGATGGGACTGAGTGGTCTAGGATGACCTCACTCATGCATCTTGAATTTATCTAATGTCCCTTTGACTTATTTAAATGTCAGCTGTCACAAGATTTCCAAAACAAGAATTCAAGCCCTAATGTATTAGAGCTTTATTTAAAAATTGTTTTATTGAGATACCATTACATATCATAAAATTCACTTTTAAAGTGTAAAAGCCAGTGTTTTTTTTTAAAGGATATTCACAACATTGTGCAACCATTACCACTAATTCCAGATACCCTGTACTCTAGTAGTACAGGGTATCAAAAAGATACCCGGTACTCTAGCAATCACTCTCCAACTCTCCTTTCCCACAGGCCTTGGCAAATACTAATTAAAGTGCTTTTGGTTTGCATTTCTGAAAGGACTAATGATGCTGAACATCTTTTCATGTTTTTCGTGTGCTTTTTGGCCATTTATATATATATTTTTAAGAAATGTTTATTCAGATGCTTTGCCCATTTTTAATTGATTGTTCTTTTTGTTGCTGAGTTGGAAGAGTTCTTTATATATTCTGTATTCTAGTCCTTCATCAAAAATGATTTGCAAATACTTTCTCCTATTCTGTGGGTTGTCTTTTCACTTTGTAGATAATGCTCTTTGATGCATGGAAGTTTTAAATTTTGATGAAGAAGCAATTGATCTTTTTTTCTTTTTATTGTTGCTGTATTTTTGCTGTCATATCTAAGAATCCAATGCCAAACCCAAGGTCATGAAGATTTACTCCTAAATTTTCTTCTAAGAGTTTTACAGTTTTAGTCTTACCTTTAGTTCTTCACTCCCTTTGAGTTAATCTCTGTATATGGTGTGAGGTAAATTCCAATGTCATTCTTTTGCATGTGAATATCTCGTTTCCCACCACCATTTGTTGGAGAGACTATTCTTTCTCTATTGAATGGTCTTGGCACATGTGTTGAAAATCAAGTGACTATAGATATATGGGTTTACTGGACTCTTGATTCTATTCCATTGATCTACATGACTTTCCTTATGCCAAAATAATATTTTAGAATGTAAATTTATTTATTTACTACTTCCTTACTTAAAATCCTCCAATGGATTTGATTTGTACCTGGAATAAAAGCTAAGTTCCATGCCTAGCTTACAGAACTCCAGGTATCCGGTCCCTGGCTACCTTGGCTTTGGTCACAGTGGCCCAATTTCTAGTCTTAAAACTTGTCAAGTTTGTGCCAGTCTGATCCTCTTCGCACTACTGCTTGCTGCTGAAAATGCTCTCCCACCTGACCCTTAGTGATCTTTTCTCATTCAGATTGCAGTCAAAATGCCCCCTATTCAGACGCTACTTTATACCCACTAAAGAGGCATTCCAGTTACTCTCCAACCTGTAATCTTATTTTATTTTCCTGAATAGCATTTATTACTTTATCTTTTTATTTGCTTCATACATTTATTGTCCCCCTCCCCACCTTTGCTAGAATGAAAGTCTCATGAGTGCATGGACCTTGTCTGCCTTGTTGGCCTCTGTGTCCCCCACATCCACCAGGACACCAGAGGGTAGTAGCTGCTGGATAGAATGTATCTGCTGAAATGAAATTAACCAAACCCATGCGCTGGTGCTCTGCTTTCTCTAGAGGCCATTTGTTGAATAGCCTTCTTTGCGAGGTGGCTGCTCGAAGGGAGCTACCCAGGTAACAAACAAGTGGAATCGCTCCACATTGTACAGCATTCAAGATCATGTGATTCCACTTTCTTTCTGCAGATTTTATCTGGAATTAGCTACTCTGTGAACGTGTCCTCATCCTCAGGTTATTCTTACTCTTGCTAAATTCCTCTTTATGTTCATACTCTCAATCAGTTTCCACTCATACGAAGACTAGGTCAGCAATAACTTTTCTTCTCCTATGTTCGAATCACCATGGTTCCCTTCAAAATCTCCTTAATGTACAAGCGCAGATGTCAGTTACCATGCTGGGTACTACTAACAAAATTACCCTGAGATAGCAGAGTCTGCTAAAATCAGGGTGCACGGAGAGTAACCTGTACTTTTCCCTGAAGTTTGAGCAGAGCTTTGCTCATGTGTATGTTTTCTTCTTCTTTCCTATTTATTTATTCATTTTTTTTTAAAGATTTTATTCATTTATTTGACAGAGATCACAAGTAGGCAGAGAGGCAGGCAGAGAGAGAGGGGGAAGCAGGCTCCCTGCTGCGCAGAGAGCCCGATGCGGGGCTCGATCCCAGGACCCTGGGATCATGACCTGAGCCGAAGGCAGAGGCTTTAACCCACTGAACCACCCAGGCACCCCTATTTATTCATTTATTTTGTTTAAAAATTTTTTAATTGAAGTGTTGTTGACATACAATATTAGTTTCATTGGTACCACATTGTGATTTGACAATTCTGTACCTTATGAAATGCTCACCATTTTAAGTGCAGTTACCATCTCTCTGTCACTGTACAAAATTACTACAATATTGTTGACCACATTATGTCATTATACTTTGCATCCTTGTGACATTTTATTACTCGAAGTTTGCACTTGTTAATCACTTCACTTATTTGATCCATCCCCTGCTCCCCTCCCTTCTAGCAACCACCAGTTTATTCTTTGTATTTATGAGTCTGGCTCTGTTATTATTTTTTTTTTTATTTGATTGTTTTGCTTGTTCATTGTTTTGTTTTTTTAGGTATTTTATTTTATAAATTAAATCATATGGTATTTGACTTTTTCTGTATTATTTTACTTAGCAAAACACCCTCCAGGTCCATCCATCCATATTGTTGCAAATGACAAGATTTCTTGTTTTCTTTTATATATCAGCTCTGGAGAGCAAGGTGTTAGTTGAAGTTTATTGAAATGACCCTAAAAGATTAGGGGAAAAGGCAGTGCCCAAAATTAATCCTAGAGGGATTTGATAAAAAGTCAGGGTAAAGACAAAGTTGGATAGAATGTATGAAAGAGTGAGACTAAGAGAGTTAACAGCACAGAAGGCCATGGTGGAGACGTGACCAAAAAGTAGGAAGACTGTTCCTCATCTCCACACTGTACTCCCCTACTGTAGACACACAAGCACATAAACACACATATATACATATAGATTCCAGTGGAATCATATAACCATTGTTATATATCATTGCTTTTACAATTATTTATTCATTTATTCAATATATTTTTAACACTATTTTTTATAGTGGTTGCTGACATAATTTAAAATATGCATTTACCTCTATTTTTAGCTTTATCAATTTTGTACAGTGTTCAATCCACTTCTAGTATATTTCTATTGTTTGTTTGCTTTTTGAATTAGTTTTTCCATGCTTATGGGAAATGGGGAACCAATTTGGGGCATTGCCACTACCCTGAAGTTTTGAAAAGTGAGAGTCAGCTTAGTTGTTCTGTTTTGTAAGGGTAGGGAGAGTTTCTTACATGGAACACTTGCTACATGGAAAGTAAAGGCACAATGACAATTCTGGTCATATTTAAATGAGTTAATATTTGTAAAGCAGGACAAAACCTGGTCCACAGTGAGGGCTATAAAAGGGCTTGTTACGTAAAATGCATTAAAATCCAAAAGAAGGAAGTGCCACAATAGGGATATTGAAAATATTGGCTTGGGGTGCAGAGGAGCTGTGAAGGCCTAATTCTGTTTAGGGGGTCAGGGAAAGCTTCAGAGAAAGAAACTTTGGAATGGGTGAGAGAATTCCAGGCAGAGAGACCCATGTGCAAAATCACAGAGGCCTGACAATAAGAAGTAGGGATATGCTGGGAAAAAATAAAATGCCCCCCCCCACACCAAAAACCCTGGTTTGGACATTTTGTCTATTTTGGTAGTGTAAATACTCCCACACCCCCAATTTCAAGTTCCCAATGTGAGGCCCCTGATTCACATGCTGGAGCCCTAACCCTTTTTTTTAAAAAATTAATTTATTTATTTGACAGAGAGATCACAAGTAGGCAGAGAGGCAGAGAGAGGAAGAAGCAGGCTCCCTGCGGAGCAGAGAGCCCAAGATGCGGGACTCGCTCCTGGGACCCTGAGAGCATGACCTGAGCAGAAGGCAGAGGCTTAAACCACTGAGCCACCCAGGCGCCCTAGAGCCCTAACCATAATGTGCCGGGATTTAGAGATAGAGCCTTTATGAGGTACTTAAGGTAAATAAGATCTTAAGAGTGGGGAGGGTCATGAACTGCTGCCCTTATAAGAAAAGAAAGAGACAGGATCACCTGAGTGGTTCAGTTGGTTAATTGTTTGCCTTTGGCTCAGGTCATCATCTCGGAGTCCTGGGAGCGAGCCCCTCTTCCTCTATCTCCCACCCCCGCCACCTCATGCTCTCTTTCTCGTTCAAGTAAATAAATAAATCTTAAAAAAAAAAAAAAAAAAAAAAGAGACACCAGAACTCTCTCTCCACCAAATGAGGACAGTGAGCAGGTAGCCATCTGCAAGCCCAGAAAAGAGTCCTCACTGGGATTGCACTGGACTTCCCAGCCTCTAGAACAGTAAGAAAATAAATAACTTGTTTAACCCGCCCAGTGCATAGTATTTCTGTTATGGCAGCTTGAGAAAAAGGAGACAGTTGAAAAGAGGTACACATAACAGACTTGCTAGCCAGTCCAAGCTGATGGCATCACAAATAGAATAGTAAATAGTTCCTTCAATCTTGGGCATAGGCATCCAGAGTGCAGAAAATCAGATTGGGCAGGATAATAAAATGGCTTGGATAACATGTTAAATACCTTGGATTTTATCTTGCAGGGATGGGTCTGAGGCAGAGGAGAGACAGGATTAGAAGGGTCTGAAATCCCCACCCAAGTGCCTGTGTAGGGAGCAAGACTGGGCTAGGAGACCGGCTGCAACAGTTAAGAAAATTGAACAGAGGGGATGGGGAAGATGGGATAGATGTATAATCTATGGGGGAGGCAGAACCAGTGGAATTTGGGGACTGAATGGATGTAGGGGGAAAGGAGAAAGGTTTTGGTTGATATTCAGACACCTAAGATTGTAAATGAATACAATAAGTAAGTTACTAAAACCTCCACCACTTCTTATAGTCTATCTTAACCCATTCAGGCTGGTAACAAACTACTACAGAACTGGAGGCTTAAAAACAACAGAAATGTATTTCTCATAGTCCAGGAGGCTGGGATATCGGAGGTCAAGATGCTAACAGATTCGGTGTCTGGTGAGAGCTGACTTCCTGGTTCATGGACTGCCATCTTTTTGCTGTGTCTTCACATGGCAGAAGGGGGGAAGGATCTCTCTGGGGCCTCTTTTATAAGGGCACTAAATTCCATTCCTAAGGGCATGGGTGAAAAGAAGGATCCTGAGTATTCAGGTGGGCACAGGAATCGTCAAAATCTGAGCTGTTGCTGCTAATGTGACCTTATTACTACTCTCAGGCAACAGAGGTCAGGAGAAACTTGGCTTAAAGTACACAGAGCCTTTAATTAGCTAAATACGAATTCTTCTAAAAAGCTTTACTGAATTAATAGTGACTGTTTCATGATGCCTTCTCTAAATTAAAGGGATACTAAAAGGATAATTACAATCGTGTGGGGTAATGATGCATCTTTCCAGTTTGGTGCTCCAAACCTACTCTCCATCTCTCTCAACCCTGCCCTGTGCCCAACGAGGCTGATCTATATGGAATGACACCAACGGGCTGCATGACCCTCTGGCAGTAAGTAGGTTTTGACCAATGGGAGGCAGCCACAGATGAAATAATGAAAGGGTAGTGAGTTTAGGATATGTATTTCCCCAGTTCCCTCCCAATGAGTGACCATGAGTTGGTACATTTCAACTGGTCTTTTCCATTCGATTGTTCTCTTCTGAACCTATGTCTTCCCATGAAGACCCTTTCATGCCCAGGGATGGTGTATTCACTTGTTAGTGCTGCCATAACACAGTACTACAGACTGGATGGCTTAAAAAACAGAAATGCATTTTCTCACAGTCTGGAGACTCTAAGTCTGAGACCCAGGGTTGGCAGGGCTGGTCTCTTCTGAGGCCTTTCTTCTTGAATTGTAGATGGCTGTTGTTTCCGCGTGTCTTCACATGGTCTTTCCTCTGTGCATGTCCATGCCCTAATCTCCGATTCTTATAAGGATACCAGTTATACTGGATTAGAGCCTGCCCCGATAACCTCATTTTAACTTAATAAAAGATTTTTAGTGTCTTTAGAGATCCTATATCCAAATACAGTCCCATTTGAGGTACTGGGGTTAGGATTTCAACTGAATTTGGAGGGATGCAATCCAGCTCATAATATATGGAAACAGCTCCTAAAGTCTTGCTAGGCCCGGGGGTACTGTGCTATCTGATTTGTTTTCCTAATCCTGCCTACACCTTTATAAAAGTATTTAATTCTTGGGGCACCTGGGTGGCTCAGTGGGTTAAAGCCTCTGCCTTCGGCTTAGGTCATGATTCCAGGGTCCTGGAATCAAGCCCCGCATGGGGCTCTCTGCTCGGCAGGGAGACTGCTTCCCTTCCTCTCTCTCTGCCTGCCTCTCTGCCTACTTGTGATCTCTGTCAAATAAATAAATAAAATATTTAAAAAAAAAAAGAAAAAAAAGTTGTTAATTCTCCTCAACTACTTAAGAGTGTACCACCTGCCTCCTGTCCAAATTCTAATTGACACACAGGCACTCACCAAAATAGTGCACATTAAAAAGGGGACCTCATTTTCTTTCTTTCTTTTTTTTTTTTTAAGATTTTATTTATTTATTTGACAGAGAGAGAGAGATCACAAGTAGGCAGAGAGGCAGGTAGAGAGAGAAGGGAGGAAGCAGGCTCCCTGCTGAGCAGAGTCGGATGATTCCGATGCTGGGCTGGATCCCAGAACCCCGAGATCATGACCTGAGCCAAAGGCAGAGGCTTAACCCACTGAGCCACCCACGGGCCCCAGGACCTCATTTTCAAAATGGTTGGAAAGCACTGTATATCTGGGAGAAACAACTTTCATAATCAAGCATTAAAACTAATATCTTACCAATGCCTTTCTGTTCACAATTATTGTACTCAGGAGATCACCAGTATCCTTTATTCCTTAAAAAAAAAAAACCAAACATTTTTATGTGGGATGATTTAAGGCAAATGTAGATTGGTGCTGCTAACAAGAGAGATATGGTGGGTGGTATTACTATTACCAAGTAGCTTCTTAGCCCCCTTTTCCTACTGTCTGACTTCAGGCTTCAAAATGAGGAAGGCACTTCCCTACCCAGGACCAAAGATCCTTTCCCAAAAAACCAAACCAAACCAAACTAAACAAAACTTTCCCCACCCCCCAACACAAAGGTCCTTCCCTCAGTTACTGCTACTCGCAGAGGACTTTCCGGCGCTGGCCCTGCAAAATCCACCCTCTTAGAGAGTGGAAGCCCTGAGAAGCTGCCTTGTTGGTAAGGCTGACACCTATCGTGGGCTACTCCTTCCTCAGGAGTAGCTCAGTTTCCTCCCTCCGTTCTGAACCTAGGTGTGGATGGATATTTTGTTTCTTCAAAAGCTCCAAGCAAAAATTCTCATTTGGCCCAAAATCTTTCTTACCGCTTTGATGTGAGGACAGGTATTAAATGACTCACCAGTGCAATCAAGGCATTCATGTGGGTCCACTATACACACACATATGCTCTCCGCCCAGATGTGTGTGTGTGTGTGTGTGTGTGTGTGTGTGTGTGTGTGTGTGTGGAGCTGGAGGGGCAACAAGTTTAAACAAGGCCTCTCCCTCTTCTTTGCGTGCTAACAGCCGTGCCAGATGACCAAGACCGAGCAACAACGCCCGCCGCGAGAGGCTACTGAAATGGGACATTCCAGCCGGCTCCCCTCCCCAAGCTTATTTTCTTTGGGGTTCACGGCACGCAGTACCTCTCTCTCTTTCTTCTTGAGAACATGTCCTTTCATTCTTATGATCGTCTTACTGAAGAGGTACTTTTTGACCAGGACTGAAGCGCCGGACCCAAGTCACACATCGGATCGCCAGCCCATACAACCCTCACACACAAAACGCAGAGAGAAAGGCGGGGCTACACGCATCCGTCCAATCACGTGGCCGCGCACGCTCTTCCAGGGCCTTCCAGCACTTGCGCCGTGGTTAGGTCACGCTTGGAGGCGGTGCTTACAACGCACAAAAGACGCATGCGCCGCCGCGGCTGCCCTGGTCCTGCTTCCACGGCTGCGGGCGTCGGTGGCATCTGCGTTTCCGTACTGGTGGCCGCGGGGCCCTGGGGTGAGTGTTGGGGAGGCCGTGCTGAACCTTGAGCTCGGACTCCCAGGAGCCCATGGCCTCGCCTTGGGCATTTGGCTGTTTTGAGGGAGTCCATTCGCGGGGCTGGCCAGGAACCGGCCCTTGAGTCGGGCGCGCGCCTTCCTTGCCCGCGCACCTGCGGCCGGAAGTGACGAAGCAGCGCTCTCACCTGGGTCGGCGGTGGGTCCCAGCCTCGGGCCGGCTGCAGGCTAGCGGGCCGGCCCCGAAACTTGAGCTTCTGGGCTTTGTGTTGGCCCCGGAGCGCAGGATCAGCCAGGCCCTGTTCGATTTCGATGAAAAAACTGGAGTTGTTACTTGAAAGAAAGCATCGGGGTAAATACAAGTCAGGCGCTTTGGGCATTGATACTGTCAAGTGGGATTGTGTAAAGGATTGAGCAGTCCGTATACGAATGCTGTAACACAGATTTCGTACGTAGCATCCATCTTCAGCCTGTTCCAAGCTGCAGTCGTTTTTCCACCCGTGTGTCTCCCGTCATTTCCTTGTACTGTTTCTTCCAGTCCGTTATCCATACAGTAGCCCAGGTGGTCTGTTAGGAAATTCAAATAGGTCATGACATCATCACCCTGTTTAAAAGTCTTCAAAATCATTGGAATGAAATCCAAGTTCATGTTTTACCAGGTCCTTTGTGATCTTGGCTACCCCTCCATCTTCACTTCTTCACATCTTCACTTATGCCCCAACTCCCTCCCCAGCTAGGCATGTTTACAACCGAATGCAAACCAGAATCCAGTTCCTCCCACAGAAGTCCCAGTGCTCAAAGGGGAGGACAATGAAGATACTGTTTTTCCAGATGATTACTCCTTGCAGAGTGTTAGAAAATAATCTGTAAGATTTATACAATGAATGGAATCCTTATCAGCAACTTTAACTCAGTTATGCACATAGTATAAAGTAAAAAATTCTCATTGTGTTCCATCCTCCTTTCATTTTCCAAGTGCACCAGCTCTTACCAGCCTTAGAAATTACACGTTTCTTTGCAAAATGTTCATTTCAGTTTTGTCCTGTTTAATCCTTTTCATCCTTCAGACGCTGGCTCAGGTATCACATTATCAGAGAGGTCTCCCTCCTTATCCCTAACTCTGCACTGTCAATTAGGTTCCTCTGTTACTTTGTCCTAGAGAATCCTGTACTTTTATAGCGGTTACCATAATTACATTTGTGGGTATAATTTATGTATGAACATGTTTAAATGTATAAATGCATGTATGTGTATATAATTCTTAAAATGTATGTTTTTCCCAAGAGACTAAGCTCTATGGTGACAGAACCTAGTACACTGTCTGGTATAATGGACTATCAAGTATTTGTTAAATGGATGATTTATTTCACTTCTGAAACTGTTTAGTTTCTGATGAGAACTTTCTGATTTTCAGCTTTCATTCTCAGGAAACTTGGCCCTTTGGTCCATAGTCACTCTCCAAGTGGCTTCTTGATGTCTCCCTTTCTCCTTCCCTCCCTTCCTATCCCAGTACCTTCTGGCTTCTTCTTCTTCTTCTTTTTTAATCTATCCAGCTAGGACCCCAAGTTCAGTTACTTGAACTACTCTTCTCTTCAGCATCTGTACCCATGAGCTTTTGTCCTTCTGCTGCTTCTGCTCTGAAAACTCCCAACAGTGACATTTCCCTGGACTGTTAATTACCGAAGGAGGAAATTGTACAGTCTTGGGGATTGTTGGCAATCTGTGGTTTTGGGGGGCCCTCCACACCTGTCACCAGTGTTTGTTCCCCATCAACTTTTCCCATCTATAGGACATTTTTTGCAGATTCTTATTCTTCTCCAGCCCCTCTTTCTGTTTCCCATCTGCTTCCTTCCTGAGATTCTTATTTTTATGGCTGAATTTACCAGTGACTCAATTGTCCACATCAGACTTGTTATTTTAGACTCCTCTCTGAACATTACTTCCCTTCAGGATATATGGGGTGTCTTCAGTGTATCAGACTCTGGATCAGGGGTTCACATCTTAGCTTGTATAAGTTTCTTTAGCTCCAGACCCAAAGCGTTGTCCCTTCCTCTGTTTCCAGGCGGACTTGTTGGTGCCTCTTCTACAGACCTGCCCTGCTGTGTTATTATTGACATTTTTCTCCTTCCCTAGAGAATGAGCTACTCTGGAAGGGATAGTGCTAAGTTCCTGGTGTCTTTGTATCCTAGTGCTTGGCTGCCAGAATAGTCTTATTTAATGAGAAATCATTGGGGCTTATTGGGAGAACTTCTGGTATTTTTATATAAACAAAGTTTCAGTGGTGAAGGAAACCTTAGTTTATTCAGTTAAATAAAAAGCAAGGCTGTCTCTTGGTTATTGTGTTGCTTTTTAATGTATTTATTAGAGTTACACGGTCAGCATAGTGAATACATTTTACTGAAGGAGATCCTGAGTCTGTGGAGTGAAATGTGAAGTCTTCCTTTATTCTCCCCTATCCTGCTTCCTCCTCCCCAGTGGTTGCTGGTTTGGTGTGTCTCTCCAGATCACTTTGAATGCATTCTATACACACAGATGCAGATAGACATTTTATTTCTCCAACATAAATGTGTTCATACTCTGTGATTTCTTTTCAGTTTACAAGCCTTTGTATCAGTGTCACTGAAAATACTTAATGCTTATACGCTTATATTAAACTGTTGACATGCTACAGCGAACAGCCTTGCATGTATGTGAGTATTTCTTTGGAATACATATCTGGTCATGTGTATTTTAAATCTTGATAGATACTGTTAAATTGCCTTCCAAAAAAGCTTTAGTAATTCATATTGCTTCCAGCATTGTGTGAGGGTGGATCTTCCTTGTCTGCTGGACATAATCATAATCAGGCCTAACCTGTTTTTTACAACCTGATTGTCAAGAAATTGTGTTGCACGTTGGAATAGGGTTATTTTTGAGAATTTTCTCAGATGCCGGATTTTAGTGGTGATACTATGTCTCGTTCAGAGTTTCTGCATATTAAGTAGCCTAAGTTTCTAGTGGTCAGATTCGTAGAGAAGCTTGTTGCTTACTTCACTAAATTTGTGTATCACAGTTCATCATGCCACTGTATTGTGAAACTTTTGTGCCACAATGCAGTGAAGATGCTAACTTGGAAAGTAGCAGTCAAATGACGTCAGTTGATTTGGAAAAGACTCTTAGGGTGCCAGACAAGATTTTGGTTGCCAGTTTTCTTACGTGGCTCTCCAAATGTCTTTTATTGTTGATGCTGTGTTTTTTCCTTCTTGTCTTTTTTTTTTTGGTTAATACTTTTTATTATCAGAACTCAAGAAGATGTATAGCTTTTGCCATTTTAAGAAAAGTAATACTTGCAAACTCGAATTTATCTAATTGGAGGATTATTACTTGATCTTTTGAGAAGTCAATGTTCTTTAATTATAAAAATGTTAAGAAACTATATAAATATCAATTCTTTATAACCAAAAAGGTTTATTACATTTTTTTTTCCCTTTAGGTATTCTTGTAGAGGATGCAAAATGCGAGAATCCCCAACTCAAGTCCAACTCAGGAGCAAGACTGTTTGCAAAGTCAGTATGTCAGTGATAAACAAGAAATGACAATCAAGCAAGAGAATGATGGCAACGTGGAGGTGGAGGAAAGCCTCCCCTCTTGTTCCTCTGCTAACGGACCATCCAGTTCTGCCGAGGGGTGTTCATCAGAAGTTTCGAGGAGAGGGCCGGCCCTGCTGCACATCAACAGACATCACATACAGACGGTGGAGCCGAGTGCGCAGGCCCTTGAACTGCAGGGGTTGGGTGTGGATGTGTATGACCAGGACGTTCTGGAACAGGGAGTGCTTCGGCAAGTGGACAGTGCCATTCATGAGGCCAGCCGTGCGGCCCAGCTTTCTGATGCGGAGAAGGAGTACCGATCAGTCTTGGATGACCTCACGTGAGTGTGGACCATCTTCTCTGATTGCAGATTTTGTGTTTACATGTGATGGAGAAATGCAGGTAATAGCCATGGTATTCCAGAAATATGGGAGATTTATAGAACCTCTTATTTGGAGGATGGAGTCAGTTAGGGCAGTCCTCGACCATGTGTGCGTGAGCTTTAGTCCTTTCCCTCAGGAGCAACATTGAACGTGGTAGTCAGGGTCTCAGGCCAGCTCACAACAACCTGTTTATGCATAACATCCTAGAGAGAAATAGTGTTCTGAGTAGCCCAGAACTCACAACCATGTGCCCAGAATGGTTTTCAGAAGAAGTGTACCTAAAGGTGTGATGTGTGCAACTTGAGACACCAGGAGCACATCACGCCCTTACCCCTCACATTTTTCTCTTGCCCTTTAGTTTCTTTTCAGTTTCCTGTGTCTAAACCCAGTGTCCGTCTTTTGATAATTTTTCAGATTTGCATTTCGAGAAATAATGTGAAACAACTCCTTGCTTTTCCTTTCTTATGTCCTACTTTTGACTCAGTAGAAAAGATGAAGTCCCATGGAAACTTCATTTATGTGTTGGAGGAGAAGCAGCTCTGGACCTGGGCTGGAAGGGTGGGACAGGCGACGGTGGAGCTCCTTCACTGTTGTCAGTCTGCCCTGTCTTGGCCAGTGTTCTAGGCTGTGTCAGGCAAGCATGAAAGAGAAAAGGAGTGGGGAGAGGAATGGTGCAGTCTCAGATGGGGATGGCTGGGGAAGGGGAGAGGAGGGAAGAATGAGGAGCTATTGGCTACCCTTGGCTGGGGACACTGTGGTGCAGATGGCGGTTGGAACTTCAAGGACATGTTTTCTGTCAGCAGCTTCCTGGTGTGTTCTCTTGGCCTCCTGAGTGGCAGGTACTCCGGAGTACTTATGGTATTCTAGGTGTTGGGAGCTCAGTTCCTGATAAGGAACACAATTTTACATCTGACCTTAGATATGTGCCTCCTGCTTGCTTAGGTGACAGAGTGCTGAGGAATTACCTCATGGATGAACATGAGATCCGTGGTGACATGTGGTTAGACTGCCAGTAACTTGCATTGATAACATCTTTAGTCCTGATATCCACAAAGGATACAAATAGCAAAGTATACAAGTGTCAAGATTAAATTTGTGCTTTGAAAACTGGGAGTTACCATTCTACTGTGTCTGTTCTAGAAGCATCATGTTAGAGATTGGTTTTTCCCCCCTTCACACTATAAAATATTATGCTATAGCAAATAAGTCTTCCAGTATTGTGAAAAAAAATATTGTCACAGGTATCTGACTTTATAAAAAAATGTCAGCATTTTTAGTACTTTTCCAGACTTGGGGTGAACTTCCAAAATGGGCTTTAAAAACCCATGTATGGGTAGTTGATGATGAGGAAGCTTGTGCGTGTTTGGGGAAGGGATATATCGGAGTCTGTACCTTCCTCTCAATTTTGCTGTGAACCTAAAACTACTCTAAAAAACTAAAATCTTGAAGAACCAAACAATGTATATCATTTTATTTTAATTTAAAAGGACAACTAATTTACATTGTTTTAGCACAGTCTCTTGAATTGGGTAGACACTTAAAATGTAGAATGAATGAAACAGCTTACAAATGGGAATGTGCCTGATTTTAATCAGCCAGATCAAAGAAAACACTAGCAGTTATCTTAAAACTTCTAATAACTCTTCAAGTTGTGTATGTGGCAACAAGAACATGCATTCTGGTTTAGTTTCTTTTATCTGTCAGTTAATAAGAAGTAAAAGGACATCTTTGTAGCATTTCTGTCTTCACATTACACTACAAAAAAATGTTACCAGAGTGGAAAATAGACATTTTATTTTATTTTTCAGGTCATGTACAACATCCCTAAGGCAAATCAATAAAATTATTGAACAACTTAGCCCTCAAGCTGCCACCAACAGAGACATCAACAGGAAACTAGATTCAGTAAAACGACAGAAGTATAATAAGGTGATTCCAAATAACATTAAGTATTGCATTTCTGAAAAAGTCATCATTGCTGTTCATTTAATATTTGGGAAGTATTCTGAAAAGAAGATGTGAAGGAAATAGCTATAATAGAAAATTTTGAGTTCCTTTTTCATGTTTACTATTTCAGCTGTTTCTGTTTAATATCTTATGTTAAAGAACATCTTTTAAAATACACACATACATCACACATACTTGAGAGAAGTTTCTCTTGCTGGCTCTGCGTGCTGCTTTGTTGATGTTGATGATTATAGTCTTCCTTGCTGTGCCATTTTCTTTTACCTAGCTTAGGCACCTGTTTGGCATGCGGGCCTCACATCCATCTCCTTGTGTTGTGTGAATTTTCTTTTTGTTTGTTGGTTTTTTTTGCTTGGCTCCTGCTTGTCCTCATTATTGTGTTTCCTATGGCCACAGCCATCACCCCTCACACACTCATGGTCACTGCTCTTAGGTATTATGGTCACTACCTAGACACACTGATGGATCTGCACTTGGGGTTGTACAGCCTCAGGGTAAGGAATATCTGTTACTTATGACACTGTTTTTTTGAGGTTTGTAACATTTTTTTTGGAATTTATGCTTTATGAAAATAGATCAGAGTGCATAGGAATGACTGGTTTTGATCATTTGATTTCTGCCATCCAAAATGACGAGCAGATATCCTTGTGCTGGCAGTTGAGCCACTGCCGTGAGTAAAATCCTTGCATCTTTTATTTAAATTTCACTAGTGATGTCTGTAGACTCAGTGCTTCCTTTTGTTTTCCACTCACCAGTCCGTTATCTTTACCGTCCCATCTTCTATCACCTACCTCCAGAATAGCAGCCCAAAAGTCAGAGCTAGCAGTGGCCTCAGGCAGCTGAGGTCTCTTCAAAGCAGAGAGAGGACATCTGGCCTCTTGTGGGAGCATGTGAATGGATGTGCAGAGACCTCTGACCTTCGGCTTCTGGTGGGCTGAGGTTTCAAGGAGTGGTGAGGACCAGACTTTGGGCCATTTTCCGTATGAGTCTAAGTCAGCTGTAGAGTCCTATCTTTCTAAAATAGCCCTTTGATGGTTAGAGATAAACTATTCAGAGAGAAAGGCTCTGTTTGTTTCTTTTTAGAAAGGCTGCTTAAATGAGATTAAATGAGGGAAAACTGAAGGAAAAGGAATTGCAGTTTAGTATAACATGGCATTTATACTCAGCATTTCTCCTCATCGCACTCTCGTATTTGGTGTTTAAACATTCTTGACCTTGGGAAGAACAACCAGGTACCTTCGGCCTAGTTAATTGGAGAGGCCCTAGGAATCAAGCTGCATAGCTGAGCTCTGGTGATAGAGAGGGAGACAAGACAAAGTGGGGTCTTGGGTGGGTAGGGTAAAAGAGTATATTCAAATGTATATTCCTTTTAAAGTCTAGTAATTGGGTAGAATACTATAAAAGACTGTAAAGGACAGTTGTAAATATGGTAGATGATCAAAGGTGCTTTTTTAGGTGTTTGAACAGTTGTGTTTGTTTCTTCTGCCTACAGCCTATTGACCTCATAGCCTGTCCATTGCTAAGGTCAGAAACAGAAGTTTAGTCATTTACCCAGTGTGCAGTGGGGAAACCTAAGTAGAGCAGTTCTACCTCCTCGTGCAGTGTCAGTGCACGGGAACTTCAGTGCTCAGGCACATAGAAAGCTGGGTCGCCCAGCCAGGAGAGTGGGTGGGGACAGGGATGTCTGCCCGCCTGATGGGAATACTTTCAGGCCTACGTCCTACACGTCCTTTGGCAGTTGCTCAAATAAGGTTCTTTATAATAATAGTAATATATGGAATTCCTGTTTTATTTTGCCTTGATTAAAGTTTTTAAATTTATCTTTTGTATTTAACAATAAATCACTTCATTGCTGTTTTCTATATTCAATATTTACCACTCAAGGAACAACAACTAAAGAAGATCACAGCAAAACAAAAACGTCTCCAGGCCATCCTTGGAGGAGTGGAGGTACAAGTTGAAGTAGACCATGCCAGTCTGGAGGAGGAGGATATAGGTGAGGCTACTGGGAACAATGTCTCCTTGTTCTTGAATTGGTGCCTGATGCCTGTAGCGGTGAGGGTATCTCCTCAGTCCTGGCCCGGGTTTCAGGAAAAATCCCTTTCTTTGCCTTACTGTTAAAACAGATGAGGAAGATTTTATTCTCTACAACTGCAGAACCAAATCTCTTAAATTATAAGAGGGTATTTGGAGAATGAAAGTAAATGTTCAACTCCATCTACTAGAGACTGCTGGTGTACACTTGGTATTAGTTTAATAAATTAGGGAGCTTAGCATTCTTGTGTAGTTAATTTTGTAGAGACAACTGACTTCTTGATTGAATTATGTTTTTAAGCCCAGCATCATCAGTCAGCATTCATAGACTTGCTTTTACATATGTTTTTGGGATGTATTTGACAGGTTTTCCAAGCATCATCACTTCTTTTGTTTAAGAAAAGCTATCTTCCTTTAGGTTATACTATGGCTCCGATTTTGTTTTTATTACTGCCCAGAATGGGTGTCTTTTGGAGAACGTTTTGAGAAAATGCATAAGCTCCGAAATGAAATATCTTTGTGGTCTG
Organism: Enhydra lutris kenyoni; assembly: GCF_002288905.1. Classification (NCBI taxonomy): domain Eukaryota; kingdom Metazoa; phylum Chordata; class Mammalia; order Carnivora; family Mustelidae; genus Enhydra; species Enhydra lutris. The sequence continues at coordinate 40,536,851 of NW_019154096.1, read as the reverse complement.
TGCGTGTATATGTGTAGGTGTGTGTTTAGAAATTGTTGGAGCTGCTCAGTCATTTAATATTTGAAATATAGATTAAGGCTTCTTTGCTTAAGCTTTTCAAGCAGATATTTTCTACTAGTTCTTGAAGTTTATTCCGTAACATGGGAGAATTATTATGAAGAATTAATTGAGGCAATAGAAAAAATATTAGATGAACTTTTAACATTTCATTCTCTCAGAATTTATTGGGCCTGCGACCAAGGCTTTCTGCTCCTGAGAGGCCGTGTTTCTTGTTCCTGTCTGGCTGCCTAAAACCTGCTACTGCATTTTACCTCCTCTTGCTTCCTTGGTGAAACTTTGCCCAGGATTAGTGGTTGCGTCCCCTATTCCAGAAGCCCCTTTTCACCCTTGCTCCACTTGGCCTGTCTGTAGCAGCAGATACTTCTGCACCTTCCAGGATCGCAATCTCTCCTGGTTTTCCTTTTGGCCCTCTGACCATTACAGTGGGTGGTTTTGTTTGTTTTTCTTTTCTGAGGGAGAAAGTCTGGGGTGGGAAGTATAGGGTGAGGGTGGGGGCATCAACAAGCTGATTCTGAAATTGATGTAAAAATGTGTTGGGCCAAGAAAAGTTAATCTTGAAGAGGAACAAAATATCGAGACCTGTTATCAAGCTGCAGTGATTAAGACAGTGAGGTATGGGCACAAGGAAAGACAAATAGACCAGTGGGACAGAATATAGGGACCTGCAAACAGACCCACCCCCATGTGGTCACTTGGTTTATGACAGATACAGCAGTGCAGTACTGTGAAGAGGTATCATCTTTTCAGTAAGTGGTGCTGGGTTCATTCACACCAAGGTAAAATGAACCGTGGGCCATTACACCATGTACAGAAATAAATGAAAAATAAATTTTTTTTTAAAGATTTTTGTTTATTTATTTGACAGAGATCACAAGTAGGCAGAGAGGCAGGCAGAGAGAGAGAGAGAGAGGAGGAAGCAGGCTCCCCGCTGAGCAGAGAGCCCGATGTAGGGCTCGATCCCAGGACTCTGGGATCATGACCCGAGCCAAAGGCAGAGGCTTTAGCCCACTGAGCCACCCAGGCGCCCCTGAAAAATAAATTTTAAATATAAATGTGAGTGGTAAAACAAGGCTTTTAAAATACAGCTTAGGAAAGTATTTTCGTGATCTTGGGGCAAAGACTTAATGAGACATAAAAATGCTCATGGTCAAGGAAAAGGTTTGATGAGTGAGCTATCTCACAACTTCTGTTGAAAAGAGAACATTGAGAGAGTGAAAAGGCAAGCCGAAGAGTAGGAGAAGACTCTTGCAACACATGTATTAATTGAAGGACAGGAATCCAGAGTGTATTAAAGAACTCTTGGGAAAGGGCTAAAGACCTGAACATTTTCTTCAAAAGAGGCTATTCAGAAGGTCAACGAATCTATGAAGAGGTGCCCTAGTCCATTAGTTCGTAGGGAAATGCAAATGACAACCACAAAGTGGTACCGTTGCACACGCACTAGAATAGCTACGATGCCAGGAATGTAGACCCATCCAAACTCTCAAACATTGTTGGTGGAACTTAAAATTAATAGGACCATTTTGAAAAACTGTTTGGCAGTGTCTGCTAATGCTTAACATACCCGGAGAATTACGTGTACACGAATTACTGATGGGTGTGTGTTGGAATATTCATAGCAACGCAGCTCATAGTAACTAAAACCTGGAAACTACCCAAATGTCCATTAACAGTGGAATGGAAAAATTACAGTGTAGCTATGTGATAGAATACTAACAGCAGTGAAAACCAGCAACTGCAGCTGTATTCAAGAATGGGGATGAATCTCAAGTGTAATGTTGAGCCAAATAAGGTGACACAAGTGTACAAACATTTCCATTTACATAAAGCTCAAAGCCAGGGACAGCTTGTATGTAGTGTTAATAGTGTGGTGGGTCGTTATTCTGGGGGTGGGGTAGAGACTGGGACGTGCCATCACAGGTGCATCTGGTGGTGCTACAGGTTCTGTTTCTCGATCTGGAGATGGGTGTGCAGTGTGTTTTTTTGTGAAAAGTCACTGAGCTGTACACTTGGCATTTGTGCACTTCCTGACATGTATTTTTCTTCACTGCAAGTTTAGTGAAGAACCGGCTGCGGTGTTACTGCACCGCAAGAAGCGTAGATTGTGGAATGTGATTCCTCATGCTCAGCCCTACTTATGTCGGCGTTTTGGCTCTGGGTAAAGTAGTGCTGCTGGAGATGAAGTTCAGAGATTTCCTGGTGACTTTATGTTATTAAGACCGAACTTCCCATTTGCACCCTCCGTTCTGTCAGGCGCACATCTAACAGTGCTGTCCCGTAGACCTGCTGGCAGTGATGGGAGTGCTGTCTGTGCTGTCCATTGTGGTCGTCCTTAGCCCCACCCGGCTCATCCAGCACTTGAAATACGGCAAGTGTGTCTGAGGATCTGAGTTTTCAACTTAAATTTAAATAGCCACATTGTGCAGAGCAAACATTTAACTTTTACCTATTCAGGTGCGTGTTGATTCTTTATACATTTGCAGTTTTGCTGTTTCTTGCATTTTAAGTCTGTGCGGGTCCTGGTACTCGAAGTGGCATGGAAACTTGGGAGAGTGCTTCCTCGGGGGCTGTTCTTCGATAAGGAAACAGACACATTTGTCTGAACGTTACATATGGGTAGGTCTGTCTCTGGCTGCATAGAGAGTGTATTTATAATGCATTATTTTAGAAAAAGTTATTGAGAGGGGCAGCTGGGTTGTTCAGTGGGTTAAGCCTCTGCCTTTGGCTCAGGTCATGATCTCAGGGTCCTGGGATCGAGCCCTGCATCGGGCTCTCTGCTCAGTGGGGAGCCTGCTTCCTCCTATCTTTCTGCCTGCCTCTCTGCCTACTTGCGATCTCTTTCTTAAATAAACAAATAAAATCTTAAAAAAAAAAGAAAAAAGAAAAAGTTATTGAGGATTCAGCTTTTTGACTCAGAGTATATTGAATTTGGCGTGATGAATGCTATAATAAATTTTGTTCTCTTCTTTATACACAATATGCTTTTGTACATCCATGGTATGTTTTAATTTTTAAGAAATTTTTATTTTTTTTAGAGAGAGAGCACACATGCGAGTGGGGTGTGGAGTAAAGTGGGAGGGAGAAGGAGGGGGGAAAGAATCTTACGCAGACTGCACTGAGTGCAGAGCCCGCGGAGGGGCTCGATCTCACAGCCCTGAGACCATGACCTGAGCTGAAACCAAGAGTTGCAGGCCCACAAGACTGAGCCACCCGGGTGCCCCCATCCATGGTATGTTTTTAAAATGCGAGTTAATCATAGTTGCTGTTTGCTGGAGAAGTGACCATTTGTGTTGTGCTCTTGGAAAGGTTTCTGCTAGTGCCCAATGCACTGTCCTCCCTCTTTCAGAACCAGGGCCGTCCTGTCTCGGGAGCATGCTCATGCCTGTGCAGGAGACAGCTTGGGAAGAGCTCATCCGCACGGGCCAGATGACACCTTTTGGAACCCAGATCCCTCAGAAACAGGAGAAAAAGCCTAGAAAACTAATGCTCAACGAAGCATCAGGTTTTGAAAAGTATTTGGCAGATCAAGCAAAATTGTCGTTTGAAAGGAAGAAGCAAGCTTGTAATAAAAGAGCACCTAGAAAAACCCCAGCCTCGGTCACTTCGGAACTGAGCACAGCACTCCATGAAAACAAACCAAATGAGCAAAGCAGAGTTCTCTCGAAAACAGATAAGCGCTTGAAAAAGCACATGAAGAAGCTCCAGAAAAGGGCTCTTCATTTCCAGGGGAAGGTGGGCTTGCCGAAAGGAAAGAAACCTTTGGAGTCTGACGTGAGGCCGAAGGTGGAGGGCAGCTCTGAGGGTGAAGAGTCCGAGTACGTGCCCACGGAGGAGGAGCTGGAGGAGGCCGAGGGGGCCGAGCTGATGGCACAGGGCCCAGACTATGAACTGAAGCCCGTGCTCAGGCACCGGAAAAGGCAGAAAAAAGTCACGGTGCAGGAGATGGAGGATGACGTCCTTCCAAGTTCTGGGGAAGAAGCAGAAGCTGCCTGTGGAGGAAGAAGTCGGAAAGTAGTGAGATGCCGAGATGATGGAGATGAAGATTATTATAAGCAGCGGTTAAGGTCAGTCTGCAGGTTGTAAACAGATTGTGCTCTTTGCTTTCTCTTAGGGTGCAGGTTTATTGAATAAGAATTCTAGATTTGGCTTAATGTATTAGATCCCCATTTATCCAAAGGTTGGACTCCCTGCAGCCTTAGCCTCCTCAAACCAGCAGAGCCCTTGAATCCCCCATGGAGCTAATCCCCAATGCCTCTAACTTTTGTATCTTCGTTCAGATTTGGGGCATGTCTCAGAAGAAGAGCTTAGGGGAAGGGCCCAGGCAAGAGGCATGCAGAGGACTGAAGCATGAGCCGTGTGCCTTTACACTCAAAGAGGACCCCGAAGGGAGGGTCAGGAAAAGGAAAACACTGGCCTGTGTCGTGTATGTTGTGTGGTTGGTTTTTTTCTTTTGATGCAGGAAAGTAATTGTCTAGGACTTTCTTCCAAAAAGGAGCTGAAATTTAAGCTTTAGTGTATGAAAGAATAAACTTGTTTTCTTAAATCCCTCCTTCCTTGTCTTGAGAAAGTAGTCCCCTGCGTAACTACAGACTCCCATCATACTGCCAGAAAGGCATTTCACGTGCGATCGCCCACCCTTCCTTTTCACTTTTCATTTTTGATGCTGGACACTGACTTTGGCTTTTCTTTCTGTGACTCAGTAGATGATGCAAATAAGATGAAAGGGAAGGTGGATCCTGTTCCTTCGGGAAGTCAGTTGCCACATATTTTTTGTGAACCCTGAAATATGGTCTGGACGCTGTAGGTACCTGGTGTGCCCACCAGGCACGACCCTGCCCCTCCCCGGCCTCCCACGTGAGCTTACTCAGCACTAAGAAGGTCCAAGGGAAAGGGAATCTGTTTAGTGGATTCATTTTTAAGTATTTGCTCCCGGGCTGGCCTTTTTCCAGTTCTCAATAGTTTTTTCTTGTTTTCTATGTAGGGAGACCTCATTTATCATGTTTCTTGTAGCTTTCCACTGACCTTCGTGAATGCAGACTGTCCTCATAATTTTTTTCCTTCTGTTTAGAACTGATGACCCACACCCAGACTATCACATACCTTACCTAGTCTTTTTATTTTTTTTTAAATTTTTTATTCATTACCTAGTCTTTTAAAAGCAGATGTGGCATAGTTCTTTTCACAAAGAGGTTGAGGACCTGTGACCTGAATCCGGTTCTTGAGAGCTGTTACACTCACACTGTAGTAGACCACTTGTAGCATAGTTGAGGAGTGACTTAAATTTGTTACTTCTCATTGCAACTTTAACTTTATTTTGCACATTTAATATCTGTAGAGCTGTTTGAGGGATATGGCTGGATACTCTTGAACCTTGAGCACTGTCAGTCTCTTAACTGTAGAATTAATAAAAGTGTTAATCTCAACGTATTGATTGTAAATGGAACAATATTTTCTTCTCGTTCAATATTTATTTTAAACGTATTAGTATCTTGAGCAGAAGTGGTTTATTTTGATTGAATTTTAAATAAGGGTTTAGTTTAAATTCATGGCAACACGTTTTTCTTAATAATCTCAAGACTGTAGAACAGTTACTTCCAAAGCCATATCAAAGCCAGTTTTTTGCTGAAGTTACAGTAAAATCTCAAATGAATTTCAGAAATATCAATAACTCTAATTGCCACCAAAATACTATAGCTTTTAAAATTTTATGGCTACAGTTATTAAGGCTGTTAAACTGCAGATAACACATTGAAATGTTTGTATGACATCTCCTTTGGTCCTCTATGGTTTGGGGGATGGTAAAAGAAAAGGCTCGGTCTAAGAAGCATTAAGAACGTTTTAGAACTGCCAGTTGCTTTTTTATTTTGTTCCTTGTTGTTGCTGATCTTTGTGTACATATTGAAATTGTAATGCACAACAGCAAAACAAAAACAAAAAAGACTTCAGGCTCCCTTATTTTAGCAGTGGTTTGATGATAGATGATCAGAATAAACCCCCATAGAGTTTGCAACATAGAAAATGAGTTTTCCTTTATGGTTAGAACTTAGGAATATGTACCTAGGCCAGGTGCTTTCTTGTATTGGTTATAGCCCTGTTAATTATAATTAATATAATTAGAGCATCGTGGTGCTTAGAAGTGAAAGTGAGTCATTCCTAGAGATCTTTTTTTTTTTTTTAAGATTTTTTTATTTGTTTATTCGACAGAGATCACAAGTAGGCAGAGAGGCAGGCAGAGAGGGGGGAAGCAGGCTCCCCGCTGAGCAGAGAGCCGGATGCGGGGGATGCGGGGCTCCATCCCAGCACCCTGGGATCATGACCCGAGCTGAAAACAGAGGCTTTAACCCACTGAGCCACCCAGGTGCCCCCATTCCTAGAGATCTTAACCCCTTAATTCTCTCAGCTCGAGCGTCAGAGTTCTTTCCTTAGCTCTAGCTTACTCCCAACTATGTATCATTGTTTTTAGCTGTTGCCAATTGGGAATTTCCTATCAAGCCTTCTCTAGAGCTTAACCTTTTCTGGAATAGGATAATAGCACTTAGGATCCTACTTTCTCTGACTTAGCCCAAGACCTCAGAACAGTCTTGGAACTGTTACCCATTGTTTTAAACTGCCCATATATTTTTCCCTTTCCATATTTGTATCCTGCTTCTCTTTACTGAGTTGCATTTGGGGGCTGTCTGTGTCCTTAGTGGTGTTCCCTGATTTTCATACCTCTGATAATGTACCAGGATGGATGAGCTAGTTCTTAGAAGTACATATTCTGTTGGTTCTTACTCATGTCCTTAGTATGCAGAGCCTAGAAAACATCCATGATTTTCTAATTTTCATTTTGTAGCAGCAGAGTATTAGGATATTGCTTTTAGTTGTGAGGTTCAGCTTTTCTTAAAATACATTGCTGCTTTACAAAACTAGGGTCTGGGAGCTCCAGGAGCCAAATAATAGGAATGACACACATTCAGTGTTTGAGCGTTAGGTGTCCCTGGTGAACACTTACATGTCACTTAACCTCATCCAGTCTGTACAGCCAGAACAGGTCAGGGTGGCCTAGAAGACCAGACACAGGTGCACCTTTCTCCTCCAGATGATCAAAGATCAGCAGTCCTTGTTACCTCAGTGTTCCTGATTGATTTCCAGATGAGATAGAAGGCAACTCCCATTGTTTCCTCCTTGTTCTCGCTACATGAATGCATATGTGCGCTCTAGGACCAGGACTAGGGTTTCCAGCAAGGAATTTGTGATTTTTTTTTTTTTTTAATTTTTGATCTTTTATTAGGGGACACAGGCACCAGTAGGCCCAGGGTGAAGGGAATAATGAATTCAGACAGGGAAGATTTTGGGGAGGAGATTCATTCTAGCACAGGGCCTTGTCTATTGAGTAGTTCAGATATTTTGAAATAGACCTTAGGGTGCAGGTTAGTGAGAGGGAAAATCCTTGTTTGCTTTGGAGGCACATTATTTCTCATTTGGGTTGGTGGGGTGGTCGCTGTGGTGTGCACAGAAGCCTGGCTTCTAAGCCATCCGCCGCAGGCCAGGCCAGGCCCAGGCCCTCGCCTTGCCGAACAATTCCCATCTTGGGTAGTGGCAGTCTGTTTGGGGGGGAAACAGACCCTGTTTGGGCTCTTCTTGGGCGCAGTCCATTAGTGGTCTCTGCCGTGGGCATGGGGGCCTGGGGGAAGCAGCAGCCTTCATGCCAGCTGTTTGCCAACCTTGAGATACAGCACAAACAAAGAATGCCACCAACTCTGGCCTCCTTCTCTGGCAGCGGTCGGCACTGCTTGGGTCAGGCTTGGGCTGTAGGTCAGGTTCCATCCCGAGGATGGACGAGGGGAATGAGAGGAGGCATTTCCAAATACGCGTTGTCTCCTGCTGGCACAAGTAGGGCTAGTGTTTAGTGTTTGACTTGAACCCATACCCTGAAGCTCTTCTTTCTGTTTCTGTTTGCCAGACATTATTATTTAAGTTGCTGACCTGATGGGCTGTATTTCCTTGGCAGTGAGCGTAGACTAAAGCAGAGGTTCCCCCGCCGTGGCCTGAATCTGCAGAATCACCTGGGAGCCCTTCCGTTGGAGGTGCTGATTCGAGAAGGCTAGCGTGAGGCTACCAAGCAGTAATATTTAAAAGCTTTTCTAGGTGGTTTGATGCACTGTCAAGTTTGGGAAGTACGTGTTGTGTATAAATAGATTTTATATACTGTTTTCCTTTTTGAGGTTGTGGCTTTTGGCAGATTCGGTTTGTATTTGTTTCTCTAAAATCCTTTATATATACCCTGCTCAAGTTTGTTTATATAGGGGAGGGCTTGTAGGGAAACTTTGAGGTTAGTTCATTTAGCTACTTGCTGTACGTAATAGATCATTTCCTTCCTATCAGAGCATATGCTTCAGAATCACCTGGAAAGCATCTTCCGGACTCAGCCTAGAGCGTCTGAGGCTGCAGGTCAGGAGTGGGAGGAGCTGGGCACTGCGTGGGTGCATTGACTGAGCTCCCGCTGATTCTGAGGTGAGGTTGGTGGCATTCCTCATCATTACAGGCCCTTACTGTGTTCCCACTGAGGAAGCCCTTGAGGCTGTTGGAAAGAACTGTGGGTAAGGATGTTGGGGTTTGAAAATGAAATGCTTTTTTTCCCTACTCTAGCCCAGAGTCAGTTTGGTATTGCTGCTGGAATAAATCTGCCCCCTCCCGCATTCCACTGCCACCTCAGCGAGTGGCAGTAGATTTCCCAGACTCTTGAGTAGGTGGTGCCTAAGTCTTCTCAGATTATCAGGTCCTCGGGACCAAGCTGCTGAGGTCACAGCCTGAAACCGATTTGAGTTGCTCCCTGTGAGTGGTTTGAAGGCTTTCCACACTCCCCACCTTGCACTTCTGATGATTCCTTGTTTTTTTTAAATAGTGAACTTATGATAACATTAAGATGAAATAACTACTTACATCTCTATTTTTTGTGTTGTCTACATTCCATTCCAGGCTTTGATCCTGTGCATACATATCTTTCAGTTATTAAAGTTATAGTAAGAGGTTCAAACATTTGATCATGTCCTGTTCAAGTTGATCAACTTGCCTGTGATCTCACTGTTAAGAGATAGAGCCGGGATTTGAAGCCAGGACAGAGTTGTGTGAATGTCGTTTTCCTTCCGTTTGTGGGATTGGGTGGAATGTGCGATATCTAGATATGACCACAAGGTGGCGCCAATAATCAGTATCTGCCTCCACCTCCCTGTGATGGAAACAACCAAAAACCTAAGTCGCTTGGATGGGGACTTGGAGAGATTGTAGGGAGTCTAGAAGACTTGACAGATAAGGTGTGGATGGGGATAGGATTTGTGTCATATCTTGTATAACCTGCGTCTGTAGTCATGATGCCTGTTGGTATAACTGGATTCTAATCCATTTAATAAAATGTCTTTAAAACTTAAAGATTTTTCTTTTCAGCCCCCCTTTTTTAAATTTTACTTTATCTTATGTGACTAACTTTGAATGGCTCCATTCATTATGTAAATCTTACACAGTGTCTTCACAGTGCAAGGCTTAATCATCTGAGTAAACAGTATTTCTGTTGTCCTTCCTCTTGAGCACTGGGCCCCTGTGGCCAGGGGTGAGTTGGATCCTGGTTTGGAGGGTTTGGCTGTATATACATGAAGAGAAGAAGAAAAAGAGACTGAGAAGAGAAAGGCTGTCAGCGTTTTCAGATGCTTACAGGGTTCAAGCCAAGTGGGATAAATGTTGAAAAAAGTCTCTTGGGTTTGGAAATTTGGAGGCTTTGATGGCCTGAGCAAGGGTGGCATGTGGGGGATAGAAGGAGGTTCTCTGAGAACAACATAGGTAGCATCACTGAATGCATAGTACTTGGCAGTGCTTCATGTCAAGTGGGCTCACTGGTTTAATCCTCACAACCCCGAGGAACTAGGGACCTGAGCCCAGAAAGCTCACATAATTTGCCCAAGAGAGCATAGATAGAGAAGCCTGGGGGAAGGGGAGGGACTCTGAAGGGGATTGGGGCAGGCGGGAGTGATTATCGGCTTGGTCAGTGCAGTGGACTGAGAAGAGCATTGCTTCAGCAGCAGGATTCCGCCATCACTTGATGGGGACCACCTCCACACTTTCTGTGGGTCCCGTTCCTAGGAGGCCATGCCTCCCAGAACCACTCTCCTAGCTGCGTGTCTCCATCTTATTGTCCTCCCAGAGCCGCCTTCTCTTTGCCCAGAGCTGGATCCCTTTGCACTGCGATTGTCTCATTTATTCTTTAATTGGATCTTTGTTTGCCTTGGATGATGATTTAGCACATTCGGGAAGGAAGGCCAGATTACATTGTAGGGCTTGTAACTTTTTAAAAAAAATGATTTGTTCTCTAAAATCTGAATTTATTAGAAGTTTAAATTTGATCAAGAAACCTAAACCTACTTTGATCAAGAAACCTAATGATTTGAAGATTGTTCTTATCATCAGTTTCTGGGAGTTAATTTCTCAGGAAATAAACCCATGTGTCCCCCCCGCCCCCCGGAGTCTGTATTTTAAAGAGAGAAGAAAAAGTGACTACCTTACAGAGTTTTCTCAGAGAGAATCTTGGCTTCTTTTAAATGACGAAGCTGAGACACAAATGAAGACTAATTCTGCTTCATGCTCTGCACACACCTCTCATTCCCAGCTCCAGCGCCTAATTGTGTGCATCAGTCTTAATTTACTCGGTGAGATCTGGACTCCTAACTGAGGGTATTTCATCTGCTCACATGTGCCAATTAAGTCCACCCAGATAGACCATAAAAAGGCAGATAAGAAAAGTAAAACACTGAGTATCTCAATTTAGCAAATTAGACTAATCTGTAAGGGATTCTTAGCTGTCTGAAATAGAAAACCTACCGCACTACAGAAAAGCAAACAATATTAAATACCCAGCTTGGTGCCTTGAATATATTTTCAAAAATCAAATTGTGCTCATTGTGCTTCTGTTGTAGAATTTCTTTCTTGGATATTGCAATAGTGGAGAATGAGCCCGAGATTGAAATTTCACCCCGTATTGAGAATGATTTAACTATACGGTGTGTGGCTTTTTCCTCACAGTGCAGATCCAAACTCTGAGCCTGGTGGCCCTTGCAATGTGAAGATGAAGGCAGAGCAGTTAGGTCACTTTTGAATTTCAAGCAGCTCAGTATATGACTTCCTTGGAGCTTTGGAACGGGCACATTCATTTGATTACTGTATGACCTGAAGCTACTGATAACTGACAGTTCTTATTGTTCGGTGTATTTTGCCTCTTTTGTGAGTTGGTATAGGCACCATTTTGTCTGTTTATTAAATGTATCCTGTGAGTTTGTTCAGCCCAGGTTATTTGTAGTGAAAGGAATTGCTAAGCTGACTTCAGTGTTACTTGACCGAGTTGGCAGGTGTGCTGTGAAGAATGAGTTTGACTCGCTCTGTGCAGTACTGAGGTAGGGAAGGACATCTTTTGAGACAAATTTGAATTGAAGCTTTAGAAATTGGTTTGCTCTTGTACAGTTGTTTTTCTTGTATAGTGCTTAAAGAGGTGAGTATTGATTCTTTAGCTCACACGATGAGAAAAGAAGTGGTTTGAGGTAGTTTGAAAAAATATTTTTGAGAGGCAAGATATGTAACAGGAGTACAGACTCTGGGGGCCGATTATCTGGGTTTGAATCTTCATGTTGGTGATCTTGGCCAGGCTACTTCACCCTTTCCCTGCCTACTTCAACTGTGAAAAAGAGATTAAAAATAGTATCTGCCTCATAGGGTTTGTAAGGATTAAATGAATTAATACTGGTAAATTGCTTACAACAGTGCCCAGCATACAGTGAACATTGGTAACTATTCTTGTTATGACTTAATATTTGTTTTCTGACTCTAAATTAAAAATACACACACACACACACACACACACACACACATATGGTATGGATGTTTGTATGTATAATTTCCCAAAACACAGCTGGTCCAGAGCCAGCAAATGTTACTTAGGAGGTGGTATGGAACATAGGGGTTAGAAATTACAGGCCATGGAATTAAATGCCAGAGTCTTATCTAGTAGCTGTGAGATTTTCTACATCTCTTCATCTGCAAAATGGGGATTGTAACAGTACTTTGTTCAGGGGTGGTGTGAGGATTGTAAAAGATAATATATCTAAGCTATTGGGCTTATATCAGGCACTCAGTAAGTACTAGCTATTCTTATTTGCATGCCCACTAGCTAAAACATTTGCTACAAGGATTTCTTCAAGCCAGTAAGAGGGTCTGTGAGAATCATGAAGAAGAGCCCATATATATTGATATATACGAAAAGGTGTCCTCTTTCCAAAGTAAAAGGCAGTTTACAGTTTAGTATGCATAGCCAGATCATTACCTATTATAATACTTAAGTGTTGTTAATGTCGGGCTTTTCTTACCTCTTTCACATTTTTTTTAGCAACACGATAAGGTCCACTTAGTGATAAAATATCTGTACAAATAGGAGGACATTATCCATAGTTTGGGGAGAAGTAAAAAAATTATTTCTCCTTTGAATGCACTAGGGGGCACTAGACCTCTGCCCAGGGGGCACTCTTAAACTTTTTTAGCCTGCTGGTCAGTTCTAAGAGTGTGTAAGTCAGGCTTATATTTGGGTTCCTCATGGTGTTCTCTGTTCTCAGGTCGGTGTTCTGGATTATTCTGTTGTGTCTTGTAAGGCTTGATTTCCATACTCCTTGCTGATCTAGATGAGCAGGATATCATTCCCCAAGCGGTCTGTGATAATCTTATTCTTGGCTGATGGCCTGGGTGGACTAGCACGAGGGCCTTCTAGACTTGGGGGCTATGTCTGACTTCTGCCTGCCCAAGATTGCAGTAGGTGTTTTCACGGTTGTTATTTTTTATTCCTATTTAACCTATAATTAACTAAAATGTTTCAGTTTTACTTTTTTTTATAATCTCCTGCCAATAATTAATTTTAAGATGGGGTCTGACATGTATGCAGTGTAAAAAAATAAGTAGTTTCCAAAGGGTGTAGTACATATATTATCATGTAGTGCTGTGAGAACCTCTTATCTGGCTCTTTTCTTGGCCGAGGAGACAAATGCAATGATGTTGAATGATACTTCTTTCTTTTCTTTTCTTTCTTTTTTTTTTTTTAAAGATTTTATTTATTTATTTGACAGAGATCGCAAGTAGGCAGAGAGGCAAGCAGAGAGGGAGAGGAACGGAAGCAGGCTCCCTGCTGAGCAGTGAGCCCAGCTCGGGGCTCTATCTCAGGACCCTGGGATCATGACCCGAGCCGAAGGCAGAGGCTTTAACCCACTGAGCCACCAAGGCGACTCTGAATGATATTTCTAAAGTTTAGATCGCCCCTTGCCAGTTATAGACCTGAAATTTAGCTCTTGGCCCACATCTAGTTTTCACTTCTAAGTGGGACTCTGAAATCTGAGGTTTTTTTTACTGGGTTCTCCTCCAGTGGCTGCCACCGAAGTCTGAGAAGCTATCAGAGTTAGAAAATCTCCCCAGTGACTAACATACTTCATTTTATTTGCTTGCAGCTGTGACTATTACATGCGTGGAGTAAAGAAAAAGATGAAGGTGGGACCATCAAAAGCATTATTTCTTTTCTAGTAATGTCACTGTAGCATAGGGCTAGTTAAACGTTTTACCCCCTCTGTCAGAAGATGAATTCTTTCATTTAAAAAAGTTGAGGGGCCTCTGGGTGGCTCAGTGGGTTGAAGCCTCTGCCTTTGGCTCAGGTAATGATCTCAGGGTCCTGGGATTGAGCCCCACATCCGGCTCTCTGCTCAGCGGGGAGCCTACACACCCCCGCCCCCCCCCCCCGTCTCTCTCTGCCTGCCTTTCTGCATACTTGTGATCTGTCTGTCGAATAAATAAATAAAATCTTAAAAAAAAAAAAGTTGAATCTTTTGCCCTCCCTTTTACACCTGTCCTAGGGAAACTTGGACCCCAGCTCAGGGTTCTTGATTCTTCCCAAGGACTAGAGTGTAGAAACCAGTGTTGTTGCAAAGTAAATCTGCTTGAAAACCCAAAAAACAGAACTCAGGACTTGAAAATAACTTAAAAAAATTTTATTACTCAATATAATGAGCTTCCTCTCTTGTTCTTTTTTTCTTTTTTTTTTTTTTATAAAATTGAGAATTTCTCTGATTTTGTCCTTGCTATGTCTTGTTCTTTGTTGTGGACCTTACCACGTTTGTCCAGTGGATTAATCTTGGAGTAGTACCTTAACATACGTGTGGAAAGAGGAGGAATGCAGAAGGAGCTAGGCTGTAAATGAGACAGAACAGGAGCATTCTTGAACCCATTTTTAAATGACCTACTTCCACCATTCTCAAGCCATGCTTCTGTCCCTGGTATCTTCCTTATCTCCAGCCCAATTCTGAACCTCATTCATTGATTCATGCAGCATTTACTGAGTATCTGTGTTAAGGTGAACCATTGTACTGGTCTCTAGAGGTATGAAAATGACCAAAACAGTCTCTGGGCTCATGTGGCTCCCAGTCTAATGGAGGAGATAGATATGGTTTTCAAATGATGCTGAACACTTGGTGAGTGCTCTAGTTTAGAAACACCAGGTGTGTCCGTGGTGCCGAGGAGTTGAGAAGAACCTGGAGAACAGGTCACCTAACTCGGGCTGGTCAGAGAAGGCTTCCTCCTCTGAAGGCACTGCCTGAGCAGAGCTCTGAAGACCCCATAGAGGGTGTGTATGTGTTTGTTTGTGGGAGGGAGGCTGGGGACAGTACAAGATACAGATGGCACAGGAAGGAGGGAAACCGCGAGGCAGTGGCATAATGACAGCTAGCTGTGTTTTCCCACTTAGGTATTTTGAACATCCTTGGCATTCTGGAAATTTTCCTTTGAAAATAAGTTGAAATGGTGGCAGCCAGCTGCCAGGTGGATTCTTAAGGTTCCATTGACAAGGTGGCGTGGCACCTGGAGGAAGTGTTGTTCCTGGTATGGTTCAATTGGTTATCGTTGCCGGCGGCCCGGCCCTAGGTCTGAGTTGCTTCTGACAGATCGTTATTGTGGTCTCAGCCCCAGGCCCCACAGCCTGGGCCAGGTTCTCATTCTTGCATGAATGTAGCCGAGCCGGGAGCAGTTTCTCTGCCTGCATCTGATTGGAATTGTAAGTATGTGTTTAATGCTGGGTTCTTTTCTAAGTTGCTGCCAGTGGAGTCGCTAGCGGGCTGATGACGGCAGGCATGTGAAGTTAGAGACGCTGCCAGGGAACACCGGGCCCACTTGCTTTTATGTGGCTGCAGCTGTGACGATGACATGTGTGGAGGTCTTTAAGTGAGAGCATAGAAAATATGAAGTTGTTCTTTCTTTTCCACAATGTAAATATTGACTGTCCCCTTCCACTTTTAAAATCCATTATCTAGCTTATTTGTTGAAATAACAGAATTTAGACATTTTGGGACCGTATCTGATTTTTATGATTTTAAATCACTGGGGTCCAGATCTTAATCTTCACCTACCCCCAACCAATTTTAAGTCTTTCTGTATCTGTTTTTTTGTTGCCGTCAGTTTGAAGGCAGCCATACTTCATGACAGCTCCCTGTTTACACACCTACTACAGAATTTTAAAATGGAGGTGTTCCAGCAGGAACAGGGGAAGGTGTGTTTACTCACAGTGATCAGTGATCACATTATTCGTAACAATTTTCTGAGCATCCATTTGATTCACAAGCGTGGTTTTTGCTCAAATGTACGTGTTCAGGTCATTCTGTCAAGCCTTATGGTGCATTGATTTATCGCGGGCAGATTGTATTGTACGCGTACTGCTTCCACTTCTTTCTCTTCTCGGGAACAGAGTAACAGTACCAGCCTCTGAGGGTCCTGTGTGAGCTTGGGTGAGGATGTCAGTGAGCAGATGTGATTATGCAGAACGGTGTGTTTATTTGTTGAGTACTTACAGTCTAGGCTCATGCTAAGTGCTTTCATGTGACACTTCATTTAATCCTCCCTAAATCTGGGGAAGTACATGCCATTGTTCTCCCCTCCTCACACGTGAGGAAAGGTAGGTGCCATAGAGGCTGAGTGACTTGCTGAGGGTTAAAGAACTGATAAGAAGCAGTCAGGACTTGATTCTAGACCGTCCGGGTACGGGCTTTGCGGGTTTTGGCTTGTGCCGATGCCATGCGTCAGACCCAGTTTATTCATAGCGCAGAGATCTCTTCACACCTGCTGGCCAGACAGATCGCTCAGCCCGCCAGGCTGCAGGACAAGCAGTTAAGCATACAACAGAGAGCAACTTCAAGACCCTTGATGGCGTCTTGGATGGGAAGGGCATCTGTTTCTCTCGACTCAGGTGAATCCGGCCCTCCTCCACCTCCCTGGTCGGCCACGGCGTCCTTCTAGTCTGTCGGCACTCGGTGCTGCACTGCCTCGGTGGGCGTTGTTTAGGTGGGCAGACGTCTGTTTTGGCTACAAGCCACATGAGGAATTACTGCTTTATATAACAGAAGGATGTCTTAGCCCGAGCCGCATGTGCATGTGGTTTTATAACTCTGGTATTTTCTGTCTCTAATATGTGTATATGATTCTACTGGAGTGATTTGTCTTCACAGTGGTACAGATGCTCGTAGGCAATAATGATTTTTCCCTACCACCTTTAGTCATTCTTTAGCCAGACTGAATAAATGTTCGGCTTCTTCTCATCTTTATGAAGCGGAAGGCACTGGAATGCAATCATTTCTGCAGTGGCTTATGTGGTTTCCTAGGTGCTGTGTTCTGTGGTGACATGATGCCTGAAGATTTTAGAAGGGAGGAGGAGGAGGAAGCTGAAACCCTGTTGACTCAGAGTGATGCAGTGGGAAATTGAACAGCCACAAAGACTTACTGGCTGAGTCGGAGGAAATAGCTATCATCTATCTATCAATGGAGTTTAATATGTGATACTCTTTATGCAAAATATTTACTGACTTTATGCCAAACTTCTAATACCAGTATCTTGTGGTGTTTTTCTTTTTCTTCCTGTAAAATCATCTTTGCATAATTGCAAAATGGAGTATTTTTAAGCGGATAATGGTAGTTTTTGTGATTTTGTGATTCTTCTGAGTTTTGTATTAGTCATAAAATTGCTAAATACAAGTATCTTTTGTTTTGCAGATGTTTGGTTTTGAGTTCTGATGGTAAGGAGTTTGGATACTGAGGAATATCTTATTATGTGAAATTGCTTGCTTACTAAATCAGATAGAAGGTAGCAAGAATCCAGATATATACACCAGGAAAATGTATGTATGTCAGTTTGGTTTCTAAGTTTCAGTAGCGGGTCTACTTACACACCAGGGTTTTTCAGCCTTGGCACTATGGACATCTGAGAGCAGAGAACGTTTTGTTGTGGAGGCCTGGCTTGTACACTGTAGGGTGTTTAGCAGCATCCCTGGCCTCCACCTGCTGGAGGCTGGTAGCACGTCCCCCTCCCCACAGCTGTCATCACATGTCTCTAGACATGGTCAGATTACTCTGGGATTGGGGAGGATGGCCAGACTGCCCCTGTTTGAGAACCACCTGGCTGTGTACCATCACACGTAACTTCATGTGTAGATAATACGAAACTCAGAAGAATAGTAAAGACAGTTATAGCCACCAAGAGGTACTTCATTTCATCAGTTGCACGGAGATAATTTTTAAGGAGGAAAAAAAAAGGGCGGAAGAGATTGCCTTTAGAAGTTAAGCACAGAAAGGTCATTAAATATTTTATACAAGGAGACTATCTCATGGTTATGTGACAGCTATTTTCTTAGGCTTGGTTATGTACTGCTTCTTACATTAGCTGTTCTTCTCTGGAAATTACCAACAGTGCTTATTTATAGGGACTCTCAGTAGCCTGAGAAGCAGCTGCAGATCACCAGCGACTTCTTCCTTATCGATTACAGTTAGACCTCAGGTAGCCCTTCCTTTTGTTCCTGTAAAGAGCTGACATTCTCAAGGCAAGACTCTATCGGAGGACGTGCTTTAAGGTCCTCGGGCAGCTACCCTGATGGGGTTGCCTGTTGCTCTTGTACTTGGCCTCTATGCTAGTGTGGTCATTGATACTGGAAAACACCATTGGTCTAACCAGGCAGCATGTATGACACTATCCTTCCATTTTCTCATTTTACCTTCCCCCACACATTCTCTTAGTGTTCTTGTGTAATCAGTGGCGGTTACATGTCTTCTCATACATGTTGCTGTTCTCATTCCCCTCCTGTGAGGTTTTTACTTGAGGGCATTTACCTGTATTGCTTTATTCCATTACCACCATTTTGTGAAATTCACACTGTGAGCTGCATGCATACTGAGAAAGGTCATCCTTTTATTTTGGAAGTAAATGGAATGTGAGGCTCTTGAGTTTGTGTGTGTGTGTGTGTGTGTGTTAAGTTGTACACACAGCACACACAAACACACACACACATATTAACTGATGACGCCGGTATCCATTATGTAGTTATTTGGATGCAGAATTAGTCTGTTTAAATGACTATATCTTCCCAAAAACCTCAGTGTGTCTTTATTAAGACTTTCAGATCTTTAGACGTTTCTTCTGGTATACATGCATGGTATCACCTCTATGAAATGTAAACTCTCATTTTATATCCAAAAAGCATCATATTACTAAATTTATAACTTAGATTTTGTTTAGTGAACACATTTTTTTCTAAGTTGTTTACTTATTAGTCCTTTGATATTGGTGATGCCCCCATTAAGTAAGCAGTATGTTAATCTGATATATAGCAATTTTGACACAAAATTTGCTTTATGTTCAAGGTACTATGCTGTTTTATGCTATGACTATCATGTCTTTAGCACAGAAATAATAATGATAAATAAAATCTATTTTTTGTTATATTGCCATTTTGGAGATACTTAGTTATATTGAAATTTTCACTGAATCTTTTCTAGAATTAAATTCATATATCTTAGGAAGTAGCAGAGAAATTTCCCCTCAGGGTAAAGTCAGAAGAGGCACAAGTAGTTTTGATAATGAAATGGGACCTTACAGAAATATTTCTAAAGCAGATGTAATAATTCAAAGAAGAATTGAGTTGAAAAGGAAGGAAGGAAAAGAGAATTTTTTTTCTTTGACTATCAGTGTTTCGGGTAATGACAGTAGCAGAAAGCTAAAAGACCATTCTAATTTCCTTCTTTTTCCTGTGCATTATCTAGAACTATATTTTAATCTGTCTTGTAACCAAAGTAATGGAAATATGATTTTTATTTTCATGGTAGGAGATGGAATAAGCTGAGGCTGCGGGACAAAGAGAAGTCTCTGAAGCTGGAAGACGATTCTGAGGAGAGCGATGCAGAGTTTGATGATTTTAAAATGCCGGGTTTTCTGTTCAAAAAGCTTTTTAAGTATGTGCCTGTGTTCTTTCCTTTATATCTGTCATCAAGCCATTGTGTACAAATTGATATTTTAGATATGACACAGTAGTTACCTGTGGGCCCTTAAGGTACTTGCAGCAATTCATTGCAAATATAGATACTGTCAAATGAAATTTTAGCACGTGCTGCTCATTAAAAGTAGATGATAATAAATTGACTAAAGTGCGCATGGGGCACGTTTGGAAGCTGGTGAGTCTATGTGGACCTGTCTCGGCCGGCTAAAGCAACACGTTTAAAAGCCATCTACACTGAAGTATTTTTTTGTTCTTAGTGATTCTAAGGGACCAAACCTCTTAATTTCTTAAGTCAGATGAATTAAGTCAGAAGAGCTGTATATTAAAATCAATATTGGGGTGTTTTTTTTTTCTTCCGTGTAGAAATAAAAACTATTGAGAGTAGTTTGAGTGTTTTATATTGTACCTAAGGGTATAATACTTTTGAGCTGACCAAATGTGCATTTAAATATTTTATGTAGATCTTGTTCTAATGTCAAAAGAGAAGATCAAGGCAAACACCTTCAGTATTAAGTTGTTACTTGAAACTGACTATTTCATATGTGAAGTGGCCGAGTGTTCCAGATAACCGGAAGCTGTGTGATAGATGCTGCTAGCCTGCATGGCCTGGGCCAGTCCCCCATGATGAATGAAAATACTGAGGCGCAGCTTCAGTCTCATCACTCCTGGGATTTACTTAACAAGATACTTTAGGAAGACTTCTTGATGCATGCATATAGGAAGTTAAACCATTAAAGAGCTACTTTCTGTTTCGTAGCATCACTTGGTAATTGGCTGGAGGATGTTTAACTTCTTTCTTTGAGACGATTATGCTTATTCTCCTTCATAGATTTGGTTTTCTTGCCATGCCTTAAACTTGTGCAAGATGTCTATTTAAAAATAACATGCTTTTTATATTTCCCCTCAGAGGGCTTATATTATAGTTTTAATTTTTACCTTAGTGAGGGTAGGGTGGGCAAAAGGAGTTGGGAGTAGTTAGTTTATCCCGCTAAATATACAGGAAAGCTGAAATCCTAAAAATGTGAAGTATCTTGGTGGGGTTGCCATCACGGGACAGAAGCCGACCTACGTAGAAGCTCAAATCTGAATCGCTCTAGTAATTTTTGCAGACAAATCATTTTGTAGCCCAGAGAGGTGGCTACTTTGTTTATTGCTTCTTCCCAATGAAAATTAATTATGGAAGGGTATGTAAACAACATTTATTGACAATTCTTTTTATCATCTCTAAAGTGATTGCTTGTTAAGGAGCAGTCCAAATAGTATCAGTGTTGTACTAGCAAAAGGAATATTCACATTATAAATTAAATTGATTTAATGAAGATGGATACTTCCGCATGTGTAGTAAGTTGGTATGTATCCTCAAGAGTCAAGTTGAATGTGCATTGTTGTATAAGTGTGAGATTTTCTGCCAAAGAAATTTCAGTTATTAGAACCAAACTTTGCTTATTAAGAGTCTATAGGATTCAGCATATTGACTATTAACTCTATAGTGTAGTTATATTTATATAGTTGTATAAATACGTAGTTTATATAGAGGTGTATATATATAAATATATTGTTTATATAGTTGTATTTATATAAATATATATAAATTCATGTCAATTTGTTTTAATTAGTCTTAATTACACATTTCTGGAAACTATTTTGTGTTTATTTCTCAAAAATGGGTTTTTAAATATTTCATAAGTGTTATTAAACTTCTGTTCCTTTCCTTTCGTGATATGAAAAAAATTAATAGGATTGATAAGTTTCCATTTTTCTTTTATGATTAAGTATTAGCCAGGCCAGTTTAATGTTAAACCATAGATATATTTTTTGCTGTATTTATTGCACTCTGTGGAATTAAATTAACAGGGTATAGTTGTACACAAGGGAGTCAGAAGGTACAATTATCCATTTAAGTGCTATTTTCTGCAAAGTCATGTTTAACTTTTAAAATTCTATTTTGAAAGTTTGCCCAGCAATGCATTCATCTGTGTAATTTAGCAATCAGATGACAAACTTCAATCTTTGACCTTACATTTAGCCGCACTAGCAAATGCAATCTTGGGTTAGTGTGACAATGCCAAGATATACCAGTTATTTGTGGTTATTTTGTGTACTTCAGTCTCATGGGGGAAGCAGAGTATCGTCATTTTTTAACTATTGTACAATAGTTTGTAAAAAAATCTTTGCAAGGAGTAATTTTTTTATATGCTTTCCAAATTTTCTGAAAACTGTGTTCTGTAACCTGCATTTCATTGTTTATAGTATTTATTAGGAAATTAATGCAACAAAACCTAAGTCAGTCAGTGGCACTGCTAAAACCAGAACCCAGGCCCCCTAACGCCTCCTCCTCCAGTGACACACACCTGCCAGCCAGTGTGCTGATGCAGTTTGACGGCCATTGTAGAAAGAAAGAGCCACTCTTTGCCATCTTTGTACAACGCCCCAGTTATTGGGAATTTCTGTGTAGTGATGTGACTTACAGGGCCGCTTAGTAGATAATTTTCCTTAAACCATTTCTTTAGTGTTAATCATTTTATAAACACACAATCATATGCCCTTGGAGATGACATTTGTAGAGGAGGAGACACCCATCACACTATTATTGCCTCTCCTGGGTCACACAGGATGCAGCCGTCTTAAAGCCCTCCTAAACTCCCTTTTGGATACTGTGCAGGTTGCTACTTTTTATTCCTTTCATGGTTTCTCAAGTGCTCCTCTGGATTTTCCCCGCCTTCAGTTGATTGACTCCAAACAAAAAGTGTTGGACCGGTATTGGGGAAGCAGTGTGCTGTAGTGGTGGAACACTAGAATGACCCCTGGGAGATTTTGGTCCTTACTCTGCCTGGAGGAGCTGATCCCATAGTTGTTCTCCACTTCAGTAAAAGGAGGTTGGTTAATTAGTATTAAGTGCTTCTGATCATACATCAGTTTGTTGCACTATATCATTATCCACAGCTGAGATTGGTCTACTGTAGTGGTTCACAATCAGCTTTTAGTCCAGATCAGGCGTTCTCACCCTCAGCACAGCTGACATTTTGGACAGAATAATTATTTTGTTGTGAGGACTATTCTTTGTATTGTAGGATGTTGAACAGCATCTCTAGACTCTACCTACTAGATAACAATTGTACTTTACCAGTTTGAACGACCAAAAATGACTCCAGGAATTGTGCGATGTCCCCCAGGGAGCAAAATAATTCCCCATCAAGAACTGCTGGTCAAGATTATCTCTAAAGTAGAGTCACTTTGGAAGGAGAGGCTCTGGATTTCAGTTCTGGCTTGCTCATTTTTTCCTAACGGTGTGACCTTTGGCAGATTACTTAACCTCTGTCTGCTTTCATATCCTAACTGTGAAATGGGTTGCTCATCTTTATGTAGGGTGGTTTTAAGGCTCTATCCAAACCATGTGGCTCTTTGTTTCCCCAGCAGTTGGCTTCTTAAGGAGTGAGTTAGCCATTATTCTCTGATTATGTACCATGTGTTAATAGAACTTGTACTTCTTCCTCGATTTAGTGATCTTTTATTCATACTAGACTTTACTGTGTTTTGAATTTTAATCCTCTTCTTCAGGATGCATAGTCAGGGTGTATAATAGAAAACTTCATAATCAGCAACATTCTTTTTTTTTTTTTTTTTAAGATTTTATTTATTTATTTGCACAGAGAGAGAGATCACAAGTAGGCAGAGCAGCAGGCAGAGAGAGAGGAGGAAGCAGGCTACCTGCTGAGCAGAGAGCCCAATGTGGGGCTCGATTCCAGGACCCTGAGATCATGACCTGAGCCAAAGATAGAGGTTTAACCCACTGAGCAGCAACATTCTTATACAAAGTTTTCCTTATATAATAGTAATAGCAACAGCTAGAGGTAAACTTTTGGAATTGATTCTGGGGAAACTACTGGGGGAAATTACTTATAACACATGATTAAGAGATGAAATAAAACTAGTGCAGCAAGGACTAGGGTTCATGTGAGATTTTAGGTTGACATAGCACACAGACTGGAGCAAATATCGGGCCAGTAAACCAACAACAAAACCACCTTTGTTTAAGATGGGAAGCTCATCAGCCTTGATATTTTCTTTGGAAGAAAAAAAACTTTAGATTTCATGGTCTTTTAAATATTTTTTGCCTTAGATTTGTTTTTAAACTTGGCGTATAATTTTCATACCATTCTGTGATATTGTCTTGCCTTCATTCTCAAAATGTTTCTTGCATTATTCCTTTTTTTACCTTCACTTTTTGATTATAGATTAAATATGCCATTGATGGAGAAAGGAAATACCAACTTTGTTTGTAGAGGGAAACATACTATTTTTCTTTGTCTTGTATTCCTTATTTAAAGTTTTAATAGCTCTGGTCTTTCTGTATCTGTGATAAAGCCCCTGAATCAAGTTCTGCTTTAAAATATTAAAAAGACTTTTTGTATTGTTGAGTCTTTAAACTGTTCTTTTTTGCATCTGCTAATAATATGAGAGAATCATCTGTCATATACTAATTTTGTGCACAACCCTTTTATTCAGACTTGTTTATGGCCTTAAAATTCAATTAAATTTTTCCTGTAAAGGATAATGTAATTGTCACGTGACTTTTCAACAGTATAGGCTGTAAATTGTGTTCTGTCTTTTGCTTTTTGATGCTGCTGAGATAGAAAAACTTAATGCTTCTTTTTCATAGAAAAAATGTTGGAACTTTATATAACTAAAAATATTTGAGATTTTTTTCCTGGAAAGATACTGAATAAAAGATAATAAATTTATGCTTGTTTACCACGCTATTTCTAATGTTGAAAAAGAAATGAAATAGTCCCTAATTACCCCATCTATCAGTTTAATTAGAAATGTGTTAACATGTTCTATAAAGAAAAATTTGTGATTTTATGCCTAGGTAATCAAAAATGTATGACCTTATAAATATAATACTCATGTAAAACACACATCCGGCATGTTTCTCTGACTGGTACTAGAACCTAGCCAAATGATTAATTCATGAGTACTTTCTGTTATGATCTGTATTATCCACCATTTGCCATTTTCTCTTTCTTGTTGGTGTTTGTTGTTGTAGGTACCAGCAGACAGGTGTTAGGTGGCTGTGGGAATTGCACTGCCAGCAGGCAGGAGGAATTCTGGGAGACGAAATGGGATTGGGCAAGACCATCCAGATAATTGCCTTCTTGGCAGGTCTGAGCTACAGCAAGATCAGGACTCGTGGTTCAAATTACAGGCAAGTGCTCCTCTGCAGACTGTCAGTCTGTGGAGCTCAATTAATATTTCATCAGATGTATTGCTGTGGAGGAGGGTCTTGTGAATTATTGATGACATTTCAATTACAATATTCCTTTAATTCTTTTAGTGGGGGACATCAAAGGAAAATTTTTACGAGACAATGGAGCTGTAGGGCAGGAGAAATTAAACATGTAACACTTTTAATGAATTCCAGGCATTGATGCTTCATTTTGCAGATGAGCCCCACTAGATATTTTGGGTCAATACAGTGTCTAAGGTTAGCTTCTACAAATGGATTGTTTACAAACTCAATTATGTTAATATCGATAGTTTACACAATATGGAATTTTAAATTGGGCATAATACCTTTAGTTCCATGTATTAAATTTTACATTAAAATATTTGTTCTGGCAGGAGACCAGGTAAGCATTACAGCAAGTACAAAGTCTCTTTCTGGGGAAAGTTGGAGCTCTGGAGAAGCCATTCTCCTGAATTTCTTTTATAATCATTATGTGTGATAGCATTTATAGATAGTGGTAGTGGCTCTTTTTTTTTTTTTTTTTTTGGTAACGTGAAATTGTCTGCTCGCTATGCTTCTCTCTCCCTCTCCAGTCTTCCAGAATTTTATATCAACCCTAAAGCCAGAGCCTAAATGATTGCCTAAAATGATGAAAAATTATGTTTAGATTGTGATCTTTGTTCACTTTAGAAATTTAGTTGAATTCTTAAAGCTGTGATATTCAGAAAAAATCAGCATTTAGATTGTGTAAGTTCAGTATGTTGGGACTGAACTATTTTATCGTGAAGTACAGTGAGCATTTATTTCCATACTGAAGCTGTAAATCGGCTTTATGTAAGTCAGCATTGGTAAAACTAATATGAGGTGAATTATATAGGTTATTTAATCTTGAACCCAGGTAATCTGAGAGCTCCTTGGATTCCAGTAGTTTTCTCTAATGAATAACAGCAGTATATTTACGAGATGGTTATGTTGTAGCAACCTCAAATACTCACTATATAGGGTTTGGAGATACCTTTAACAGTGTGCTGTGCCTGAAGTCAGCAACTGCAGAAAGTGACTGTCCTGTAACATGGGTTTAGCTCCAGAGAAATGTTTAGTATGGAGCCAAATGCAAACCATAAACTATTGAGTAAAGAATTTTTTTTTTTTGATCTTCAATAGTGCTCTGTTTTTATTCCTTACTTTTCCATTAATTTAAAAGATCACAATTCTCATGAGTATTTAAAGTTCTAGACTATTTTGGGAATATTTTACATGATGTAGGAAAGGGAAAAAAGCATTTGAAGCTTTTAAAATACCGTATTTTTTGTTATTACATGGAAGTTGTATTGAAGCAGAGGTTTTCCTTCAAATATTAGAATTCTATTGCATATTTTGTTTGGAACCGTGAAAACAGCCCAGCCCAAGGGAAAAGCCAGAGCTGAAAATGAGCATTTAGTGTTTTCTTATCTATGAATGTCCTTAGTTTAACATTTTAAAAAGTGCTTTCTCTGTTCTACATAAGCTCTTTGATTGGCTTGGCTCTGCATCTCTACCTGGGTATTTTTTTGTTTGTTTGTTTGTTTTCTTTTTGGATAACTGGAATGCCCCAGGCTGCCCCAGATGGTTTCTAGGACTGTCCTTCTTTCCTTAAATGATTTCTGGGATTTTCTTATTTCCCATGTCTTATCTTTCCTTCCCTTCCTGTTATCATGAAACTTGTGCAGAGTCTATTACTCTGGGCCTACGAAAACTCAAGTCATCCCTGCAGTGTAGTTTTGATCTAAAAATTAAAACATGCTCTCCAGAGTGGTGGCAATCCTACTAGGAGTGAAGGCAGGGCTAATAATGAGCAGCAGCTGTAATCAATTAGCCATCAATGCTCATATCCTCTTTTCCATAATGAAATAGTGGGGCATGTTGGACAATAGCCCAGATTGTCTTTATTAAAATAGTACTGGTAGAAGTGCCTTCCCAGAATGCAGTATGTGTCAGCCAAACAACCAGGTTCTTTATGAATGGAGGTGTGCTGGGGGAGCTTGGTCCCCTCCACGTCCGTGTGCCAGAGCGCATTTTGTAATCACAGTTTTCTCACAATTTTATAACCTGTCCACCTCTGCAACTAGATGAACTTGGAGTTCTTGTCTGTGTTTATGTCCTAAAGAAAAATAGATGAACAGTCAAATGAAGTTCTCAGTGGGCTGACGCGGCTCATTTTGGCTCTTTACGTTTCTCTGAACGCCCGTGAGCTTTAGACTTGGGGCCCTAACTTGTGTTGCATTTTGTGGTCCGTGATCATGGAAACGGTTTAAGTCTCTGGGATACCAAGAAGAAACTTCACTTTAAAGAAGTTTTTTTGGTTTTGTTTTTTAATGTGTTTTGCATGTGTGTTTTTAAAAGAGAGAGATGTGTATTACAATGCACCTGTAAAAGTCTGTACTGGTTTTTGTGCTCCCAGTTCATCCTGTGTATACTGCCTTCTCTTCCCTTGGCCATTCATATTATAACGCTGGGTCCCCTGAATTTCATGATGAAATAAATTATTTACCTTTCAAACTTCAGTTAGTAATTTACTAAATGATATCCAAGACTTTAAATTCCTGGTTACAAATAAAGTGCCCTGAAAAAATTAATGAACTTTCAAAGGTTAATATTTTACTTTGTAATTCCTGGTAAGTCCTAGCCTGTGGATAGCAGGATTTCCATCCTGTAGATTGAGGTATTTGACCGATGGAGCTAGTGGCTTGGCCTAAACTCATTAGATAATCAATGCTGATCAAAGATGAAAGGAATTTTAGCCAGTTTGGTAATTGATGCTAATCACTCTAGTACATTTAGCCATTTCTTATGCTCATCTCACTGGTTTTGAGGGTTGGAAAAGGGTGGTTCAGTTGATGTGACTGTTAATGGATTTGATTGCCCCTCCTGTGGTTCAGGAACAATCTAGGTCTGCTCCTAGATTTCCACTCAGTGTGAAAACCTCCATAGTCTTCTAATAGGGGGAGAATGGCAGCAGTGAAAGGGCATCATAATGCCAGATACGTGTTCAGCTAGGATAAAGTGTTGGCCCTAAATGACACAGCGTGAGTCATCAGTGTAGCAGTTTGCAGAAAGCATGTAATAAAAAGAAAAAAAAAATGCTATGTAGCTGAATAAAGCATGTATATATATTTATGCTTATTTGAAAGTGACTTTGTAAATATTTTAAACAGGTTTTGATTGGTTGTTTCCTAATCCCCGCTAAGTGCTTATTGATAATAACTCTTGTTCCCTGTGGAGGGTATAAAGAAGCTGGTGCATTTAATCCTTTTAGAAAGAAATATTGTCATGGAAGGGGCCAGACCAGAGTTATGCCATCCCCAGGGAGCTTGAGGGGGCGCCTGCATGGGCCTTGTCCTTAGTGAGGAGCAGGGCCTCCTTGGGAATTCTTTGGGAAGTATCAAAGTCTGCTGTAGTCCCTACTTCTTGAGCCCTTATTATGGAGCAGTGGGCTGGGGCAGTAGCTGTAGTTGAAGGGTGAGAGGCTTTAGAAGTGGGTGGAGGCTTTTTGTCATGTTGGAATACAAGGGTAGCCTCATTTCAGTTATGGCTTGTTTCTGTATTAGAACCTCAGGTATTTTTGAGTTGTGCGGAAGATTATTCTTAATATTTCAAAAATTTTTTAAGCTCAGAATTTACTGAGCTGTAGCAAAAAAATGAAAATTACCCATGATTCCCTAACTCAGAAATAATCTCTTTGAACATTATTTTCTAACAACCTTTAAGAAAATGTCTTCATTTAATAAAGCCAATATTCATGAGCTACGTCTTGTGGTCTAGGCATCTGAAGAAGAAGCCATTCCTACCCTCGGGGCTTAGAAAGGATCTAACACACAATTACAATACAAGTGATATGTGTATGGTGGTAGGGTTAGTATGGGGTCCTAACTAGTGTGGGTATGCCAAGGAAGGATCCTTAAACCATTTGGAGAGAAAAAGGAAGACTCTAAGAGAAGCTAGGGGCTAACACTCAAGTAGATGGCAGCTCGGATAAAGGGTAAGAAGGGACAAGGGGAATGCCAAGACATGAGAGAAATATGCACTTTGCAGGGACTGAAGACAGTGCTGGCAGGTGGAGTGCCGAACCACAGAGGCAGATGTTGGGACGGGGGCATTGAGACAGGTGAGGCTGAAAAGGTGAGCAGAGGTCAGTCCTTTTGGTCTCATAGGCCAGTTTAAGGTGTGTAGATTATTCAAGAACAGTGGGCAAACATTAAAGCCTTGATGTAGTGGGGTGTGGGCTCCTAGGCACAGACAGAGGGATTAGTTACACAAGAAGGACACTTGTTCCACTGTAATGGGGGGAAGGAGGGCAGGATGGTGCAAGGTTCAGTCAGTTACCTGTGGTATGCAGTGTATCAGGATATTTTGGCTGCAAGTAGCCAAAACCTTACACTGAGTCAGATATTCCCAAATGTGTGATACACTTAGGAACCTCCAGAGGAGGTGGGCGGTAGACACAGTGTGATCTGCAGCTCAGTGCTGTCATCAGGGACCCAGAGACTTCAGTTTTCTCCCAAGGTCAGTTCTCCTTAAAGTATCAGATGTCCTTGCACTGTAGCCCAACTGCCCCGCAGCCACTGGGTGATATTTCCTTGTTCATGGAGAGACCTAGAGAGAAAACTCTCCTCCAGCCTGCAGTGGAAGTCCTTCCTTCCCTACACTGAAGGAACCGGTTTTACTAGGCCCTGAGTGGGAGAGTGAGTGGTACCAGGCCGGGGTGGGGAGAAGGGGTACTGCGTGCTGACAGCTGTGGATGACCCGAGTTCCTGCTTCTCCCATCTCACCGCCGCAACCAGGCAGTGGGCAGAGTCCCATCAAGTACAAGTGTGGGACAGAAGAGGGGACACCTGCACAAAGTCATGGCTCTGTTAGGAAGGAGGGAGAGGGAGGGAGGGATTGTTGAGATAGTGGCCACCATGACCAATCTCCCAGCTCTCTGTGAAAGTGAATTGGAGTGATTTCTGTAAAGTTTTGTTTTTTAAGACTTCTTAGGAGCATTTCTCCAGGTTTTTAAATATTCTTCAAAAGTGATTTTAATGGTTCTGTGACATTCCATCTTATTTAACAAGCCCTTATAATATTTGCTATATGGCAGTGTTGTTCTGAGCACTTTATAGGTATTAACTGAATTAATCTTCATTTAATCCTGTGTGATCGGTACTATTATTATTCCTATTTTAAGATGGGAAGCTGAGGTTCAGAGAGGTTAAGTAATGTGCCCAAGATCATGCAGTTAATGTGGGCAGAGCTGGAATTCAGACCCAGGCAGTGCTCCTAACGACGAGCTTGTGCTGAATTAAAGAAATGGAATGGTTTGTCCAACCCTCGTCTTCATGGATGTTTAGGTAGCGTCCATTTTTCCCACAGTGTAGATAATGCTGCAGTGGGTATCCTGGCACATCAGTGTGTGTTTGGGACTGCTGGGTCAGTGGGGGACTGCCCTTAATACTCTTGCTGTGTTGTGCTCTGCTGCTTTCCACAAGAACAGCGCAGCTATACTCTTGGTGTGGGCTTTCCAGGGGAAGTGCTCACTGTGATCACCTCCCTCCCTCCGTCCCCGACACACACACACCATGGAGAAGCGAGCCATACGGTGTCAGGAAAGCAGGCCATGGCAGTTCGAAGACTGATTGTAGACATCGCCACGTCCACTGGTAACCATGTCCCTTTGGGCCTGCCAATCTTCAGAGCACTTCTGTCCTGCTTACTTCCCACAGCTGGGAGGTTGGTTGAAATTGCGTGGTAGAAACTCCTAAGATTCTCCTAGGTTTGAAGAGCTATGTAATATCTTCCCTCACTTAGAATTTGTTAAGTAATTTTTGCTTCATTTTCTTTTATTTTACTCTGGATTTCATTTACTGGGTGTTAACTTCAACAGCTTTTTCTTTACAGAAAATATCAATAAATTTCCACAGCTAGGCTTTTCTATTTCAAGCTGTTACCTTTCTATTTATTTTCTTTTTTGTTTTTTGGTGGTTATTCATCCATATGCTGTCATTCATGGTTGTGTTTTCTTGGACGTTTTGGGTGCAGGTTCACGGGGTTGGGTCCGACTATAATTGTCTGTCCAACGACAGTGATGCATCAGTGGGTGAAGGAATTTCACACGTGGTGGCCTCCATTCCGAGTGGCAATTCTACACGAAACTGGCTCCTATGTGCACAAAAAGGTAACACTACAGTACTTCAGTACCTGTTGGTTTGCTTACTTTTAAACTTCTCCACTTTACATATTTTTCTTTTGATCCCTGTATTTCTCAAGTGTATGTTCCTGTGTGCTTTTATGCATTAACTTACTGTTACTGATTTAATTTAGAGCTGTATGTTTTCAAAACAATACGTGAATGTAGGCTTTATCATTCTGACAGTTCATAGTGCCTTGAGACATGTTTGTTGTCCAACAAAACACAACTGGGCACAGACTGGGCACTACAAGCCTGCTAGCATGAGTGGGACCATACCCTGGGGGCTTCCAGAATGGTTAAGTAGTCGGATTTGGGCCATTAGCAGCTTTCCACAGTTTTAGGAAAGTAATGTAATAACTCATCTTTGGTAAGTACGTACATTTAACATGGTTTTCAACATATTTTTAATGAACAAAGGAACAACCTCTACAATTATGAGAATTTCTTAATTTGTATTGTTTTTTAGTTAAATTGCTTTGTGTTCTCTGAATCCTTGGTCATCAATGTAAGCCTAACCACTATATTTTGAAAGTTGGATTTCTTCACTTATTTGTAGTTTTAGTCACCTGATTAAAAAGGAGGTTTATTTGTGCTCAGATGGGTAGCATGGAGAGATTGTATTATGCTTTTTAAATTTTCAGCTTTGACCATCCGGACTGTGAGCTGTGTGAAGTGCCCATAAGTGTTTGCTGAATAGCTGATAATTACACTTCTTCCCTGTGGGTTTGTAGGTTACTTTTTTGAGATGAAGTGGTAGTTTGTTATGAGTTCTTTCTTTCCCAAGTCTTTGGAGCTCTTGAGTGAGCCTTGTGTACCCCCACAAGAGCAGTGTGCCTGAAAAAGCTGCTGAATGTTTGCCTCACTGAGTTAGACACGTGAGCCCCTGAACTCCATTGTTTCTGGAGTTTGACCCAGTACCCCTTTCCTCCAAACTCCCATTTTATTTATGATTATGAGTAAGTGGAACTTTCGATAGAAGTGAATCAGGAGTGTCTGTAATTGGGTAGCTCAAGTTCGGTGAGGTGGAATCTTGCTTATACTAGCTGCTGTTAAAGCCAAGTGACTTTGTCCCGAATTTTAAATGATAAATGAAAAACAAACTGAGTTAAAGTAATGAAGTAGGGTTAATGCTGTGATCAAAATGAAACAAAACTGATTTTTAACAGCATGAAAATAACCATTTTGATTGTTTTTCTGGTTAAACTGAATGGTTGTAACTATCTTTTTGAACACCCTTATTAAATGTTTTTGATGCCTTTTTTCACTTCCATCATCTGTTGACATTTCTTAATGTTTTGTGTTGCAAAATCCAGCAGGATTCCTTACTTGATGTTTCTCTTGAAAAGGCACATTTTTCATAGGTTCTCTTTATCTTTTTATTTTCTTTTGGGCTACTGAAGGGTATATATTCAATTTCACCTTTATCATAGCTTACCTACATTTCCTCTTTTATTATAACCTGAAAAACTATCTTCATGTAAACCAAATGTCTCTGTTGGTGCCTTGCTTCCTTGTTTGGAGGGTAGAGCTTTGGAGAAGAGATGCTTCACTTGTTCGCAGGGATTCCATCTTCTGAGGTTGTTTTGCACACACAATCGCATGTATACATGTGATTTTTCATAATTTTGTTTGATGCTTTACAATTTGCTAAGGACCTTAACTTGAAGTTTCTTATTTAACTTTTGAGGAAAAGCAATAGATGTGTGTTTTTCCTCTGACCCTTAATTAACTCTACTGTTTCTTTTTTTATTAACATATAATGTATTATTAGTCCCAGAGGTACAGGTCTGTGAATTGCCAGGTTTACACACTTCACAGCACTCACCATAGCACACACCGTCCCTAATGTCCATAACCCAACCACCCTCTCCAACCACCGCCCCCAACCCTCTTGTTTCTTTTTCATTATAAAGAATCCCAGATCTCTGAATATGTAATTTGTTATGCAAAAGACCAAAAAGATGTTTGTTTGCATCTTAAAAACCATACTCTCGACTTAGAAACACAGTTTATTATTTATTATTGTTAATATCAGTTTATTATTTGTGATGAGGATATTGAAAATACATTAAATCCTTTGCATAGACCTCATTAGTAACACTTCCAAGATCAGAATTCCAGCTGCTAGATTAAAAAACCAAAGTGACATTTGATACCTTTTCTCATTCCTTTTAATATTTGTTCTTGAAGATCTTTGTCACCACCCCTGCACACCTGTTGACTTGCAGATAATGTGTTAGATTGCAGTTAAATACATTTTTTAAATTCATATCTCAAATATTCTGTCAGTGTCTGTCTGATCTCAACCCAGCATCTAATGCCTGATTTCCTTTCTGTCCTTATCAGCTAGGATTCTTTTTCTCCATGGGGGAGCTTTCTGTGCCCCCGGGCCTGTCCAGATAACGGCGCTTTGGCACAGGGACCTTCAGTGCTGGAGAAAATATGGAAGAGAAGAGAATTTCTCTTTAAAAAACTTGAAAGTACTGTTTCAAGAATTGTGCTGCTTATCATTCAAGTAGATTTTCTTTATTTTCCTAATGATTTGTTGTAACTGATATGACATAAAATTTTGAAAATTAAAGTTTCCATTTAGAGCACAGGCATCAGATGATCAGTTTCTGAATGGAGCGCATCCGTTATTCTTCTTCCTTACGTTGCCTTTTAGCTTCCCACCTCTCACCACATGACCCTGTATTATCTTTGTTAATACTCTCTTTGATTGACAGCGTAATTTAGAATTATCAAATGTGAACCCAGCAACCATGCAGAAAAATATGTGGCTGGTATTTCAGCCAAACAATCAAATCAGATACAGACATTTTCAGTCTTCTGGATCTTCTTTTAATGGTCAATTGAAATCTCATTTCATAGGAATCTAAGATTTTTCTTTTTCTCATTATGTTTTGTGATCCCTTTTTTCTAACATAGAGAAACTTGATATGTGAGTTGATTAACACTTATTTATTGAGTAACTATAAACATGACATTGCATTTGTGTTGTCTTTGCATTGCATTGTATTTGAGGCTGTTAGGGCTCCAAAAAATGGTTATGGTGTTTTTAACTGACCTTGAAAATCTAGCCATTTTCTTGGGGAGAGAAAATGCCTGAAAAGATAATAAAAGAAGGGAGTTTTGTGGTACTTATGCCGTAACTCACAGTGGATGGTGGCATCTTTAGCTACTGTGTTATGAAGTTTATTTAATTATTAAGGACCCTTTTTTCAGTTTTTTGGAAGATGTTTAATGAGAAATGTCTTGCTTGTATTTTGAAACAGTTGTCACTTTGTCTCTCCCACCTTTCCCTGCTGTATCCTACAGATATAGTAATTCTGTGGAATATTTGTGATAATTCAAAGAGTTTTATCTCATTTTGACAAACTCATGGCATTTAGAGGGAATCGCAACAATAGCGTAAAGGTTTCAAAGCATAGCTTTTGTCATGACCAGACCCGGGTTTGAATCTTAAAGCTTTGTGACCTTGGGCAAATCACTTAGCTTCTCTGAGCCTAGATTGGTCTCCCAAAAAATGAGTATTTTTGGTAATTTTGTGAAGGGTTGTTGAGGTAATAGGTATGCACGAGAAGCTTAGTGTCTCAGGTAATTCTTCTACTCATTCATTTACTCAAGTAATTCTTACTATTAGAAACAAAGAATGTTGTAGACCCATTCTTCTGTGGTAGTCCGAAGAGAAGATGCTCTGCTGTTGCTGACTGATTCGGTATAAATACTCGCTAGACTGAAGGTTCACACTTGCTTTATCAAACACGTTCGCAGGCGTTCCTGTCTAGACCTTTTTTTCTCAAATCCAGATGGATTTGGCCCCAAATGGAAACAATGAAATAGCATGTTGAAGTTCTTTTGGCGAAACACAAGTTGTGATTCAAACACAAGCTGTTTGATGAAACTGCCATCACGTGTTCTTTAAAAAGGCCCATTTTTCTGGAACACTAGAGTCAAAGGACTTGACTTTTTAAAGAGCTGGAAGGGAGTCAGGAAAAAACATAAAAATTAAAGTAGAAAAGGGCCACATGGTCCCTCAAGCATCCTAAATATTTCAAACCCATTCCAAGTACACAAATTATAACACAAAGTGATGTAATTCCTATTAACTTCAGAGACGGTGTATACACCTGATACAAGAAATGATAGATGCTATGCTTGTTCTGTGAGGTATATTGTAAAATTATGTTGCTGGAGCCCTTTTTTTCTTCATTGTCAGCACAAATCCTTGTTTATTAAAGATTTAGCTTGAAGGAAATTTTAATTAATTACAGGTGCAGTAAATCCTGCCTGGGAAGCTGCCGTGCTGTGTTTACCGTGAATGGCCTTCATGTGCCTGTGCTCCACTCTGCTCTCCCCGCTGCCTGACAGTGTGATTTATGGCTGTTGTTTTCTACCAGTCCACTGTTTGCCCTCTAGGAGGGATTGGTCTCCTGAGCCTCCGTAATAGCAGCAGCACGTTCACAGACATCTTTTAATGACAGCAGCACTGCATTCAGTAAGTCAGGCTAATTGCAGATGTACCCTATTAATTGCAAAAACTAGGAGAGGTTACATATTTTACAAGCTTTTAATTTGAAACCGCCCGAGATGATTTGTCTTAAGTGTTTGGATAGAGACGTCCATAATATTCAACAATTCGCCATTATTGAAACTCTAGGCAGTTATAGAATTCTGAGATTGAATCAGGTGAAAACAAAAAGTCTTACATGGTGTTTTTTACCCAGTGGCTGTTCAGTGGAAGTTACATTTTCAATAGGACATTTAAAAAGAATTTCTTATGCTTCTTATAAAAGTCTTTTTGATTTTTACTCATCATCATACATCTTTCTGAGTACGGTAGGAATTAGTGTATTTCTGTGGCGTAACATTGTAGAATTTTCCCAGTAAACTTTAGTCCTTATTGAACATGCAGAAGAAGGTGACCACAGTGCCAGTGGTGTGTATTTGAGAGGGTTGGCATCTCATTTGTTCTCCTGTGGTGAAGTGACATCCAGAATCCAGCTTGGGGTGGCATTCCTTGGCGGGGTTTAAGGGAATGGCCATGGCGAGTCTTTGCGTCCAGCAGTTACAGGAGTTCAGGGTCCCAAGCAAGTGGACCCCCATTTGTAGGGCTTGTCTGTGACCCAGTGGACATTTTATAAATGTGGGTGGTAATATGACCCCCTTTGGTTGTGAAGCCCCAAACATTGGTAGTTGTTTTCATCCCCCTCTTGTCTCTGTGTATGCACAGAGTTCCAGGTCTAGAGGGGAGTTGGGCACGGACATTCTCGGTTTCAGTCTGCTGCCTTCTCGGGTCCTAACTGCTTCATGAGTTCTAGTAGCCACTGCTCTCTTGGTGGGGAAAATGAGGGTAGAGTTGGTGGCAGCTGCCTGTCCCCAGTCTCAGTGGCAAATTGAGATGCAGAAGAGCTCTTAGGATCAGCTCTGGCTTCTGAAAGTCACGGGACTTGTGGAATGAGGCGATCGAGGTGGTGCAGTGTGTCTTTGGACAGCCCACTTTCTACATGCACACTGGTAGCTGTGGGGGGCCGGTGGTGGTGGATAAGCAGTGTAGTCAGGGCGAAAGGGAGAGAGGTGAGTCCCAGGAGAAACCGGCCTGTGTTTTTGGAAAGCTGTGAGCCCTGAGGTTTTTACTGTGCATTCACCATAAGGTACAGAGTTGGGAAATGGTTAGTCAGGTGTGGTCTTCAGTGTAGGACTGTGCAGGCATTGAAAACCGTGAATAGGAGGACAGCAAAGTGGTAAAGTAGTAGTAGATAATACAGCTCTCCCTGTCGAACCTTTGATGTGTACTGGGTATCGTAGTTTTATGAACTGGGAAGTTTTGAGTGTGTTATGACATGAGAAAGTAATTTCTCCCACTTTGTTTTTCTCTTTCAAAATTTTTTGGGCTCTTATTACACCCTTTTATAACTCTGTTGAGTTAAAAAAATATTTCAGTCCTAGTTTATTAACATAATAAAATCAGTTTTGAAGATGTTGAATTTTTTAAATTTGTATAATTGTAATTACATGAACTACTGTGTTAGGTTTCTTGATATTTCGCTCTTATATTACTGTGATGAGCCTTATTAGGTTAATATACAGCTAGGTTTCATTTATAAGTAACGGATCTCTGCTAGGGAGTACACGTGTGTGTTGTGCCTGTTAGTTTTGAAAACAGGGTTCTGTTGGCCTTATAGTAACACATTGAAATGCGTCCTGTCTTTTCCTGCATTTTGAGATAGGTTAAACAATGGGATGGATTTCTACTTTGCTCATGAAACCCTTTGGGTCCGGTTGGCTTTTGGTGAGAAGAGCATACTGTCTTTTTCAAGTTCTTCAGTAATTGGTCTGATCGGTTTGTCTCATTTTTCTTGGGCCTATTTTGGTACTTTATTATTATTATTTTTGAACAGTTGTCCTCTGTCAAAGTGTTCAGGGTTTTGGCATTAGCTCACTAGTGGTGGTGGAGAGAAGACACATTTATGTAGTGTCTCCATCTCGGTTCTGCTCTTTCGACATTCTCATGCTCTGTGTCTGAGTCTGCTCTTTGGGCTGACTTGACAGATCTTTGTCTGTTTTGTTTGATTTTTTCAGTGGGCTATTTCATTTTGTGGTTTTTCAGTTCTGCCAGTTTTGTTTTTTAAGGGTCCACTGAGGTTTGTTTTTATCTTATTCTCTCATTTTCCTTTTTTAGCAGGTTGCGCTGACTGACTGTTCCGCCTGAGTTTAGCGTCAGTGGCGTGCGAAGAATGAGTGTTCTTCGTGTGGTCAGAAACTGCTGATACTATTAAAAGGAGCTCGGGGATGGTGGTGCTCACATCATTTGTATCTTAGTTTTTGACCTCTTGTTTTCTTTAATCTTACTTTCTCTCTTCTGGTCTGTCAAACTCTGGGAGGCTGTGCCGGGTCCCCTGCCGGCTGCGGATGTCCTGCTTCATCAGCACAGCTCTGACAGCTTTGCGCACCGGGTTTGGTGCGGGGCTCCTTCTCCAGTGTGCACGGTCTCCTTTAAAATAGAAAATATCCCTCTTTTTTTCTGTTCAGTTCTTTCTGTCTGCTATTTGTATTTCTAGTCCTGCCCCATTTCTTTTTGTGTTTCTTGGGTAATCCCCATATTTTCAGCTTTCAGTGCCAGGCTCGTTTGGGTCTAAGGGTTGGGCCGTGTGTACCCACGGGAAAGTTTCGCTGCTAATAACCCACTGTCATTGTGGAGACTCCTGGTACATTTCGTCTGAAACCAGCGATTATATTTTCTATTTTCCTGATTTTTTTCTATTTTCTATTACTTTTTTCCCCTAGAGTGGTTTGACAGTTCTACAGTCTGTTTCTTTTCTTGTATTCATGTGGAAGTAGCAGCTGTGGATCAGTAGATGGGCTTGTTTTTTTACAAATATAATCCAACCTGTTTTTCTTTCACAGTTAAAAAGTGGACAGTGTCTGTCATCTCTGCCCCTTTCTACCCTCGGACAGGGCGGGATTTCTAGTACACGTATTTCTCCTGTTGTTATTCAAGATTTTGTTATACTAAACTAGAATTATAGTGACACTTAAAAATATATCCCCCCCCCTTTAAAAAAAGATTTTATTTATTTATTTGAGAGAGAATGAGTGAGAGAGAGCACAAGCAGGGGAAGGGGCAGAGGGAGAGCAGACTCCCATCTGAGCTGGAGCCTGATGTGGGGATCAGTCCCAGGACCCTGGGATCATGACCTGAGCCGATGGTGGGCACTTAACCAACTGAGCCACCCAGGTGTCCCCAAATATATCCCTCCTTATATTTTAGATTTATTCTTAACGGTTTCGTTAATATTTAAAGCAATGTTTAAACATTTACTTACTGTTTTAAAACAGATTTCCTTGCTTTCCAAAGTGGAGCATTCCTACAAAATCTTTTCGTACCCTGAAATGGCTTGAAGTGAAGAAGCACTTATCATTAATTTATATGGAAAAGTTCTTGAGCATTCCCTACCCAAATAGTAACCTCTCTTAGGCTTTTCTGATACCTTAGGATACGTCTTGCTAACACGCACAAAATAAATCGGATAATGCATAGATGCTTATAGATCCGGTTCAAAGCTACGGCGCTTGCTGCCCAGATGCTGAGTGTAGTTCTCAGGGAAGGAGCTTGGTGGCGCCCCTCTCGTGCTCGGGGCGTGCGTGGGCTGCCTCTATAAAGGCTCGCTGCACAACAAAGACGGAACGCTGCTTTTGCTTTTCACCTTTTTTATAAAAGTGAAAGTCCTCTTTGGCTTTCTTTGGGTCGGCAAAAACGGGTACTAATGTAGGTCTTTTGTAACAGCGAAGAAGCTAACTGAACTTTGGAAAAGCAGAGGATACCTGTAATATTTGAAAGAACTGGTGTACATATTACATGTAATTTACCCTTAAATTTTTTTTTCTTTCACCGTTAGGTATGAGGCAGCATTGCCTGATACTTAGTTAATACTAGCTTTGCAGTTAGCTGCCCGTCTACGTTCACATCATGACTCCACCACTTACCAGCTGTGTGACCTGATATATTATTACAGTCTCCCCCCTGTAAACCAGAGGTTCATAAGGACTCTGTCCTTTTTCAGGGAGTTGCTAGGAGTACTCTGTCTGCAGTGAGCATTCTGGGCCTGGGAGCTCTGCCGTCTGCTGTTCTGCAGAGTGCTGTATGTTCCGGGCACACTTTCTTCTGCCCTTGGAAAGGGACCGTGTTCTTTCAGTGACCACACCTGGCTGGATATATCGTGTACTATACCTGGCCTCTCTCTGGCTGCTTTATTTTCTGTTTTTGCCTGTCTGGAGGTAGAATTTATTTTTTCTGTCAAGCATGACTGCTAGTTTGGATCAGTGCAGAATTCCGGGGTCATTCCCCTACAATTATGGAACGTCTGTCTCTTTGCTTTCTGACAGTTTAGTGTAACAGAAGAGGTGTCCAGCTCAGGTGGAGTCTTTTTCCTCTGAAGGGAATCTTCTGTTTTGTTCTGACTAGAAGCTACAGCATTTTCTCTTTACTTTTGGAATTCTAGTAGGTATATTCCTAGGGATAGGT
The DNA here is from genome assembly GCF_002288905.1 of Enhydra lutris kenyoni. Lineage (NCBI taxonomy): Eukaryota > Metazoa > Chordata > Mammalia > Carnivora > Mustelidae > Enhydra > Enhydra lutris. The sequence goes on along the minus strand of NW_019154096.1, from coordinate 40,496,973 downwards.
CTCTTTTCAGTGTTTCTCCCTGACACTCCATTACTTTTTGCTCTATAGACTCCTCTGTTTCTCCTCAGAATTTTTTTCTGTCTTTTAAAAAAAATCATTGTTTTTATATCCTTTTTTATTCTCTCCTCCTGGAATTCATGTTCTGCATCAGTACAGCGCCTGAATTTGTCTTTCTGGTCTCTCTGGCTTTTCTCTCATTTTTTTTTTTCTGGTTTTAAAATAATAAATCACTTCCCATCTATCTTGTTGTTTTAAGTTTAACAAGAATTGACAATGGATATTTTAGAAAAATAAATATTGGGTAAGTGTTTACTTATTGTAACTTTTTCTAGTTTTCTTTTGAGGGCCCTCCTCCTTAAGTAGATCTAGTAGTCAGTGTTTACAGAGTAATGAAACATAAACTTCCAGTGCTGATAATGTATAGTTGTAATTGTATGTATTGTGATTGTATACATATTTTAAAAGTGCATTAGATTACATCATTGAAAGATTACCATTTAAAGAATCATGCTCATTTAGTTTATTTAAAGGAGCTTATTTAAAGCTGGTTTTACCATTTTATCATCATTTAGGAGAAACTAATTCGAGATATTGCTCATTGTCATGGCATTTTGATTACTTCTTACTCCTACATTCGGCTGATGCAAGATGACATTAGTAGGCATGACTGGCACTATGTGATCTTGGATGAGGGACACAAAATTCGAAATCCAAACGCTGCTGTCACCCTTGCTTGCAAACAGGTATGAGCTTTTATAACAAGGGAGATTTCCAGGTGGAAAATAGTATTTAATTGAGAATAAACTCTGGTAACACACTTATTGACTCTTGTGCCTCTGCATAAGGAATTTGAAATACATGTTTTGCCTTAATGCAGAAAATTCTTTATTCTTGCCCATAATCATGGTTTTAAAAAATTCAAATTATTCACATTACTGACTGTGTCTCGTAGGGATCAGTTGTTAGAATGTCATCGAATCCAACTCTCATTCCTAGTATTCAGCTTGAGCAATAAGAAATATTCTTCCCTCTTTATTTTTTCTATATTGCGTAAAATGTCTACATTTTGGAGATTAAAGTGATATGTAAAAATGTTAAATAACCAGGATTGTGTGGACATATTTTGGGGTAGGGATGGTGATCATCTCTTGAAAAATGGATTTAACAAAAAGTGTTTTCTTTCCCCAAATAGTTCCGCACCCCTCATCGTATCATCTTGTCTGGCTCACCGATGCAAAATAACCTCCGGGAGCTGTGGTCGCTCTTCGACTTCATCTTCCCAGGAAAGTTAGGCACATTGCCTGTGTTCATGGAACAGTTCTCAGTCCCCATCACCATGGGGGGGTATTCAAACGCCTCCCCGGTGCAGGTAATGTAGTAGTCAGCTAACACTTCTAGGCGTTTTAATATTTAAACTGTTCCTACTTAATATACTGTACTTTGTAGCCGAGTCATTCATAATATAAGGGAAATGGCCAAGCTTATAAACTGGTATCTGCCCCAAATCACAAAATTATTTTTGCTTGAGAGCTCCTCTTTTTCCAGATGAGTTTTAAAAAATTATCTCACGTCTTCAAAACCAGTCAGAAAGTGTGAAACAAGAATGAATCAGTTCTGGACACTATATAATTTAGTATATCTTATAAGATAGTGTAAAAGCTTAGAGAAGGGAAAGCCAGGGAAGATTGAGTTGTTCAGAGAGGACTTAGTGCAACACTTACATGTCCTTTAACCCAGTTCTGGGAAAACAGGCCAAGAAGAGTGAGGGCATTCTATATCAGGGCAGTGGTGTGAACACAGCCATATTGTGTGGCCATGGGCCATAGTGAAGAGACATGCCTGATTGCCCTGGAGATGCTTATGAGGTAGCCGGGAAGGTGTGGGTGCCAGAGATGGGGGCCTTGAAAGGGAGGCAGAGGCTCTCAGGCAGCGAAGAGCCACCGAAGGTGTCTGAGCGGGAGGCTGAAAGATGGCTGCTCTTCCAGGGCCACTCAGGCTGCAGGTGGTGATGGGACCGAGGCTGGCTTTGAGGGACCTCCAGGAATTGTTAGGGGTCAGGGTGGTGAGGGTGGTGAGGACCTGGACCTGGACTTGGGTGGTGGTTCTGAGAAAGAAGGTGGGGAGCAAAAGTTCCAAATGGCATCTTTTCCCATAAAACAAACAAGACGTGGGGGCCCTTAAGATCAAGGAAATGAGGTAGAAATGATAAAATTTGGAAAAATTTTAAAAAGAACTCCTGTACTCTTTTACTAGATCCACCAGTTATTAGCATCTGCTAACATTCTGCCACATTTGTTTTATCTTTCCTTCCTTCCCTACTTCTGTGTACCCATACACACAAATTTATACTGTTTGTTTTTCCTGAATCATCTGAGAGCAAGTTGTAGACATTATGTCCCTTTATTCTAAATCCTTCAGTGTGTATTTCCTAAGAACAAGGACAGCCCCCTACATAACCACAGTAAAAACATCCAAATCAGGAGGAAATTTAACACAATACAACTCTAGACTGTAGTCATCCACATTTTGTCAGTTCTTCTAGTAGTTTCCTTGTCTCTTTAGTCTTCCTTTAATCTGCAACAGTTCCTCTGTTTTTGTTTTGCCTTCCATGACTTTCCAGATGACAGGCCTTGTATTTTGTAGAATGTGCCTGCCTTTGGGTTTGTCTTCCACCCTCTGTGACTTGACTTTCTTGGTGTTTCACTTTAGGAGGCACGTGCTGTTGGTTTATCCTTCATGGGTAGTGGCAGTTGGTGGTGTCTGATTACTTGGGTGAGGCGGTATTTACCAGATTTCTAAACTCTTTGAATTAACCACTTCCTTTGGAATTAATAAATCAGTTATACAGAGAGACTTGGAAACCCTCTAAACATTATCTCTTTTTTTCCTTGACATCCTTGTGTTAGAAGTCTATGTACTTACCTGTTTTCCCTTTGTAGGTTATAAGGTCTTTGGGACCAGAACTTTTGTTTTTTTGTTTTTTAAAGATTTTATTTATTTGAGAGAGTGAGACAGACAGAAATGAACCTGAGCAGGAGGAGTGGCAGGCAGAGGGAGAAGCAGGCTCCCGAATGAGCAGGGAGCCCGACACGGGGCTTGATCCCAGGACACTGAGATCATGACCTGAGCTGAAGGCCAGATGCTTAACTGACTGAGCCACCCAGGCGGCCCAGAGCTGTTGTTTTTGTATTTGCTTTTTTTTTAAGTCCATGGTTGCCATGAGTTACTGAATCCCAAGAAGATCATCTGTCAGCAGTTATTTATTGTGTCAGGCTGGGGCTAAAATGATGAGAGGTGGCTGGCATCCAGAACCTTCCCTTGAATTGTGTTCTCAGTCCAGTAGGATGATTGTAGTACAGGGTAATGAGGACTATGATCAGGGGAGATATCTAATATCAGAGCTTGTGGGAGTCAAGAAAGGATTCCTGGAGGAGAGATGACTATGCTAGGCTGAGGAAGGTGAGGGGGGAGAATATTAGTTACCAAGAATATGGCCTGCTTCTTGGCTTTGCATGTTAAGCTTAGATTTTAGAACTGAAAAGAACCTCCTCATTTCTTGCTCAAGGTTTATTGAGATTCCATGGTTTGGTGACTGGCCTAAGGTAAGGTCTCTCAGTTCTGGAAAAGGCAGAATTGGTGAGTAGTATCACTCTGCCTTGTCAGGAATAGGAAGGAAACTTAGATGTTCAGTTGGTCTCCATTTTCCATGGCACTGGGAAGTTGGGAGTGATAGTTAAGAGAAATACAGTTCTGGAGCCCTACCATGTGTGTAGTCAGAGAGACAGGGAGGCAGATGGGAAAAAAAATTAGAATCCGCATTATTGCCTGAAGCACAGGACTGTGTAGGAAGGTTAGACTGAGAACGTGGCTGAACATCAAGGCTAAAACTGGGTTTCTTAGTCTTCCTTGCTCTCCTATCCCCACCACATTCCAGAGTTTCAGTTCTTCCTCTGAGGAGAGTTGGGTGTGAAAAACAGACCCATCCCCAGCCACTGTGAGGTCTGACCCCTGCCAGGAGCAGGGAGGGGTGGTGGAAGGAGAACTCTCCAGAGGGGTGGACAGGCAGGAGAAAGTGGGAATGAGCGGCCAGGTACTCACCAGCCCAGCCCTAGTTTTCCAGCGTCATCATCCAGCTCACTCGTGCTTCTGGAGGAGAAATACGTGAGTAGAGGTGGGGATATGGAGATAGTTTCCTTAACATACTGTATATATTTTTAGGAAGAATTTTAACAGTATACTTCTTGGTGGGACTGTAATGTCACATTAAATTTTGAAATTTATTATCTCTGTATTCCAAACCATAATATGTACCTGATCATCCTTTTAAGGATAATTTGTAATCAGTGGCTGAATGATACAGTTATAAGATTACCTGTAACTAGAAGTTGTTGATTAATTGAACTTATTTGTTATTGTCTGCTATTCCAAGTAAATCCTGTTTTTTTCTCTGTACGTGCTCACATACACACAAGGTGAGCACACATATGTGTGTATACATGTATACGTACTTGAGTGGGGGTGTTCTTAGGGTTTTTAAAAATATTTTTCACTGTTATTTTTTTTTAAAGATTTTATTTATTTATTTGAGAGAAAGAGAAAGAGCATAAGTGGGGCAGGGAGGGACAAAGGGAAAGGGAGAAGCAGGCTCCTCGCTGAGCAGGGAACCCGATGGGGGGCTCTGTCCGAGGACCCTGGGATCATGACCTGAGCCAAAGGCAGACATTTAACTGACTGAGCCACCCAGGCACCCTATGTTAATTTTTTTTTTTTTTAAAGATATTATTTATTTGACAGAGATCGCAACTAGGCAGAGAGGCAGAGAGGAGGAAGCAGGCTCCCCGCTGAGCAGAGAGCCTGATGCGGGGCTCGATCCCAGGACCCTGAGATCATGACCCGAGCTGAAGGCAGCGACTTAATCCACTTAGCCACCCAGGCGCCCCCTATGTTAATTTTTTAACGTGAATTTTTCTGTATGTGTTACATTCAAACTCTTTTTATTTTCATTCATTTTACAGCTAATTTTGTTAGACTTTGGTTAGAATTTTTCTTTTTCCGTTAAATAGTAATTTACTAGGTTGTTAAGCCTATTCAGAATTTTTTTTTAAGTATCAGTAATTTACTGAATTCTTTGTTTGCCTTTAAGTGAATTGCAGAGGGAGTGTTTCCAGAGCTGTGGGTCTTTGTTTTTCTACATAGAGTTAATACCCATCTCATGTGTCTATGCTCCATTACAGAACCATATGCTCCATCTCAGGCTAGAGTGACCTTTCATTTCTGGGATCATAGGGCTTTTCTTGAACTTACTCTCCTAAGTCCCCAGTGGGCAGTAATCTCTGCTTATTATCTGGTTGCTCCCATAGCTGCAGCTTTCCCCCAGAGTTAGCTTTTGATCTTCAGTCTTGCAGAGCAGCACTTCCCTTATAGCTTTAGGAGAATGCAAGATTATAAACAGAGATTCATTTGAAAGCCGTTTTTTTTCCCTAGAGGGTAGTCGAGAACCGAAGAAATCTCTACTGTAGGGTCTAGCAATATAATAATAATAATTAAAGCAAAGTATGGAGGAGGAATTGGACACAAGATTACCAGTTCTTTTGTTGTACGTTTTGGTAATAAGTTTTTTTAACTGATGATACCTTTGGAAAGGTACCACCTTCTGGAGTATATGGAACTTATCCTAATTTTTCCAAACTATTTTCAACCATTTCCAGCCAATTATGTATAACCATAGGTCTTTGGAAAATTTTTTTTAAACATTGGGATCAGTTGAGAGGTAAGACAAATGCATTTGTTAAACATAAGTAATTGTTTGCCCTTTTCTCTTTTTAAAGGTTAAAACTGCTTATAAATGTGCATGTGTCTTACGAGATACCATAAATCCATACCTGTTGCGGAGAATGAAGTCAGATGTCAAAATGAGCCTTTCTTTGCCAGATAAAAATGAACAGGTCTGTAAATCCAGGAGTTACCAACCCACTCCTAATGTGTGGGTATACCTGTCTGTTTATTCTGCTTTTCACATGCAGAATTGGTAAGGCTAACAGGTGTGGTTGCTGTGCTCAGGGCAGCTGGTTTCTATCTGTATACACCTGTATGGGACAAGTGAGCCTGCTGTGGCACCTGCCCTCAGCAAGACTCTTCCTTAGTTCACAGGCTGTGATCTCTGTCCTATTTACACACAGATTCCTGCGGCTGCACTTTTGAACTTACCCATTTTCTTCAAGCCCCAGCACATTCATGCCATAAATCAGAGGTGCCAGGCCTATTCCTGGGAGATAGCAGTGAACAGAGAAACTGCTTGCTCTCCTGGCTCACCTTCGTTCTTGAGGAGGAGAGGCAGTCACAGACACACATGCCACCTGGCAGGTAGTGGTAATGTGGAGGAAACCCTGAGCAGAGTCAGGGGGATAGGGCATATAGGGTGAGGATTTGGGGAAGTGGGCTTCTTCTTCTTCTTTTTTTTTTTTTAAAGATTTTATTTTATTTATTTGACAGAGATCACAAGTAGGCAGAGAGAGAGGGGGAAGCAGGCTCCCTGCTAAGGAGAGAGCCCGATGCGGGGCTTGATCCCAGGACTCTGGGATCATGACCTGAGCTGAAGGCAGAGGCTTTAACCCACTGAGCCACCCAGGCGCCCCGGAAGTGGGCTTCTTAAAAGGGACGGTGAGATGTCTCCTCTCTGATAAACAGACATTTGAGCAGAGGCCTAAAGAAGGTAAAGAAAGCGAATCATGGGGTTCTTAGAAGAACATTCCAGGTTGATGGAAGTGGAAGGGTGTCCGTACCTCCAAGGACCAGCAGGGAGAGCACTGTGGCCTGAGGGCAGGAAGAAGGATGAGAGTACTTGGAGGGAGAAGTCAGTTGGCTAGGTCACCAGGGCCTGCTGTCGTGGTAAAGACTTCAGATTTTACTGTGAGTGAGGAAGCAGTTCACAGGTAGAGGGAGCCAAGGAGTGACGTTGTCTGACTTACGTTGTAGAAGGGGCATTCTTTTAAAGCCCATCCTAGTGTTCTGTTATTGCAATAGATGACTGCACCCTCTTTTCAACATCGAACAGTAAACATATTGTAGATTCTCAGTGTTGAAACTATAAAGGGTCTCGGCGATCTGTCACCAAGGTTGGTTTCATTCCCGCCTCTTCCCTCCCCCCAAACTCATTTCCAAAGTCAACCCTTGATCTCAGCATTCCCCTGACAGGTCTCCCTTTGCCGCCAGTGTCTTAGGCTACAGTGCTCTGTGCCGTGGCCAATCCGAATCCGTCAGTTGTGCTGTTTTGTCCTTTTTCACACGATCACTTTACGCCGCATCCTCATAAATTAGTGCGGCTGGCGTCTGACGGTCTTACTGGCCTCCAGCCGTGGGCACTCTCCACCTCACTGGGTATCGCGCAGCATCGCTGGCTTTGTTTTCCCAGGCTCATCTTCCTGCTGACATACCTTCATGACCCTCTTCCCCTCAAGAATCCTAATTTAGCTTCTTTGTGCCAATTTATTTTCACTATGGGGTCCCAGAATGTCTCTTCTTTATAATCCATGTGGCAGCCAAGGCAAATGGCTTGGAAACAGTTCCTGTTTTCCAGACATGTGCCACTTGTCTTTCCATTCGCATGTGATGTTCCCTCTTCTTAGAGGTTTTTCCACCCCACCCTCCAGCTTTCCCACACACAGAAGTTGTAAGATCCCACTAGGCTCTTGACTAGATCTCCTTGAGATGGGGACTTTGTGTCACCCACCTTAAAGTGCCACGTAACACCTAAAACAGCGATTTGCAGATACTAAGCATCTGGTGAATGATTAGTTCAGTTAACCTTGTGGCAACAGAGAAAAGGCTTTTCTCTGTTGCCATTGTATTTAAAGACTGAAATACAAATTTAAGAAGTGAGGAATTAGAAATACTCAGATTCATATTTTCAAAAGATGACTCAGGCAGCATATGAAAGCATTGGAGGGGAAGGAAAGTGGAGGCAAAGGGATGAGTTAGGTGGTCCTTCCAGAGTCCATAGCGGGGTCGGGAGGGACTGGAGGGATGGGCCTGAGCCGTGGAGGGTGTGGGGCTGGCTGGTGCTTCCCAGGTGTCTGTTTAGATGCTGGGATGGATCTGCTGACAGACACTTCAAAAGGACAGAGCATAGAGGAGATAGTTGTGAGTTGATTCGGGTCATTTGAAGTGTCCATGGCACATCTGCCTGCCCAAAAGGCAGTTATAGGTGGGTCTTGGGTTCTGAGGAGAGTTCTAGGCAGGGATGTAGTTGTGACCTCAGAGCCAGGAAGGTGTGGAAGTTATGAGCAGGGGTGAGGTTGCCCGAGGCACATACACAGACCGAGAGGAAAGAAGTTACAGTGGAGCTGGTATCTGGAGGGGCTAGCTGGGAAGACAGAGGCCTAGGCAGAAAGGCAGGAGGGAGTTGGGGGAAGTGGAAGCATGAGGCCTGGGGACTCGGTGTGACTGACTGCTAGGAAATCATTAGCACTTTCTCAGTGGGTATGCCCTCCAGGCTTGTCCCGGAAGAGGGTGGAAGGTGAGGGTGTGGGGATCGTGAGCACACATAATCCTTTTAGGAAGTAACCCCCACCCCCCGTCAGTTTTTGGAGAGAGTAAGGTGGTGGAGCACTGTCCAGAGGAAGAGGAGAGGGTTTTTAGATCTGGTGTGAAGGTCAGAGGGTTGTCCCAGTTCCCAAACAGGGAACTAGCTGTTCCCCTGAAAATAAATAAAAGAAAAAAAGTGAGGTAGATAAAGTAGATAAATTTTAGGGGGTGAAAATTAGGGAATCATGACTGATAGCTTTGATTTCTGTCTTCAATGTTTTGTCCATTTTTTTGGTCTTGTTTTGTTTTTAAGAGTTTTATTGATTTGAACGGAGGGAGAGTGTGAGAGAGACCGCATGAGCAGGGTAAGGGTGCTGGTAGGGGCAGATGGAGAGGGAGGCAGACTCCTTGTTGAGCGGGGAGCCCGATGAGGAGCTCGATCCCAGGACCCTGGGATTATGACCTGAAGGCAGGAGTCAGTCTTCATGTGGAAGTTTACAAGGCAGAAATAGTAGGTGGCAGAGGGGTAGCTAAAGGAAAATGTCTTGGGTTTATGACTAGCCAAGGAATAGAGTACACATGAAGAAGGAGAGGAGGATTGAGAGGCAGAAAGGGAACATTCTGGCATGGAATAATAGGCAGAGTTGGGCTGGAAGGATGGACAGGTCTGGTAAACTCGTGGACCTGTGCTTTGACCTCTAGGAAAGGGGGCAGGTCAGGTGAGGGTAGGGTCCCTGGTCAGGTGTGCTGAAGTGAAGTGTGAGCGAGGGGCATGTGCTGTCTGAGCGCTTGGAGTCTATGATGGAGGAGGGTTTATGCACCTGGTCCTGAACGTTGTTTTGGGAAGGAAGCCAATCTTCAGGGACTGTTGGAATAGTGGGTGGGGACCAAGAGGTGATGGATGACAGAAGAGGAGGGGCTGATGAGAAGGGTGACTGTGTCTTTGTTTAGCTCTGGGATAGGACACCATTTTGGCTTTTTGAAAGAAGAGGTACATTGTTAATATTGTATAGGTTGTCCTTTTTTGATTAGAAAACTTTGTTGATGTTTTAATTATTTTTTTTTTAATTCTCTGGGTTTTTTTTTTTTTTTTTTCTCTCCCCCATAGGTCTTATTTTGCCGTCTTACAGAGGAACAACATAAAGTCTACCAAAATTTTATTGATTCCAAAGAAGTTTACAGAATTCTCAATGGAGATATGCAGGTCAGAAATGAATTATAGAGCAGGGAAGTGGGGAGGAAAGGAAGCTAGTACTAGTCCTGTTTCACAGTTTCCTCTTGGGGAAAACTAGGGTGTGAACCATCCCTTAATTCAGAGCTGTTGCAGAAGTAAGACAACGTGCAGTTACATTTGAGCACACTTGCCTTTGTCTGTATTGCAGCACCATTTCACTTGAACCCCACATCATGTGGTCTAGCAGAAGAGTAGTGCTAGGTACAGGGTCTGTAACGCTGAGTCCTGCAGGGATGTCTGGTCCTAGCAGAACACAGGGAAGTGGCCCTGGACTGCTGGGGTTAGCAGGGGCCTGAAGGAAGAATTACTATCATAAGTGTTTGTGTAAGTAATAACATTTTATTCAATATTCAGTAATAGATGTTGGTAAAGGTCTGTTCAGTAAGCATATGTAGTGGGTTTATAATCAGCATATACTTTGAAGTTCCATATGAACTAATCAGTTTCTTTGTGCCTCAGGGTCCTAAAGTGTGAATTGTGTTTTATTTATTAGACATACAAAACTTCTTAGTTTTGGGTCTGTCCTCACGGGAGGTACAGCTGAGTAGCAAGCATCTTACTCTCTGAAACACACTTCTTGCTCATACACAGAGATTGCTAAAGAGATGAGTGTGGGTGTCGTGGCTGCTTGTGTCCCGTCATGTCTGCATGCTTTTTCTTCCAGAGGAAGTCATTTCAGTTCTTTTGGCCATAGCTCATCGTTTCTCTTATTTCATCTGTGATTGGCCTCTATGAGAGGTTCTTATATCATTCACATTTATTCATCTCTCCTAAATCTGCCCTTCTCTTCATGTGCCTTCAAGTTGTGAAGCTTCAGGTGGTCTAGATTAGCACTGACCTGTAGATACAGAATGTAAGCTGCATGTGTGATTCTAAATTGTGCTAACAGTCACATTTGAAAAGGTAAAGAGAAGAACAGGTGAAATCAATTTTGGTGATGAATTTTATTTAATTTGATCTAAAATGTCATTTTTTTTTTTAAGATTTTATTTATTTATTTGTCAGAGAGAAAGGAGCAAGAGCGAGCACAGGCAGACAGAGTGGCAGGCAGAGGCAGAGGGAGAAGCAGGCTCCCTGCCAAGCAAGGAGTCCAATGTGGGATCATGACCTGAGCTGAAGGCAGCTGCTTAACCAACTGAGCCACCCAGGCGTCCCTAAAATGTCATTTTTAATATGTAATCAAAAATTTTAGATTGTTCGTGAGGTATTTTACCCTTTTTTCCCTAAAACTATGTCTCCCAAATTGGCTATTTTACATTTGCAGCACATTTCAGATTAGACCAGCTTTCTGTGGCTTGTGGCCGCTGTACTGGAAGCATCGATCTGGAGGCAGAAAGAGGAGTTACACATGACTCTTCGGGGGAGTTCTGAAATATTCCTGATTTATTCAGATTTTTTATTATTTATTTAACTGTTGTTTGCCAGTAGAACTACCTTGGCTTAAATTATGGTTTATCTTTTTCTCCTTGAGCTTTTGTACTTATGAGGTGGATTTGGGTCACACTTGGAAAGCTATGAAGGATGCCTTCCTGCTGGGGCCTGGAGGGCAGGCACCCCCAGTCTCCTGTGCCCTTCTGCTGCGTGAACCACCGCCATATCTCTCCCATTTGTTTATTTCCCATGCAGATATGTTGTCTGATATTCTAATGTATAAGTAGGTGGAACTTCAACCTCTGACTCATATGTTAAACTACAGAACCTTTAATGAGGGGTACTTAGTGTAGTATTTGAATGCATTTGCTATAAGTCATTTGCCTGATTTCTCCAAGTTTAGATGGGCATGACTATTTTTTTAAAGATTTTATTTATTTATTTGACAGAGAGAGAGATCACGAGTAGGCAGAGAGGGAGGCAGAGAGAGAAGGGAAGCAGGCTTCCCGAGCAGAGAGCCCGATGTGGGGCTCGATCCCAGGACCCCGAGATCATGACCCGAGCTGAAGGCAGAAGCTCAACCCACTGAGCCACCCAGGCACCCTGACATTTTTTTATTCACATAAAAGATGAGTTATTTTTTTTATATACTGTGAATTATGTACCTTTTTTCCTAGTAAGAGAAAATAAGTCATTAGCAATTAAATATGACCGGTAGATGTTTGATCCAATAGAATGTTTTTGTTTCTAGAGAACTTGCCTTGTCAAGAAAAGATGAATGAAGGTTAAGGAAGGTTGATTTCTTCTAGCTCCTAATATGCTGTGAATAGGGAGGAAGCTAAGAAGCTGATGAAGAATTACTTTTTTTTTTTTTTACGATTTTTTCATTAATTTTAGAAAGAGAGAGAGAGTGGGTGGGGGGAGGAGGAGAGGGAGAGAGACAAGCAGACTCCATGCTGAGTACAGAGCCCGTTGGGGGCTAGTTCCCATGACCCTGAGATCATGACCTGAGCCTAAATCAGGAATGGATGCTTAACTAACTGAGCCACCCAGGCACCCCAAGAATTACCTTTTTTTTTTTTTTTTTAAGATTTTATTTATTTATTTGACAGAGATCACAAGTAGGCAGAGAGGCAGACAGAGAGAGAGAGGAGGAAACAGGCTCCCTGCGGAGCAGAAAGCCTGATGCAGGGCTCAATTCCAGGACCGGGGGTCATGATCTGAGCCGAAGGTAGAGGCTTTAACCCACTGAGCCATCCAGGTGCCCCAAGAATTACTTTTTAATCTGTGTTACATATCAAATAGTTTCCTTCCTTTCCTTCCCAAGTGAATGTTATTTTATATGGCATAATCCAAATGCACCTAATTCTTTTATACTATAGATTTTCTCTGGACTTGTAGCCCTAAGAAAAATCTGCAACCACCCTGATCTCTTTTCTGGAGGTCCAAAGAATGCTAAAGGTATTCCAGATGATGAACTAGAAGAAGATCAGTTTGGATACTGGAAACGTTCGGGGAAAATGATAGTAGTTGAGTCCTTGTTGAAGATATGGCACAAGCAGGGTCAACGAGTATTGCTGTTTTCTCAGTCAAGACAAGTGAGTATACAGACGTCATACAAGAAACAGTTTGGTTCTTTAAGACTTACAGCCAGTTATGAAGAAAATGGGTTATGATCTAAAATAATGATTCTAAAAGCAAATTCACCTGCTGATACTGAGGGGGCAGCCTGCAAATCTCTCTGGGAGCTTGGCTCTTTCTCTAGAGTTGGTGCCCAGAAGTTGGCTTTCTTAAAAGGCTTACCGTGTGGTTCTAGGGTGTGAGCAAGTCTGGGTCTGAACTCAGGTAGATGATCTATAAGAATGAACAGTAGGGAAAAACCAGATACTCTCGTAGTAGTTAAATTTATCTGCCTCACAGCAAGAAGCCCCTTTTAATTTAAGCCTGTGGGAAGGTATGACTGTTTAGACAGGTGGACCTCACCAAAGGTGTGTATTTGATTTTTAAACTCTTACCCTACCCCCTCTCCCAACCAGATGTTGGACATCCTTGAAGTATTCCTTAGAGCTCAGAAGTATTCTTATCTCAAGATGGATGGTACCACTGCAATCGCTTCAAGACAGCCACTGATTACAAGATACAATGAGGTGACAAGGGAATTGAACAGTAGAGCCCAGTAGTGCTACTCCATGCAGAGGAAGGAAGAGCAGCCTCACCCACCTGAGCCCTGCTTACCCTGGGGATGGGCAGCGGGTAGAGGGGGACTTTTTGCTTTTACCCCTGGGCATTGCTGGGTTTTGTGTGTGTAAACAAAGAATGTATTCCTTCTTGAAAGCCACCTCTGAGCTATTGCCACTATAATTGGTATTAAAAGCAGAAGCTGTGAGATGACGTCTTGACTGACCAGCGGTCTCTAGGACGTAACCCGTCCTTTGTATTGGGAGGAGGTTTCAGTGTGTAGAATATGTAAAGACTTTTGTGAAGAGCTGAAACTAGTCCTAACTGTGCGTGCTCAGTGTTGTGTGTCTTACTCTAGGACACATCCATATTTGTGTTTCTTCTGACTACGCGGGTGGGTGGCATAGGAGTCAACCTGACGGGGGCAAACAGAGTCATCATCTACGATCCTGACTGGAACCCAAGCACAGACACACAGGTAAAGGGGTGTACGCGTGACAGACAGTTGAGTGGCCAGCCCTTGGGAGGCGCCTTTGGTGCCCCTGTCAGCTTGTGCACGGAGTCCCCATCTTGGTTGTTGCCTAGTCCTAGGCATGGAGGAAGGCACCCTCGGCCTCACAGGTGGGCAGAGTCGCCAGCAGTTTTATCTGTAGCGTTCACCGTGTCTGGGGTACAAAGAGAGAGGGCAAAGTTACAGACACACATTGTTTTTCAGCTAGAGGTGGCTCAGCCTGTCTTTATCATCTGCCTGTTTTATCTTCCTTAATGGGCCTGAGGTGTATTTAGTGGCATTAGGCAGAATTTGGGCTTTGGCAGGGGGAGGAAGTGGCCGGCTCTGTTTCTTTCAGTAAGCGCTTGTCGGGAAGGGTGCTTGTTGAAGTGCATCTCTCTGCCCTAGGCCCGGGAGCGAGCATGGAGGATCGGCCAGAAGAAGCAAGTGACTGTGTACAGGCTTCTGACTGCCGGCACCATTGAGGAAAAGATTTACCACCGGTCAGTATAGGTGGCGGCTATGACTGGAGAAGGCTCTCCTGGCTGCCGTGCGGTCAGGGTATAGCTATAGAAGTACGCCACCAGGGTTGAGCTGGGAATTTTTTAAATGCATTGCTTTAAAAAAGTGTTCTTACCTTAGAGCAATAGTTGCTGTAATTTAAAGGATATGTGGGGGGGTTTTGTTGTTTCATTTTTGTATTTTTTTCTTTCTCACTAAGCTTAAATGGCTTATTGTGAGTTTTTTAAAAAGTCTTTGAACTTGATCATTCTTCTACCTTATAAAACCTCAAGGACTGCTTGTGTGTCAACTTCATCTTAATTATTCTTTAAGAGAATGTACATACCTACTATAGTGTACCATCTTTTTTTCATAAAATTTTTTTTTAAGATTTTATTTATTTATTTGACAGGGATCACAAGTAGGCAGAGACAGAGTAGGCGGGGCAGGAGGGGGTGGGAAGCAGGCTCCCTGCTGAGCAGAGAGCCCGATGTGGGGCTCGATCTCAAGACCGTGAGATCATGACCTGAGCTGAAGGCAGAGGCTTAACCCACTGAGCCATGCAGGTGCCCTTTTTTGTAAAAATTTTAAGAAGCAACAAAGTTGAAATACATCCTGGAATTTTCACACACTTTTGTGTTCAGCATGGTCTTTGGCTCAAATGCCCCCGAGGGGGAGGTTGACCAGGACACCTGTTTCTTTTTCCATCTCTCTGTACGAGTAGGGGTTTAGACAAGGGGCTCTTAAACAATGGGGTGGAGATACGGCCACCTTCTCCCCCTCCTCTGCCGGGATTTTATTCTTGAACTGCACCCCAGCTCTTAAAGGGAAGCTCCCTGCTTTCCACTAGGCGCCGGGGCAGTCCCGGATAGGTGTGTGTTCTTCCAGGCCTTATTCTGAGAGGGCAGGGACGAGCTGCGTCCTGTGAGGGAGAGTGTCCTCTCAGATGTGCTTTCGCCTCAGGGTGGGAGGGGGTGTGGGAAGGGGCAGAACTGCTTTGTGGGGGTGTCTGGGCAAGAGTGATGATGGTGTGGAGCTTTAGCATGCAGTGTGAATCAGCGGGAGGAAGGTGGGTGAGATGGCTCCCAGGGAAGGCTTCGCAAAGGCCCGGTAAGAGAGTATCCTGAATCCCATCACAGAGGGGTCCTGAGGAGGGCAGGGCAGAGGACTCTTGGCCCAGGAGTCCTGGAATCCAACTCTTTCCAGCTTGGAGAGGCTGCCAGTCATGTGATTTTGCATGTAGAAAGGTGATTCCTGACATGTGACGTTGGAGATGAAAAGCTCACTGGGTATAAATAATAAGATACTCTTTGTAATTTAAATTCTGTCAAGCACGGGAGACCACCCGATATTTTATGAACTTTGAATTGTAATTTTCCAAGGCGGAAAGCTTGGGGATGATGTACACATTTGTCCAGCTACAGTTACCCTATCTCTCATGTTGTTTTATAGCTGGGATTTCGAGCTGCAGCTAAACATTGTTTTATACCAGTTTAATTTTTATCTTTTTAGACAAATTTTCAAGCAGTTTCTGACAAACAGAGTGCTAAAAGATCCAAAGCAAAGGCGATTTTTCAAGTCCAACGATCTTTATGAGCTGTTCACTCTAATGAGTCCTGACCCTTCCCAGAGCACTGAAACAAGCGCGATTTTTGCAGGTATTACATAAAATAATTTCACTTAAAATCATAAAGTACAGAAGAATTATGTCATGTAACTTGAGCGTGTTTTTCCTCTTTACAGGAACTGGCTCAGAAGTTCAGGCTTCCAAGCTCCATTTAAAAAGAAAACTTCCGCCAGCCTTTGGAGCAGACCATGATGTTCCAATATGCAAAAAGTTTCCTGATTCTACTGCATCCACAAATGAGGCCCCATCCACTGAAGAGAAATCTACAGTGACAGGAGCCGAAGTAAATGCAGTAACTTCTGATCCAGGTGATCCTTTGAAAGATGCCCCCCAAACACCTCGGAATCTACCTGGCAGTGACGGGCCTGGAGAAGGGACGAACGCAGTGTCTAGCCTGGAGGAGTCATCCGTGATTAACGGACCGGGGGATTGTCCAGATTCTTCGAGAATCAGCAAAGCAGATGGCGTCTCTAGAGAGGAAAGTATCAATGAAAAGCAGGGTCTTTCTGACAGAAGAGAAAACTGCCAGGCTCAGACAGAGCCTCTTTGGGAGAAAAAGCAATTGGAAGGTAATTTTTGTAAGCACAAGTCAAAAACGAAACATAGTGCGCCAGAGGAGGAGCCCCCGGAGCAGCCTGGGAGGTCTGCGCAGAAGCTGAAGAGCTCTAAGCATCGCAGAGATGCCAAGTTTGAAGGAACTCGGATTCCACACCTCGTGAAGAAAAGGCGGTACCACAAGCGGGACAGTGAAAATGAGAATGAGACCAGCGAACAGAGCAATGATGATTATGTCTTGGAAAAGCTTTTCAAAAAGTCAGGTAATCTTTTTGCTGACTTTGCCACAGGTGTGCTAGGAACAGAAGAGGAGTAGGCTGTTTCTAGCAGTACAGCCTTGACTCCCAGGGCAGAGTGGGCTCGAGACTGGAAGTATCTGTTCTTCTAAAATTCAGATTTGAAATGTATCGACATTTTGAAAATCGTATGCACCTCTTTCTTCTGAAGACCTAGAGGAGTTTGAAACTCTGGAGCACAACAGTACTTGACTTACAGCCACACACAAGAGGGGTGCAGTGTGCTCTGAGTAGGTTTGTACTACTGACCAGTGATAGGAAGTTTCTGTATGTGCTGTCTTCGCCTGATTTTCCAGCTGCAGATTAAGTAACAGCCGTGGGGGAGAGGCAGGGCAGGCTTCCTGGAAGTCAGAAGGCTTGATTGCTCCTGTCAAAGGAGAAAACTCAGGAAAGCAGACTCAACAGTTGCTCAGAACTGGGGAGGATAGGCAGTCCTGCACAGCATCGTCATCCTTGGGTTGTCATCCTGTTCAGGCCTTGGCAGTCACTGTGTTCACAGCATGATGGCCCCGAGTTACCAGAGATCACTGTCTGTCGTTCTTGGTGCAGGAGGGCCAGGTTTCTGTATGGCATTTCAGGAAAAACCATTTGGGCCTGAAACTTTTTTGTGAGGTAGTTTACTGATGACTTTCTGTTTTTTTCTATAATTCCTGGTCTATTTTCCTAGGAAATGATCTCTTTTGACTAATTTTCAAGTTTATTTGCTCAGAGGCATTGAAAATATTCTTGTAATAATTTTTTTAAAATTTGTTCCTGTCTCAAGATATTTTCTCCCTTGTCATTTCTAATTTTGTATATTTCCTCCACCCCTTTTTTGGTCGGATTAAGCTAGTGGTTTGACTATTTTGTGATTTTTTTTTTTAACATAAACCAGCATTTTAATTTATTAATTAGGTCTATGGTTGTTCTCTATCTCATTAGTTTTTGCTTTTATCTTTATTACTTTCTTCCTTGTGCTTTTGTTTTTGTTGTGTTTTGGTGAGGTTTTTTTTGGCTGAACTTTTATAAGACTCTTTGACTTGGAAATTTAATTCATTTGTTTTTATTCTTTCATTTCTATTGATATATAAATATTTAAGGCTGTGAATTTTCCACTGGTGCCTGCATTAAGTTCTGCTGATAAGTAGCACTTTCATGATCATTACTTTTTAAAAATTCCATAATTCTGGTTTATATTTTTACATTTTTCCTTTGAATAAAGAATTGATTAATAGGAGGCTTTAAAATTTTCCAGATAGCAGGGATGTTGAAATTGTGACAAAGGCATTATACTTCGGTTATTACAAAACGGGGATAGTGACTGGTCCCTACCCTAGGGTAGTGATGAAGGTGAGTGGCAGTGGCATTTGTAAAGTCCCTGGGTCATGAGAGTCACCTCGGCAAATAACTGAAAATGTTCATTGTTTTTTCCCTACCCACAACATACTAGACTATACAAAGGAAAAAAATGTGACTGTGTACAAACTGAAACAACATGTCACTGTTCCCTTTGTTCTTGCTAGTTGGAGTGCACAGTGTCATGAAACATGATGCCATCATGGACGGAGCCAATCCAGATTATGTGCTGGTGGAGGCGGAGGCCAACCGGGTAGCCCAGGACGCCCTGAAAGCGCTGAGGCTCTCTCGCCAGCGGTGTCTGGGGGCAGCGTCTGGTGTTCCCACCTGGACGGGCCACCAGGGCATTTCTGGTGCGCCAGCAGGAATCAAGTAAGAGATGACTGCCTTGCCATGCACGTGAGGAGGCCAGACCACCTAGGCTAGGAGTACAGCCAGAGCAGGCGTGGTAGAAAATTGCTCAGGGAGCAATGGGGTCACCCAGATTTGGAGGACATGGGGAACGACATATAATCTTACATTTTGCCTTACATTGTCCCCTGCTTTCCAAAGCTGAGTTTTCAGGGAAAGGAGACATGGTCTGTTTTGTTTAAGAGATGATGTTAAGAATAAGATAACAGAATAGCGATTACACTTTAATGAAATGGTTAGCCAGTGTTCAGCAGTCAGTGACCACTGTGCTATTCGGTATATTCGTTTAGAATAATCTTCCTACCTCGAATCTGAGGATAGTCTCCATCCTGTGTTGAATAAGATATTGAGTGGTTCTTACTTGAAATGCAGCAGTTACTTCCTAGGAGGGTAAAGTAGAAAAATTAAAGGGAATGAGCATTGTGGCTATGAAAGAATAACCTTGCAGAAGAAAACTTTTCCAGGAAAAGATTAAGTTGTCGAAAGGGCATTTTCATGTCTAAGTCACAAAAGCAAACGTTTTATCTACTGTGATTCTTTTCCTTATTTAGGAGTAGATTTGGTCAGAAAAGGAATTCCAACATCTCTGTGCAGCACCCTTCTTCAACAGGCTCAAAGGAGAAATGCCAGGTAATACAATGGCCTAGCTGCTTCTCTTGTCGGAGACTTACGTGACTGCATTGCCATGAAAACTTCACCTGAGTCAAATGTGAGGAAAAACACTGGCATAATGACACCTGGTGTGTGTGTTGTAGGCTCTGATTAATGAAGCACTTACATTTGAAGCTAAAAGGACCAGTCAACTTTGTAAAAGACCAAGTATTAACCTCAAATCTATAGCGGAATGTGTTTTGGCCTGAGAAAATTAACACAGGAGATAGGTGATGTGTGAGTTGCTGCCCATTCTGCCTGCCCCATCCAGAGGTGAAGTACCAGCTCCAGAGAACACTACCCTCTAAAACGAAGGTGGAGAAAAGCCCTTCGAATGTTGTGTGTAATGTACTGGCTGCTGGAGCCTTGCGCCCGTCTCTCCCCGTCCCGTAACCCTGATGCCTTGAGTGCTTCACTGAGTAAAGATTAGACCAAACCCTGTCATTCAGTGCTCTCTTTGGTCTTTTCTAGTCAAGGGCTATGTTGCTGATAAAAGTTGGCATAGCAAACCTTTTTTGACTTCCCATGTTAGGTTCTTTTGGCAGTAGGGATGTGGAAAGAAGTTAGATTTGTGTTGTTGTTCTAGGGCAACTCACATGAGGTGCAAAGAGGGAAAGAGTCAAAAGACTGAAAAGTGAGGAGAAGGAAGCGCAGCTGTGTAACAGCTTCTTGTCCTGCAGTGCCGCGGTCAGGGTGGATTTGGGAGTAAGAGCAGGAGAAGCCTACAGAACCCGCGCCTCCTGGAACCGGCTTTCCCGCCGAAGGGAGGCTCGGTGCTCCCACCCTCCCCTCCCTCCTCTCACCGCACAGAATGGTGATGAAGTGAAGAGTAGTTTGGGGGATTTGGGTTTTTTCCAGAAATGTTCTTTAATGTTGGGTGGATTTCAGTGCTTGTCTCTCGCCCCCTCCCCTTTTTGTTTGATGATCTCTCATTCTTTGCTGTCAGCCTCATTGCCTGGGGCCCGAGTGTTCGACTGTGGTCTGTGGCTCCTCGGGGCCTTTGGGGAAGTAGTGGGAGCATGAACTAGAAGCTGGCGCATCACTGCAATGTTGTTCTTTCTTCAGGACGGTGTCACAAGAAAGGATGGGAAGGATAATGCTTCCGAGCACTTCAGTGGGAAAATGGAAAATGTAGAGTATTCACCTGCAGCCCTCTCTTCGTCTTCACTGTTGGCTAAAATGAGAGCTAGGAACCACCTGATTCTGCCAGAGCGGCTGGAAAGTGAAAATACACACCACGAGGCATCTGCGCCACCACCCTCCACCACCGAACATGATGACCTGCTGGTGGACATGAGAAACTTCATCGCTTTTCAGGCCCACGTGGATGGCCAGGCCAGCACTCGCGAGATACTGCAGGAGTTCGAATCCAAGTTATCAGCCTCACAGTCTTGTGTCTTCCGAGAACTGTTGCGAAATCTTTGCACTTTTCATAGAACTTCTAGTGGTGAAGGAATTTGGAAACTTAAGCCAGAATACTGCTGATCAACATTACTTTTTAAACTTTCAATTTCCTAGTGGGAATTTCTGATTATTAATCCTATGATTAATAATCATGTTTGTCAACAGAAGTTGGCTGCGTCTGTTTACTTTGATATCTACCTCATAATTTAAAACTTTAAGGAAGAAGAAATTCATCTCTAAAACTTAAGTTTTAAAAATACTTGGGTTGATTTTTTTATTTTGGCACTATGAATTATGTTACAAAATCAGGGACCTAACAGTTAATGCTTGGATCACATTTGTTCCTTCACCCAAAAGATGCCATCAGGGAGCCCACTACCACTCATTTAGATGTTTGTAGGCAAGAAATCTCAAGAATTCTTTTTATTGGTGCTAAAAACATGTCTTACGTTCAGTCAGACCTAGTCAATAAATTAGCTCACCAATATCTGATAACAGATACTTAACTTTTGGTGCATAGCTTTTAAATGTTTAAATTTATCATTTGCCACCCATAAACAAATGAGACTTACTGTCTTGAATATATTAATTGCCTTTAAACAGTCTTCCTTTTAAGGTACTGTAAATCGGCAGGCATTTTCACTAGTAAAGCATGAAATAGCTCGGTAATAAATAACGGGGCCTGTCCTTGCAGAAGGTTGTAGTGTACTCAGCTTACATTGGCTTAACTTGAAGCAAAGGACATCTTTTTTCCCTCTATGGGGACTGTTGGTTTTAGGAAAATAAAATATATTGTCTTAAAAAAGTACACAAATCTTAAGCAGAATCAAAAGTGAGTACAAATAAAAACACACACAGGCATACAAACGTCACTTCGGACCACAGCGGTGTGCCACCATTACCATGTCATGACCACTGCTGTGGCCCCTTCTCTCTGCTTACGTGCTGGGAGGGGACTTGGAGCATTTTTTATTTTATTTACTGTTTGCTTCTCTAAGGATGCTGATTACTTTGTATTGGGCACCATCACTCTCCTTACGTATTATCTTCTGTCCAGTTGTGTCCACCTCTCTTTGTCCTTTGCCTTCCCTGCGATGCTCCTGTTCTATACGTTTGGTTTTCAGCTGTTTTCTGGCTGTTGCTTATGCATTTATAGTTCTGTGATGGTGTTGTTTCGATCCTCAGTTTATTTTCTTAGCTTCGATTTTCTTGTTTCCCTCTCTCTGATGTTTTATCGTTTCAGCCCTCAAGTCTTGTTTTCTTAAATTCATTACATTACTTAAATTTCTTCTCGAGCTGTCACAGTGGAGTTCTTTCTTGGGCTTGTTCTCTGTGGCAGGCTGTTTTTCCTCTCTGCTTTCTCGGTATCGTGTATCATGCTCGCCTTCCTCCCATGCCGTTTCTTTACACCTTGTTTATGTCGTGAGCAGCTCCGTCCATATCTGTATGCCCTTCCCGGTGACCCAGACAGAAGGGGTTTGGGGTTTGGGAGTGGGGAAGAGCCTCTGCTGGGCTCCACACAGCTCTGGTTGGAGGATTTGCGTTTTACCCCGCCATTCTGGAGATTTTGTTAAATAGCTCGGGCCAAAGAATCCTAGAGGTAGGGAGGAGATGTTCTAGAGTTATGATTCCCACCAGGATTTTTTGCTGCTCTTTAAAAACATTCTGGCTTATTCATCTTATTCTGTCTTTAGAGTGATTTATGTATTAGGGGAAGAAGATTCTATTATTTTCTTCGTCCTCCTGTCATTATCTGGAAGTCATAGAAAGGATTTTTAAATAGCGCAATAAATCTTAAACTTGAGAATTTGGCTCAGAAGGGAGTCAAAACTCATGACTTTTGTTTCTGGGAAGTTCTTTTTTTATTTTTATTTTTGTAATCATTAGCCTGTAAGGAAATCGCTTCCCCCTTGTTCTCAGATTGAATGCAGTTCATTTTCTCATTCTTTCTGAAATTCGAACTCTACTGAGTGAGAGGTTTATCTTTGTGTTTTTTTTTTTTTAAAGGATATTATTTATTTATTTGAGAAACATTGAGAGCATGAGCTGGGGAGAGGGAGAAGAAGACTCCCCACTGAGCAAGGAGCTCAATATAGGGCTGGATCCCAGGACTCTGGGATCATGACCTGCCCAGCACCCTGGGATCATACCTGAGCCGAAGGCAGGTGCTTAACCGACTGAGCCACCCAGGTGCCCCAAGAGTGAGAGAAGTTGTAACCTTCTCATCAAATAGAAAATGCCATCAAAAGTTATGCAGTAAAAGCAGGGTGGTCCTCACTCTCGTTCTTAGCTCTGCACCAGCATGCTGGGGACCTTGGGCAGGTTGCCATCCTGCCTGTGTCTCAGTGTGGACATCTATAAACATTGTCATCATGCCTCCCGGGTGGAGAGGCTTAGAGGAAGATACTCTAAGTGTAACGTTTTTAACAATAGAGAGTAACTTATTCGTTTAGATAGAATCTACTTTTTGGAACTTAAAAAGCTTCGTACGATGTAGACAGATTTAATGTATTTAATGTTTTATATTGGTATCAAGCAACAATAAAGGATTTTTAAATTTTGTGAAATTTTAAAACTTCCTAGTTCATACGTAAATATACTATCACCGTTAAAACAATTTCAGGCAATTAGTGTATATTTATTCCAGGTTGTTTTTCCATGTATTTGCAAATACATGTGGCAGAGATGGCTGCTGTCATGTGTTTCCCCCTTTCTTTACTGACGAATTTCTGGAGTTTTGCCAGGATGCCAGGCTGCTTTGCTGAAGACTTGGCTTCCCCACCTCCTTTGCAGTTAAATTGTGGCCCCATGACTAGGCCATGGGCTGTGAATGGAACTTCCAGATTGGGCCCTTCAATAAGGGATTGGGTGTATATTCTTCTGCTGGCTGAGATTCTGGGGGACCTTAAGCAGTGATATGGGAGCTGTGGAGCTGGTGTGTTGAGGCTGGAGAAGCTGGCCTGCCAGCCTTGAACTGCTTTCCTTCCACCTGTTACCTGAGAGCAAAATAAATTGCTGACTTGCTTAAACCACTGTCTTTTGGAGTCTCTTTATTATAGAACCAGCTTTGTCTTACAGGTGTGATTTAACGTAGATGCGATTACATCATCCTTACTGCTTTTTTTTTTTTGTCTTTTTTTTTTTTTAAAGGATTTTATTTATTTATTTGACGGACAGAGATCACAAGTAGGCAGAGATGCAGGCAGAGAGAGAGAGAGAGGAGGAAGCAGGCTCCCCGCTGAGCAGAGAGCTTGATGCAGAGCTCGATCCCAGGACCCTGGGATCATGACCCGAGCCGAAGGCAGAGGCTTTAACCCACTGAGCCACCCAGGCGCCCCTCATCCTTACTGCTTTGCAGCTAACTTTTCATTTAATGTTACATGCAAGACATCTTTTCTTCCTTGCAATTAATAGCTCTACCTTCATGGAACTGCTGGATTAAAAATGACATAGATTTTTATTTTTTTTAATTTTTTTTAAGATTTTATTTATTTTATTTATTTGACAGAGAGAGATCATAAGCAGGCAGAGAGGCAAGCAGAGAGAAAGAGAGGAGGAAGCAGGCTCCCTGCTGAGCAGAGAGCCCGATGCGGGACTCGATCCCAGGACCCCGAGATCATGACCCAAGCTGAAGGCAGAGGCCCAACCCACTGAGCCACCCAGGCGCCCCTGACATAGATTTTTAAATTTAAAAAATTTTTTTAAAATTTAAATTCAATTTAATTAACATATACTGTCTTATTAGTTTCAGAGGTAGAAATCAGTGATTCATCATTTGCATATAATACCCAGCTTTGCCCGTTACTTCAAGAGTCCTCCTTAATACCCATCACCCAGTTACCCATCCTCCCATGCCCCTCCTCTCCAGCAGTCCTCAGTTTGTTCCCTCTTGTTAAGTCTCTTATGGTTTGCCTCCTTCTCTGTTTTTTCCTTATTTTTCCTTCCCTTCCCCTATTTCATCTGTTTTGTTTCTTAAATTCCACATAATTGAACAGAATGATATTTTTAGTTTTATTTTTTACTTTTTTTGTTTTTCTTTAAATGTATTTGACAGAGAGAGATCACAAGTAGGCAGAGAGGCAGTCAGAGAGAGGGAGAAGCAGGCTCCCTGCAGAGCAGAGAGCCCGATGCAGGGCTCCATCCCAGGACCCTGAGATCATGACCTGAGCCCAAGGCAGAGGCTCAACCCACTGGAGCCACCCAGGCGCCCCAGACTTTTAGTTTCAATTGATGTAGTGAAACTGCTTCCTTCCATTTATACCCCATAAGAGGATCCATTCTCCACAACCTTAGCAGCAATCAGTCTTGGGAGGTTTTTGTTTTTGTTTTGTTCTTAACCAATCTTATGGTTGAAAATACCTTGTTTGAACTCCAGTTACCCTGATTACTTAGACAACCAAACATTTCCATGTTCGTTGACCATTTGTAGATCTTGAGTATTCCCTGCTCACATCACATTTGTCTAGTTTTACAATTGGTTATAAATCTTATAGGGTCCCTCCCCCCAAACAAAAATGAAAAGGTGATCACCCCCAATTATTATTGAAGTTTTGCATTCTTCATTCGTTTCTCTGTTCATTCTTTCTATCCATCTAAAATGCCAAGTTTATTGTATGCTAAGTTGTCTTATTCCTGGACCAATGGATCCAGATGTCTATTCTGCCAACCACACTCTTCACTGTTGACTTTGTACTATGTTTTGCTATCTACAGGCAAGTTCCTAGTCCTTCTGGTCCTCTGCCCACCTTGTCTTGTGCATTTCCTGTTCCAGGTAAATCTTACAATCAGTTTATTATGTCACTAAGATTGTGTTGCTCTTTTGATTGAGATTGCATTAGTGTATTTATTGATTTGAGGATAATAGGCTTCTTCAAATTAACATAGTTTTTCCCATTAGGATCATGATAGGTCTCATTTTCTTAGTTAAAGTATTTTATATTCTTGGATAAAATTTTAATAACTTTCTTCATAAAGGTCTTGCCACATTTCATATTAGGCTTATTCTTAGGTCTTAAAGATTTTTTAGTTTTGGTTGGGGCTCTTTCTTACATAAAAATGTGGAGAATTAGAACATCCATGTATATACTTTGCATATGATGTCATTTATCATACAGAAGTTTTAAATTTAAGTATAGCCAAATTCAGTCTTTCCCCTTTTTTTGTTTCCTTATGTAAGAGTCCCTTTCCTAATCTGAGGTCATGATTACATTCTCATAAATTTTCTTATAAATTCATATAGATAGTTACTTTTCCTAACACCTCTAAAAAAATGCCCATTCTTTCGCTCTGATGTGTGAAGCTATCTCTATGATTATATCAAATTTTCATATAATTATGGGAATATTTCTGGGCTCTGTATTCTGTACAATTGGTCCACTTAGCTACCTTTGCTAATAACCCACTGTTCTAGTCATTGTAGCCTTAGAATTGTTTATCAGATGGTAGAATGTTTCCTCTCATCTTCCAAAGATGCCGTAGTTCCTGACTCCATGTAAATTTGAGGATCAGGTCGCCACATTGAGATTCTTGTTATCAAAACTGTAATGATTTATACAGATTATTTGGGGAGGACTGTTGATGATCTAGAGTTTCTTATCAAGGAATGGGAGCTATTACCCCATTTTTAACACATTTATGAAGTCATAATTGCACTATTATCTTTCATTTATAATAAGGTCATACACGTCTTACATTTATGCCTGATTATCCTATGGTTTTGGTTGCTATAGTAAATGACATTAAGAAAAGACGTTTTCTAGTTCACTATAATACTGTTGATTTTACATACTGGTGTGTATCTAGCAATCTTGCTGACATATTTTACTAATTTACAGCTGATTCTTTTATATATTCTAGGTACTCTAAATACCATCTACAAATAATGTCAGGATTGTCTCTTGCTTTCCAATACTATTACCTCCTTTTTTTTTTTTTCTTACTAGTTCTGCTAGCCAGGAATGGTGAACAGTGTGGCCACCTATGTCTTGTTCCTACTTGAATGAAGGATACTTCCCATGTGTCAAGTATATTTGCACTGTTTCAGTTGATAGCTTTTATTTTTATTAAGATTTTATTTATTTATTTGAGAGAGAGAAAGCCCAAATGGGAGAGGGAGAAGCAGGCTCCCTGCCAAGCAGAGAGCCCGACACAGGGCTCGATCCCAGGACTCTGGGCTCCTGACCTGCGCTGAAGGTAGAGGCTTAACCCATTGAGCCACCCAGGCAGCCTGGTTGATACTTTTTAATGAGTTAAGAATTTTTATTCCTATTCCTAGCTTGCAAATTATTTTTTATTAAGAACAAATGTTTAATTTTTCAGTTGCATTTTCTGTATTTACTAAGATGATAACTTTAATTAAAGATTAAAGATAAATCTTTAATCTGCTAATGTTCTGAATTGGTTTAGTAAAGTAGATCTAGTTTTCATTGAGTCAACTCATTCAGTCATTCCCGGGATGTTCTCAATACTGGGTTGGAGGTGGGAGATCCCTATTGGGTCACGAATATTTTGCTTTTAATATATTGCTGGTTTCAGCTAGCTAATATTTTGATTTTAACCCTTTGGTTCATAAAGGAATTTGCTCTATAGATTTTTTTTTCTCTCATTTTTTGATGTGCTCTGTGTATGTGGGGGGGTTGGTTATTCTACTTTTGGAAAATGAGATGGGACACTTCTCACCTTGTTCTAAGACGAGTTCGTACCACATAGGAGTTACGTGAACCTTAGACAGAATGCTTGTAAAGCTCTGGGTTTGGTGCCTTTGGGTGAATGCTTCAGCTTGATCCTTAGGCTCATCTAACTGATTTTTTAACAGTATCCGTTCTGTTCCTCTGTCTACGCCTTCCTGTGATTCTTTTAATTTCACAATATATTGTTCGTCTCTAAGACTTGTCATTGGTCCTTCTTTCCTAATAGTCTGTTCCTTTGTCAGGGATGCGGTAGGATTTCTCGTCCCACAGGTGTGTTCATTACCTTTAATACCTCCTTTCATTTCCTCTAGTCAGTTCATTTCCGGGAACTCCAGTGCTGCAGCTGGTTGTTTCTGTATTTCCTTTTTGTGGTGTTGGTTTCCCTCTTTGATGATTGATTCTTAGTTACGTTTGCATGGATATGTGTGAGCTCCTCTGTGGTTCTGCTCAGAGATGCTCTTGTTGATCTGAACCTGCCTGGAGAGGGAGGGACCTGAGCTCTGCTGTAGGGGAGAGAGTTCCAAAGCAAGTCTCAGGTGCGTGAGGACACCCCATTTCTCCTCACTGCTTCTAGCAGAGGGCATGGCAAAGCCCTGTCCAAGTGCCTGCCCACATGGCTGCAGTGACAGTGGACAAAGGTGGGGGAGGGAGGGCCCAACCTCTGACTGATCCTAAGACGATGACCTCCTGCTGCCTCTGGGCTCAACACCCAGCAGCTGCCACCATGGCAGCCACCACCTCTCCATCCAAGCTTGCCTTCTCGTCCCTGGGGTCTGCCCTTCAGGGATGCTTCATGATTTCTGATTCACAGTGGCCCTCCTTTATTCATCTTCCAACACTTACTGATATTGATTATGTATATATATCATACAACTATATATGACTGTTTTTATATGTATATATATATTTTGTCTGGAAGGGGTGTCAAGCATTTATGCTCAGTCTACCATTTGATCAGTCTTCATATAATGACTCTGATTTAACTTCTTTAACCTAAATGTATTAACACTTAATTCATGAGAGTAATTTTAGAACATATTTTTTATCTGAATCTTAATTTACTGCCCAAGTGGGAAAGGTTCTTTTAGAAGTAGTTTCCACTTTCTCATTCAGTGTCCTCTGCTGTTAAATCTCTGGGAGCTTCATTTATGCAGAGAGGGCCGGGAAGGTAACCTCCTGATGATCCAGTCACACCAAGGGGACATTTTATACCTGCACCGGCACAAGTGTATGAAGTGAATGCAAACAAAGGAACGACAGGCGAAGAACATCACTAATATTCTTAGTCGATTGGATATGTTTTCATCCTCAAATTAATGGAGTATAATTTTGAATTTTTTTTCAGGAGAATAAAAATTTCATTTTGCTGAGCAAGTAGTCTGAGATTAAATGGATAATATTTTTCAGTAAATATAGAAATGAAATTTTGGAGGTGAAGCATGTAACAGCATCGTAACCTCAGTCCATCTTAACAGTAGAAATCCTTCGTAGTTCTGTGGCCACCTGTCCCTTAGCAAGACCAACCCAGCAAGAGTGCTGGACACCCTTTGCCCCAAACCTTATGTTTTGCGTATTTCCTCTTTTGTGTATTCGGATTTCAGATCTGATAACCTTTGTTCTGCATATTTCCTTTACCTGTGTTGTGGATTTCGGATTTGAAGAAGAGGCTAGACCCCAGCTTCTAAAATTTAGTTTATTGCTTTGGATAGCCCCGAGTCAAGAAAAATGCATCTCTGCAACTGACTACTGCATCTCATTCGTATTGTTGCCCTCAAGAACTGCTAAGTTGCTTGTTAGAACCCTCTGCTTCTTTGGAGTGGGAGATAGGACAGCGCTTTAACCTGTACCGTGATTTGAGAAACTATGTATCTGATTATTGGCCACCGCCATTTATCGTTTTCTTTTGGACAGTGAATTTGGTACCCTCAACCTTGTAGGTATTACAGGAGGAAGTCTACAAATATGCTTTCTTTTTGTTTTTCTCAGCAATCAGGGTAGACCAGGCCACTCCTGCTCAGCATGGGGACTCCCACCAGGCAGGCAGAGGGAGGAGGCCTGGAGAGGGGCATAGTCCACAGTTCCCGGTAACCTAGACCACAGTGATGCAGACTAGGAAAACTAGAGTTTAACTCTTCTGCCTGGGAGGCGGGGGAGGGTGGCAAGGGGTCGGGGGAAGGAAGTTGTACATTTGCAACTGTTGCTATTTACTTAATCCGCGTCCCCCCTCTTCCCCCTCTCCGGGCCAGAGGGGGATGCTTCTAGGGCAGGAGTCCTTAACACCCTGGAGTGGGAGAAGATCTCCCTGAAAGGGACCTAGGTGCCCCAGGTTTCCCTGGCTCCTGGGAGCCTTTCCTGGCTTATCTCACAAGATGAAGTTTTACTTTAAATTTGAAGCACCAGCTGTCCCTCTCTTCACCTGTTCCTTCCTCATTCTCTCACGGTCCCATCTCATCTCCTTTTGGTTTTTAGTGGCTCATAACCAGTAATCAAAATAACCAAAGCTCCAGTTTTAAACCAACGAAACTGGGAAAACAGCTTTGTAAAGCTGCACTAGGGTTGGACGGGCTGCTGGTGCTGTGGGAGGGAATCAGCTCTGAGGCATCCAGGGGTGGAAAATGCAAGCCCGGCGAGGCGCCAGCAGCACACAGAGCACCGCCCCCTCCCCCCATCGCCCCCGCGCCGCACCCTCTGTGGGACAACACATTTTACTGTTAAGAAACCAGGATGCAGAATTGTACACTGTGTAAAATGAGTTTGTATCTTGTAAAGATACAAAGGAACAGGGAAAGATGTAAACAACTGTTCTGCCTTTAAGAGGACAAAGTGGGTTTAAAATTCTTTTTCATTAGCCCTCCTTCTATTTCAGTTACATTTCAGAATAATTTTAATTTGCATTAAAAAGGAGGTGCCCTCCTTCTTTTAATAACAACCTCTTGGAACCTCAAACACCCTGAGATATCAAGGCAGGAAGGTAATATTTTAATAAGGTTTCTAACTGCTTCCCGTCTCTCCAGGCCTATAACTCCCCGCCTTACTGCTCACCTCTTTCTTCAGCCATTTCAGTCCTCCACCCTCAAGCTTCTCATTCCTGAGGATAAATCTTCATTTGTAAGGTGTCTTTGTCCCCTGCATTTCCCCTATTTCTAAGTTACTAGTTTTCAATGAAGTGCCTTTTAAGTTATGCTCTTTCATGAAAGCAGAATTAAATGATATTTTGACCAGCTTTCAAAATATGAAGGTTATGCAAATTTTTTTTCTGATCTTTTTTCTAAAAGAAATAATAGTGACAAAATGAACCAACCATCTCCATTCCTTTTCGCTTCCTCTCCCTGAGGTAACTAGCTACCTAATGTTGACATAGGTTGATCTTCTAAAGTTGACATATGTTATTCTAGGCATTTTATTCGTTGACTCTATACCTAGCCATACACTAAATAGAGTAATTTTTAGAAAAAAAATTAAACAGAATAGTGTCATTCTGTGCATATTTTTTGCAACTTACTTTTTAACATACCGTATGCTCTTGAGATACGTTCCTTGTTGGTAATGCATTGCTCTTGGTTGTTCATTTTTAAAAAATTTTTATACCACAATATCTTTTTTTAATTAACGTATAATGTAGTATTTTGGTTGTTCATTTTTACTGCTGTGTAATATCTATTGTGATCGAATTCCTTACAGATAGACATTTTTGCTATTATTAGGAGTAATATCGTGAATAGCTCTGTTCCAGATTCCTTGCGCACAAGGCAAGGGCTTCTCTCTGACAGGCATCTGGCTGTGGGGTTGCATTTTCAGCTTATTTTAAGAACTAACAAATTGCTCTCTGTAAACATACTGATTTACTTTCCTGCCATCAGTTTATGAGAGCTACACCCTTACCAATACTTGTTAGATTTTGAGAACCTTTATACAGTCAAAAAAGTATTATTTGTTTTTACTTTGATATTAAAACATTAAAAGATGTCTTAGTTTTTCCAGTAGAACTTTAATATGTCAAACGCCATATTATCTAAATGTGATTCTTAAGCAAATACCAAGTAATGTTTTTTTTTCCCAAAGATTTTATTTATTTAAGAGAGAGAGAGAGTGAGCACAAGTGGGGGGAGGGGCAGAGAAGAGGGAGAAGCAGGTTCCCCACTGAGCAGGTAGCCTGATGCGGGCTCAATCCTGGGACCCTGGGATCATGACCTGAGATGCTTAACCAACTGAGCCACCCAGGCGCCCCCCAAATAATGTTTTAAATTCAGAAATAGAGCTTTATGATGAACACATAGAAATGATTAATATTCTTTTAAAAGACTTTTTTCCTTTTAATTATACAGTCAGGAAATATCTTCATTTCATCGTTACAGAATGGTGATAACTAATATCTGTTCTGATCTCTTCTTCTCTGGTAACTTAAAGGACATACATTTCATTTGTTGTAGCAAAGACCTAAGTGAAAGTTAGGCAAATAATATCACATGGGGCCAGCTCCAACCTCCTGCCCTGACCTGGGTGCTCAGGGTTTTGTTGTTGCGAAGACTCTTGATTATGTGGCCTTGGGGTCATTTTTGCTAGTTATCAGCCAATTCACTTGTCTGGCATTACTGCCAAATGCAAAAGCAGTTGAATTACTGTGAATGATTTTGTTGTGGGAGGGTTGTTGGTGAAAACCTTACGTTTGTGGATATTTACCTATGTTCATTGAATTCAACTTGTTAAGTGTAATACATATTTAAAATGTCTTTTAAATGGGTAGTGAAATTGTATCTCATTGTTTTATTTTCATTTCTCCTATTACTAGAAAAGTTGAACATTTTTTTATTTGCTCAAAAGGCTGTTCATCATGTTCATTTTCTGTGAATTGCCTGCTTGTATCATTTGCTTATTTCTATTACCCTCCCCCACAATTTTTTTTTTTTACTGATTTCATGACTTACACAGTCTAGATATCAGTCTTTTATCTGTATGTTGCAAAAGTTGCCTCTGAGTAGCTTGTGTTTTTACTTTGTATAACTTATCTCTTATCAGAGAAGTTTTTAGCCCTCAGTCTCTTTATTTGTGGTTTGAGCATATTGTGCTGTTTATGAAATCATTCCCTCTCCCCAGTCTCATAAAGATCATCTGTATTTTCCTTTAAAGTTTTATTTTTCATATTCGTGTTTTCAGTCTGTGAGGAATCTGTTTTTGTGGAGGATGTGAACTAGGAATCTAATTTTATCTTTTCCCATATAGATAGCTGATTGACCCAGCACTATTTATTTATTTCTTCTCTGACTTACAATTTTTACCTCTGTCAGACAACAGGTTTTGCACACACACACACACACACACGCAATGTGTGTGTATATGATTTTATATATATGACATGTATATTTATCATATTGTTTCAATTTCTGTAGCATTATGGCAAGATTTGACATGTGAAGTGGAGAGTCTATCATCTCAGCCTTTTTTTTTTTTTTTAAGATTTTTTTTATTTATTTGAGAGAGAATGAGTGAGAGAGAACATGAGAGAGGAGAGGTTCAGAGGGAGAAGCAGACTCCCCAAGGAGCTGGGAGACCGATGCGGGACTCGGTCCTGGAAGTCCGGGATCATGACCTGAGCCGAAGGCAGTCGCTCAACCAACTGAGCCACCCAGGCGCCCCTATCATCTCAGTCTTAAGAACAGGCTTGTTCTCTCTTTTTTTCCTCATTGGAACTTTAAGATCAGCTTTTCAGGTTCTATGAAAAATCTTGTTTGTTTTTAAATTAGAATTGCACGGAATTCATAGATTATTTTAGGGAGAAGTGCTATATTTATGATTTGAATAGTCTATTCAAACTCCATTTTTGTAGGTCCTTTATATCCTACTATGAAGTTTTATACTTTTAACAATAAAATTCATACACATCTTTTGTTAGATTTAGTTAAAGATATCTACAGATTTTGTTGTATTGGGATTCATACCTTTTAACAATTTACATTTTCTTGTTACCTGTTAATGTATTTGTCAGGTAATTAAATCCTCTGATTAGATCTATTAGTTCTTTTTTTTAAATTTTTATTTATTTTTTAAATTTCTTTTCAGTGTTCCAGAATTCATTGTTTATGTACCACACCCAGTGTTCCATGCAATACGTGCCCTCCTTAATACCCACCATCAGGCTCCCCCAACCTCCCACCCCCCGCCCCTTTAAAACCCTCAGATTGTTTTTCAGAGTCCACAGTCTCTCATGGTTTTTCTCCTCCTCCGATTTCCCACAGCTCACTTCTCCTCTCCATCTCCCCATGTTCTCCGTGTTATTTCTTATGCTCTACAAATAAGCGAAACCATATGATAATCGACTCTCTCTGCTTGACTTATTTTACTCAGCACAATCTCTTCCAGTCCCATTCATGTTGATACAAAGTTGGGTATTCATCCTTTCTGATGGAGGCATAATACCCCAAAGTGTATATGGACCACATCTTCCTTATCCATTCGTCCTTTGAAGGGCATCTTGGTTCTTTCCACAGTTTGGCGACTGTGGCCATTGCTGCTGTGAACATTGGGGTACAGATGGCCCTTCTTTTCACTACATCTGTATCTTTGGGCTAAATACCCACTAGTGCAATTGCAGGGTCATGGGGAAGCTCTATTTTTAATTTCTTAAGAAATCTCCACATTGTTTTCCAAAGTGGCTGTACCAACTTGCATTCCCAAGAACAGTGTAAGAGGGTTCCCCTTTCTCCACATCCTCTCCAACACACGTTGTTTACTGTCTTGTTAATTTTGGCCATTCTAACTGGTGTAAGGTGGTATCTCAATGTGGTTTTGATTTGAATCTCCCTGATGGCTAGTGATGATGAACATAGACCTATTAGTTCTATCCGTTAAGTTCTCTTACTTTCTCCTTAGCAGAAAATTCTTAATCCTTGTTTAAAAGGTAATAATATTATGTATGGTTTTTGCTTTAGGTTCTGATAGCTGGCCTTTATCAGACTAAGGAAATTTCCTTCACTGATTTTACTAAGAATCATAATCACAAATGGTGTTAATTGTTATCAAATACTCTTTCTACATCTATTGAGGTGATGATGATTTTATTTCTTTGATCTTTTCATGCGATGAATCCTACTTTCCTACTATTTTTGAATATACTGTTAGATTCCATTTGCCTCTGCTTTATCAAGGGTAGTTGGCATCTGTGTTCATAAATGAATCTGGAGTATGATTTTCCTTTTGCGTACTGTTCTTTTTCTTTTTGAAGATTTTATTTATTTATTTGACAGAGAGAGAGAGAGAAAGCACAAGCAGATAGAGCAGCAGCAAGAGGGAGAAGCAGGCTCCCCACTGAGCAGGGAGCCCAATGCACGGGGCTGGATCCCAGGACCCTGGGATCATGACCTGAGACGAAGGAAGACACTTAACTGACTGAGCCCCTCAGGCGCCCCTTTTGTATACTATCATTGTTTAGAACATATGTTGAGTTAGGAGAGTTTTCCTGCTCTCCCAGCATTTTGGAGAAATTTGCATAAAGTTATCTGTGCCTAGAAATTTCGGAAGAACCCACCTGTTTCACTGCGTGTATCTGTATTTATGGAGGAGTTTTAACTACTGATTCTACTTAAAGAAATAGATATGAATCTATTTTGCGTTTTCATTCCTTTAGTATTATTTTTATACTATGTGTTCACAAATGAATCTGGAGTATGACTTTCCTTATATTTCTGTAGAAAATGCTTCATTTTATCCAGGCTTTCTAACTTATTGGCATAAACTTACTCATCTTATTTTCAGATGGTTATTTCAATTTTGACTGTGTCTGTAATTTTGTTCCTTTATGTTTCCAAGATTGTTTTTGTGTTTTTTCCTTCTTTTCTCTCACTGTCATGCTGGAGGTTTGTCTCTTTTATGAGTCTCTTCGAAGAACCAGCTTTTAGGTTTTGTCATTCTCTCTATTATTTCTTTGATTACTATGTTATTAACTTTCTAATGGACCTCAGGTGCTCAGAATGGGATAAGTGAGAATTCTTGGCTCAGGATTCTCATCATTATGCTGTCATGGCCTGTTTTATTGGCTTGTGTATGTAATAATGTGGGAGCCCACTGCTCAACATGAGAGAAAGGACAACCACAACCATTCACATCTACCCGTTCATTCCTCCCCCTTCTCTCAGCTTTCTCCTCCAACTATCACTATTCTGAATCTTGTGCTTTTCATTTCCTTGCTTCTGTATTTGTGGGTATTTCTGAACGTACATTGTTTATTTTTCAGTATTCTTAATATAATAAAGGGCATTCTGTACTACATGATATTCCGAGAGCTGTCTGTCTGTCTGTTTAGAGAGAGAGTGTGAACAAGTGGTGGGGGTGAGGGGAAGGGGCAGAGGGGGAGGGAGAGAGAATGTTAAGTAGGTTTCACACTCAGTGTGGAGCCCAACATGGGGCTCAATCTCCGACCCTGAGATCATGACCTGAGCCAAAATCAAGAGTTGGATGCTTAAACGACTGAGCCACCCAGGTGCCCCCAGGACTTGTTTTGTAAAGTCAGTATCACGCTGCTGTGTTTCATTCATGTTGCTGCATGTAGCTCTACTTCTTCCATTTTCACCATTGTATGATACGCCATTTGGTGAATATTCTGTAAGTTATCTATTTACTCACTTCTTGAAAAGCATTCGGTTCTTTCCATGTTTTTGCGTTATCAACATTCTGATATATGCTCCCTGGTATTCCATGAGTACGACCATCTCTGGGACATATTTTACTGGACATAACCAGGAATGCAATTATACCCGTTGTTCCAAAAATCACCCTTTCAAGAAAATGATAACAAATCCTGTTGATTCATATTCTTTTCAACAGCTGATGCTATTGACTTCATAGTTTTTGTGGATCAAATGAGTAAAACCTCCCCCTAATCTTTCTTTTTAAGTTTTATGACATAATCTCTACATCCCACATGAAGCTCAAACTCACAACCCTGAGATCAAGAGTCACATGCCTTTTGGACTGAACCAGCCAGGTACCGTTCTCCTCCTAATCTTAATTTGCTTTTCCCTTGATCATTGATTCACAAATGCTATTGTATATTTTTCAATATCTGTTTCCTTTTTCATTTTCTCCTGTTCATTTTTATGGGGTTGTTTGTCCTGCTCATTGATCTGTAGGGGTTCTTGATACTAATCTGGTGTAGGTTTTCCATGTTGCAAATATGCTCTCCCAGTGTGTAACTTGTCTTTGCTCTTTCTTTAAGGTGTTAATTGAACATAAATTCTTAGTTTGATACGGTCAAATTTATCATAATTTTAATGCCAGTACTTGCTGTCTCCTATTTAAAAAAATCTTTTCCTACTGTAATTTCAGAAAGATGTTTACTTATATTTTCTACTAAAAATTTCACTTCACCATTTAAGTACTTAATCCACCTGGAATTCATTTTTATGTACAGTGTGAGGTAGAGGTTCAATTTTACTTATTTCCCCAAATGAACATGTTTTTAAAAATCATTTTCTTCCCTCTATGGTTTTGGAGTTTTAGCCTGTTATTCTTTTAATAATGTCTGGAGCTGGGTTTTTGTTTCATGATCCTTCAATCTTCCTTGTATTTTAATACATGCATTTAAAATTATAAATTTCCCTTTAAATACTTCTTTGGTGGATCTGATAGTTTCTAAGCTTGTGTGTCATCATTACTTGGTTAAAATTTCTAATTTTCAATATGATTTCTTCTTGGCCTCATAAACCACTTCTAGTGTTGAGTTTTCTTTCTCTCTTTCTTCCTTTCTTTCAAAGATTTCATTTAATTTTTGAGAGAGAGACAGATCATAAACAGAAGGAGAAAGAGGAGCAGCAGCAGAAGAGGGAGAAGCAGGCTCTCCGGTGAGCAGGAAGCCTGAGGCAGAGCTCGATCCCAGGACCCTGGGGTCCTGACTTAAGCCAAAGGCTGATGCTTAATGAGGGAGCCACCCAGGCATCCTGTCCTTTTACTTTTTAAAAATGTGGCTACCAAAAAATCTATAATTCAATCTATGGCTCAGATTATATTTTTGAGAGCCTTCCGAGTCAGAGTGAAGTCCTTGGGCCAACAGCATCGGCATCACCTGGGAGCGTGTGAGAAGCACAGGGCCTTAGGCCTCAGAACCTGCATTTTGACAAGATTTCTACGATTTGTGTGAGTGTTAGAGATCAGTGGTTCTGAACTTGGGTGGGCATTGCAATGTCCTGGAGGGCTCCCTAAATCAATGGACCCCACCTCTGGAAGTCCAGATTTAGTAGATTTGGGGTGGGACCTAAAATCTGCTTTTTCCACAAGATCCTGGGTGGTGCTGAGGCTTTTAAGGACCTCACTCTGGGAGCCACCTACTCTCTTTATATTCTGGAAGGTAACAACCAGATATGTCCCTAGGACCTAAATTTAGGGGTTAGACCTAAGTTCTGGGGATTAGTTATTTTGGAACTTGTCTTCCAGGAGTGGGATGCTGTCGTCTTTCTGCTCCTTCCTATCAGGCCCTCTGAGAGCCAACCTCAAATCCCTACTCTTTCCAACGGATTGGAGAAAAAAATCTTTTGAAAGTAGATATGAAAATTATAGGAATGTGAAAAAGTCTTCCATTTGCTCAGAGATGGGAAAGAGCTTCCCAGACTCCATTCATTATCTACCACTCCCCTCCATTCTCCACCCACCTCCTTTCCCGCCCACCATCCACCTCCATTCAATACACATCATTCACCTCCACTCAATTTTTTTTTTAAGATTTATTTATTTGACACACAGAGAGAGACAGCGAGAGAGGGAGCACAAGCAGGGGGAGTGGGAGAGGGAGAAGCAGGCTTCCTGCTGAGCAGGGAGCCTGGTGCGGGGCTCGAACCTAGGACCCCGAGATGATGACCTGAGCTGAAGGCAGAGACTTAACGATGGAGCCACCCAGTCTCCCCACCTCCACTCACTTTTATTTACCTCCATTTCCCATCTACCACCATCCACCTCCATTTACCTCCATTCACTTCCACTCACTATCTGTCATCCACTTCCACTCACCATTCTCCATTCATCATCGAGAAGACTCTCTTGGTCCTTACAGCCCGCATATAGGGTTTCTTCTTAACAGAAGGATGTAGAAGCTGAGGCTATAGGAGGGAAGTGACTCACCTAGTGCTGGAGCAGAGTGTGCATGCTTTCCTTCCCTCTTTTTAGGGCCTCCTTTCAGCATCATCATCAAACATTAGTGCAGCAACTTCACCCCATGCTGCCATTTCCTAAGCCTTGTTCCATGATGAGTGAGAAGTTGCTGTTCCAAAGACAGAGCTGAATCCTGGCTATACCACACACCCAGGCACTTGGATCGTCGAGCAGTCTGCGATCTTGAAGTTGCCAAAAGTTATCATTCTTGGCTTTCAAAGGTGGTTACTCATGCCCAGAGAAGTTAAGAAACTTCAAAGCAATATAACAACTTAGAAAATGGATCAGAGCCCTCTAGCTAGAAAGTGTGGTTGAGGTCACAGCTATCTCCCTTCCTTCCTGAACCATGATGTAGGTCCACAAGGGCATGAGAACAGAAGAGGAAAGAGTGGATGAGAATACCAAAAATATTTTCAAAAGACAGTACAGACGAAGGAGGGTCAATAATCTAGCAGAATAAATCTGAAGGGGGAGGAAGACAACAAGCTGAAGAAGGCCAGAAAGCCAGAATTAGAGACACAAGGGCTCGCTGGAGGTTGAATGCGGCAGAATCTCCTCCAAGTCTGGAAATGCCAGATCCCTTCTGCTTCCCAGGCAGTGCAGGAATGTGCATCCTCTGCAGAAGTGAACTGGGGGAGCTGTGGGCTTCGGGCAGCGGGGACAGCAGAGAGTAGGGGTACAGAGACATCGGCAAGATAGAAATCAAGTGGACGCCTGTAGAGATGGTGAGAGCCAAGCCACTTTCTCCATCCTGGGCCCAGAATCCCAGTGACCAGATTTCATCCCCTAGTTAGGAAATTGGCAGATTCTTCTGGAAAAAACTGAATAACCAAGAGAAAAGACTTTACTCTTCAGGCCCTTGAGGATGGAGGGGACTCCAAATAGTGGGGGACCCCCAGGAAGGTCATCAAGCTGCCAGCTCTGTCCTTGCACATGGAGCTTTCACGTTTGATGCCTCTTTATGCAGTAAGAACAGGGAGGGAAGGATCCAGCATTTGAGGACAATGTGTACACCTGTGTAGTAGTCCCACCCCAGTCAAGGCATAGGGTACCGCTGGTTAATGACTGACTGGCTTTGGAATAGCATTTGACTTTTAAAACATATTTGTACTGCTTTGTTAAAAAAATAAAAGAAAGATAAAAAGAGCCCAATTGCTCTGAGGAACTTTCATCTCCTCCAATCACACATGGACTCCCTTGAATGAGTGGCCCCAACACAGCTTCAGAGCCATGTCACATACCCCTGGGGCTCCATCCAAGTGTGCCTGGAGGATGGAGAAGGGATGGGGTGTCTGCAGTCCCACTTCCTGTGGCACCTGGGCTGGGTCTCATGACTTTGGCTGGGCTAGTGGTGAGGGTTGTAAGGGAAACCTAGGGCCCAGGGGCTTGTTGGTTTGGTTACATTCCCAAATGGGGGCTGATGGTGCATGGAGAAGCCAAGAGAGGCCCCAGAAGACTGATCTTAAGGTTCCCCCATGGTTGCTTGGTTTCCTCATCAACCGGCCCCTTCCACCTGCAGTGAGTAGGGCCTGCGCTGGGCTCTTGGGAAGAGCTGAGAGGCTGAGTGTGTTTCTCTTCCTCTGGAGCTTGCGGTGAGGTAGTCGGGTGAGGGATAGGGTGGACAGGAAGGGGCCCAGGCTGACTTCCGGGGTCCCTCTTGTGTAGCACACTAGGTCTGGGTGAGGGTATCTGTGAGGGTTTCCTTATGAAAGAGTATGGCCTGGAAACAGTCATGAGAGGAGCAAGGTGAGGAGAACCATTGTCACAGGTGAGCAGGGTCTTTGGGCAGCCACCCACCAGTGATAGGCTGGGAGACAGCTTGCTTCTTGGCACTGGTCCCAGCTGAGCCAGAGGGAGCATGTCTAGGGAGGGACAGCCGGCCTTGGCCCCTCTGAATACATTTCCCTGAGCTCTCAGATTGCCCACAGCCCATGGGCCCACATGTTGGGACTG
This sequence comes from Enhydra lutris kenyoni, assembly GCF_002288905.1. Taxonomy (NCBI): domain Eukaryota; kingdom Metazoa; phylum Chordata; class Mammalia; order Carnivora; family Mustelidae; genus Enhydra; species Enhydra lutris. The sequence goes on along the minus strand of NW_019154096.1, from coordinate 40,456,622 downwards.
AGGTTTCTGGTCCTAAGCCTGTCTAGGGAATGCCCTCACTCTCAGGTGACTGGGGAGGCCTCTGGGGGAGGTTGCAGGGGGAAAGAAGCCCTGGAGGGTCTCCTGAAGCAGACAGGGAGGGCATCCTCAACAGCAGAAATCAAGGTGGCACAGGGTGGGCTCTCTGTGTTTCTGGGGTGAATTTAGCAAACCCCCAAATGCACCTTTTCTTTCCTTCCTTATTCCCCCTCTCTCCTCCTTCCTCTCATTTGGTTATGTTTATTATGTGTCAACTGTATATACCATTGAAACACTCTGTTCTCAGAGACCCTAATCCTAGGGGAGACAGGCTCTCGATAAACTATCAAGAAGTTGGACGAACCAACACCCTGGTAAGGGTCTCAAGAGACAGGCGATGGATCTCAGCAGGGGTGTCAAGGGAGCTGGTGTTGAGGCTCGCATTGTACTCATGCATCCCGAAGTCCTCTATCAGGCAGCGGCCCTGGAGAAGTTCCTGCCCTCTGGGCTCCCGGAGATATGCACAGGGGCTGCTGGGCAGGAAAGGGAAGGTCTTATAGGCGGGTGGGGGGGGGGGGGGGGGCAGGGAAGGTTGTGGGGGAACATGAGTGGGGGGGGGGGGGTTGGAAGTAATGGTAGAAAGCCTGGAATGAGAAGAATGCACTGGACTTTATTTCATAGGTAACAAGGAGACATTCGCTCACTGGAGGAACTTGGGAGGTTATGTGAAGTACAAAGAACTAGTAACAGTACCCAGGATCATACTTCTCATGGGTAACTACAACTTCTAGATGTATTCATATGCAGTCCTTTTCTCTCCTGACTTTTCTGATGTCGGATTCTGATGTCACATTCAGATGGCAGATTATATTTTATAAATATATTTTTCATTTGATGTTTTCTCTAAAATATTTTCTGATGGTAAGATCTCTTTTGGTCCCATAATGTTCTATCATGCAGATGGGTCATAATTAACATCTCTTTCCCAGTTTCTTCTGTTACAAATAATACTGATGGACCTTTCCAGGCACAAAGGTTTTTTTCTCCCCTTTCATTCTGGATTAGTTTCTTGGAAGGATTTCCAGGTCAGTGGCCCTTCGACTTCCCCAGAAAGAAGGTGGACAGCTCCCTGGTGGTCCATGCTGTGGCATTTCTTGGCATCTGGGTCTTATTTCTTACTGGCACTGAGGGCAGCTTTCCTCCTTCTCTTTTGGGACGGTGAGCACGGCTCGCGGCGGGATGCCACATTCTCACACGTAAGACCATGAGGTCCTGAGATCCACCCCAGAGTTGGAGTGAGGGGGCCCCCTTTCAGCCTGCCACCTGCCTCTGACACCAGCTGGTGCTTGATGTCCCCTGAATGGAAAGGGGACAGGGCTTCCTGTCTCCGGGCTAGAGGGGCTTGGGGCAAAGGAGGCAGCCCTATTGAGTGCCTGCGGTGTGTGAGGCCCCACACCAGTCTTCTGTATGCATTGGCTCAGACGCGTCTCCCCCAGCCCTCTCCAGCCTGAAGCCCAGGATTTTCTGGCTTCAGTGCCCAGGCGGTGCGGTCAGGCATGGGGGTGCCCGGTCACGGGTGCTGGGCCACAGGGTGCCTGTCAGCCATACCCCCTTTTCATTCTTTCAAGGGTGCCCCATGCAGAGAATCTGGGTCAGTGCATAAATACCTTTAATTTAAAAATGTTTCTGTTTTGGGGCACCTGGGTGGCTCAGCTGTTAAGTGTCTGCCTTTGGCTCAGGTCATGATCCCGGGGTCCTGGGATCAAGCCCTGCATTGGGCTCGCTGCTCAGCAGCAAGCCTGCTTCTCCCTCTCCCGCTTCCCTGGCTTGTGTTCCCTCTCTCACCGTCTCTCTCTCTGTCAAATAAATAAAATCTTAAAAAAAAAAAAAAATTCTGTTTTGAAATAATTTCCAACTGACTGAAAAGTTATGAGAGTGACAGAAAACTCCCATGGACCTTTGACCCAGATTCACCAACTGTTGACATTTTGGCCCCATTTGCTATGTGCACTCTCTGCATGTGCGCGCGCCCGCGCGCACGCACGCACGCACGCACGTACACACACACACACACACACACACACACACACACACACACACACACTTTTGCTCCTGAACATTTGAGAGTAAGTTGCAGGCTCATGCCTCTTTACCCCTAAATACATCTGTTGTTTTTCCCAGGGAAAAGGAAAATCTCTCCGTTATCCTCAGTATACTTATCAAGGTCAAGGAGTGTCCTATTGCTAGACTACTGTCACCCAAGGGAAAATTCATCTTCAAATCTTGTCGGCTGCCCCGCACTGTCCCCTGCAGCTTCCCTGCCCACCTGTCCAGGACCATACCCTGCCCTGGGTCCTCCAGACTTTTAATTTCCTTCAACTGGGAAGTCCTGTTTTTCCTCTGCCTCCGTGACCTCCCCAGCCCAGACTCTGCAGGGCTTCTCTCCATTGGAGCCTGTGGGGTATTTCCTCACGGTTAGGGGCAGGTGAAGCACTATTAGCCGAGCTGGTGTGGTGTCCCCTCAGGCACGGCAGGGGCAAGCACAAGGAGCCTCTGGCCCCACGGGGGTTGTGCTGACCTTGACCGCCTAGTGGTGGTGGGCTCCTCCATTCTGCTTTACTCTATCTTTCCCTCTTTGGGCTCAGTAAGTAATTTGTGAAGAAATTCTTTCAGATTATGCAGCCGTTTCTCATCAAATTTTGCCCTGTATTTTTACCCTTCATTGATGGCATTTGCCTGGGTCCATGATGGCTCTGACGGTTGCCAGATGTTCTAACTCTGCCATTCCCTCCACGTTTGTTACTGGCATTTACTGGAAGGAAAAGCCATCACTGTTTACATATTTATTCACAGTAGAACGGACTCCTAGAATTTTACTTCGTTCAGTAGATTATAATCCATTAGTATCCTCATTTAGTTTGATACTCAGGTAGTCCCTGTCCTGGCCAGGAGCTGCTCTAAGTGAGGTTGTGTGGCCTTTTGACATGCTCCCAACGTTTCTGGCCAATTCCTTACCTCCTGGCACAACAAGATGGCTCAGGTTCACTGTGTACTCTCCCTGCCTAGCTGGAACCAGCCATTTCTCTGAGGAGATCTGCTCCTCTCTTTTTTTCTCTCTTTTGTTTTTTTCCTTCTTCCTCTCTGTTTCTTTAGAGAGAGAGTGAGAGGGAGAGCACACGAGCTTGAGGTGGGCTGATGGGTTGATGAGCTGATGAGCGAGGCTCATTTGATCTCACGACCCTGAGATCATGACCTGAGCTGAAATCAAGAGTCGGACGCTTAACTGACTGAGCCACCCAGGCACCTCTCTCTTTCTCCCTTTTATTTTTTACTTTTTATTCTGAAATAACTTCAAACTTACATAAGCATTTGCAAGTCGGAATGCTGTTTAGAAACCAAGTACTATATTTGCTTATTGCTATTGGAATATTGTTTTTATTCTGTATTAAGGCTGTCCTCATGAACAGAAAAATAATGGGTTTAGGATAGTGCTTTAAAATGTTCAATGAAAATAAATTTTGGGTTATCAATATAAGGCAATTTATAGAAAAAAAAAGTCAATAGTAAGCCCTGTATTTGTTGTGACACATTATAAAAGTGGGATATGAATCAGTGAAGTTAGGAACACCCAAGACCGTATTGCCATGGACTTGGCTTTGAACACCAAGGGACACTTTGGAGTACAACCCCCCTCAAAACACTGAATACTGAGAAGGCCCCACTCAAGGGAAAGTTGGCTTAGGCTAAGAAAATCAGCTCCTTTATACCAAGTCATACGAGTTAATTCTCTTAACAGACCGTTAATGCCTACACCATTCTTATTGCTATTGTACAGATGGAAAAACTGAGGCACAAAAGGCTACTCAGTGAAGCAGGGCTCCTTGGTAATTCAAGTCTATAATGGTGACCAGGGATGCTGAACTCCACTTTCCTAACCTGGGGTGTCGAATGTGTGACTGCAAGAAATTTAAGGTCTCTTCTGTTGCTCATATTCAAAGATAAAATGTTCATTGGGATTGTCTTTCCATTAAAAACACATGCTGGCTTGGGTCTGTTTAAGCAGAAAACCATGACTTGCCTTCTCGGTTTGTCTTAAGGGGAATTGGTACATAATAAGGACTTTTTACTTATCTCTGCATACCTTGTAAGTCTCAGCTTCTTCATATATAAAATGGGGATAAATATAGTTCCTACTTCTGAGGCTATTGGGGGAGATTGGTTTCAGATAATGCACATAAAATACCAAGTGTCTGACACATAGTCAGTTCTCAGTAAATGTTAGTTATTTAAAAAAAAAAAAAATCACTCTGCTAATAAGGGCCAGAGTCGGAGTTTGGACCCCCAGCAGTGTGGCTGAAGGACCATCTGTTTAACTCCTACTTGTTTGGCCCCTGGCACTTGGACATTGACCCCTGGAGACTGCCTGGACCCAGCGGAAAGCCTCGGCCAGGAGCTCTCTGGTCCTGGGCACAAAGAATGTGCAAGCTGCAGGGTAGCAAAGGCGAGATTGACCAGGAGGGACAGGAAAGGGAATGGGGCCTTTTTGCAGGCCGCCTATACCAACAGTAGGGACAAGAAGCCCCTCGGGGGAGACTGCCAGCCCCTGCCCCTGTCGGCTAGTGAGGACAAACCATGCTCAGCCTGAGCAAGGGAGCATTCTGTTGACAGTGCTTTGGGTGTCTTGGGGCCCCTCTGACAGGCAGGGGAGAAATCCGACAGGAAAGGGCCTGGGTGGGCCAGGAAGGGGGCCCCCGCGATGCTGTCCGGCCGCGGTCCATGGGCCGCAATGCACATTCACGAGGCCCTTCAAGAACCCCTCTTGGATCACACCAGCACGGAAACTGCCAAGAGGTGGTGCTGTCTGCATTTTACACATCTGAAGCAGAGGCACCAGGAGGCCAGCAGGAGGACGGAAGTGGTCAAGAACATGGGGTCTGAAGCTTCACTGCCTAGGTTCAAGTTCTAGCTCTGTCATTGACCTCCTGACGACATGGTTAATCTACTCACCTGCTCTAACCTTCATTTCCTTTTGAATAAACTGGGTCAGGTTGGGGTCCTGTAGGGCTGAAGGAGTTATTTAATTAAGCTCACCCATACCAAGTCAAGTGACTTTAACGTTCTTGGCAGGCAGTATGCTATTATTATTCCTATTGTACAGTGGGGGAAACTGAGGCACAAAACACCACTCAGCTAGTAAGAGCCAGAGCCAGAATGTGAACCCAGGCTGTGTGGCTGTAGGAAGAGCCTATTTAACTCCTACCCAGCTGGACCCCAGCATGTGGGTCAAGCACAGGGATCATGTCTGACACTTGACTGTTGCTCATGGCTGCCCAGCCAGCAAGAGGTGGGCCAGCGCCTGGGTGTGGGTCCCAGGTAAAGCCCTGCCTATACTTACCACCCACTGGAGAACGGAGGTATAGGCTGAGGGGTAGGTGCAGGGAGGTGGCTCACACCTCCATCTCTTGGCTGGTGCCCAGTGTGAGCCACTGTCTCAGGTCACCAGCGGCCACCCGGGTGGCTGTGGAGTGTGAGGGGCAGCTCAGAGGGACCTGTGGCCTGCCAGAAACCCCTCCTCCACATGGAACCCCAGGATGTCAGCGAGTAGGGGCTGGATCATGCTGCCCTCCGGCTACCAGTTCAACTACCGCAAGGGACAGTCCCTACCAAGATGAATGCGTCTCATCACTCTGCCTTCGTGTCTTTCCCCTCCTGTTATAAGGTGGACCCCGATGCCTCCAGCCCCTCCTGTGTCTCCCACAAGCTCAATGCTGTCAGATTCCTCTGCGTCAAGGAGCAGAAGACACAGGTGCGCTGAGTCAAGGAGCAGAAGACACAGGTGCGCTGCAGCAGTATGCAGACATGCTGGTGGAGAGTTGTGGTTGCCAGTAAGACAGGCGTGAGTGGCAGTTCTTCCTGGGGCCTCGCCCTGGCCCAAACTTGGCTCCATGGAGTAGAGGGAGCAGGAAGCTGGGAGGGGAAGAAAAAAATCCACTTGGAAGCCCAGAGCATCAGATCTTGTCTAAGGATGCGTCGAACTCCCTTTGTGACCGATGAGGCACAGACGCTCCCTAGGCTTCGGTTTCTCCATCTGCAAAGTGATGCTGAATCTTGATTGACCTCACAGGCTGAGCGGAGGACTTGGGAATGACACTGGCTGGGGAGGAAAGGGTGGCTGGTTCCATTCTGCGAGGGACTGTTACCGCTCGTGTCATCCTCTCCAGCAGGGTCATTTGCTGCTGGGTCCCTGTGGACCACACAGGCTGGGCCCAGAGTCAGCCCTTGATAGTACTGAATCAATAATAAATGAACTGGAAGCTTCTGTAGTCATTCTTCTCATAAGGCCACGTCTGGAAGAAGCAGGAGGAAGAGTTTCATGTCTTCCATCTCCCCCAGAGCTTGGGTCTTGAGTCTCAGTTTGGGGCTTTCACCTCTCCCAGCTGGCTGGACGGTGGATGGTGGCAGCAGTCAGCCTTAGGAGGTGGCTGATCAGTGGTGCTGATCAACCTTAGGGAGGTAGGTTCCTGGCACACCTGCGACCTTGCATAGCCAGCGAGCCAGGGGCACCTGCATCCCCATGCAGCTGAGACACTGTGGTAAAGCAGAAGGTGTCTCTGATCCTCCCTTTTCTCCTTGACACACTCACCTGGATCCCAGGTGAGATCACCAGAGGTGTAATGAAATCAGAACAAGAACTTTGCCTTGCTAGTAAGCTACCACTGTCAAGCAGGTAATGGAAAGAGAAGGAAGTCTTCTTCTGTGGTCCACTGTTGATGCATTATGCTGCCCAGATAAAATTGAACCAAAGAAGAAAGAAGAGATTCCTGCCAGCAAATTCTTTAGTGTGTTGTCAAGGAGAAATCATTTATTTGAAAATTTGAGAATGGGTGTGAACTAGATGTCCAACTATAGGGAACTAATGGGTGAAAGGATGACCTTCTTTCCTTCCTTCCTTCCTTCCTTGCTCCCTCCCTACCTCTTTTCCTTCCTTCTTTTCTTCCTTCCTCCATCCACCCATCTTCCATCCATTTTTCTGTCTAAGTTATGGAGAAGACATTGAAGATGATGCCCATAACAAGATGTTCACAACATCATTGGATGAAAAAGAATTGCTTATAAAACTGGTTACAAAAATTGGTTACAAAATTGGTTCATGAGATCTTGTGGGCTTTTTGTTTTCTTTTCACATATGTTTTCTACCTTCGCTACAATGAAGATATTAGTGAAAGAAAAGAATAACTATTCTTAAAACAAAGCAAATATACTGTTGATTCAGGCAGCATGGAACACTGACCAGGGGAGATGCATGTCTTGGCAGGGAGAAGTTGGGAGGGCCAGGGAAACAGCGACATCCTAAGGCCTTGCCTACAAGCCTGTTGTGGGCTCCTGCCTGGTACAGATAAGGTTCTGGTAACCTCCGAGGTCTGTCACAACTTGGGGTTCCCAGATCAAATTAAGATCCCATTCAAGGATTATTATTTTTTTTTAATATTTTATTTATTTATTCAACAGAGAGAGAGATCACAAGTAGGCAGAGAGGCAGGCAGAGAGAGAGAGAGAGGAGGGGAAGCAGGCTTCCTGCTGAGCAGAGAGCCCGATGCGGGGCTCGATCCCAGGACCCCGGGATCATGACCTGAGCCGAAGGCAGAGGCTTAACCCACTGAGCCACCCAGGCGCCCCTCAAGGATTATTTCTTGGTGACCTGCAGACTTACAGATGAAGGTTGTTGGCTTCCAGTCCTTTGCACTCTGAGAATGTGGTCAAAGTCCTATATTTGAACCTGGGTTTACCCCTGGCCAGCTGGCTGTGTGACTTTAAGAGAGTCCTCCAAGTTTTCTGAATGGCAGACTCCTTATTCATAAAGAACATAAATGCCACATCTCTCAGGGTCAGTGGAGGAGTAAATGCGCTGTAAGGAAGTTAAAAGTAGAGAGACACTCTAGCAAGGGAGATGAAATAAACAGTATTCACATAAAAGGTGGCAGAGAAGATGGTGCTGGGCCAGGCTAGAAGCATCTAGCTCTTTTCCTGGGCCCTCTTCTGAAGGACCAAGCCTGGCCCAGACCTGGGGTTTGGGACATGTCTGCTACTTAATGAAGATGCGGGGAGACCATGGGATGGAGAGGAGAAAGCGACGGGACCTCTATGTGCCTGGGGGAAGAGAAAGCTTTTCAACAGAGAGGTCATTAAGGCTGGTCCCTCTTAGCACTCAGTGACTACGTACATGCTGGAGGAAGGGATGGATGGGTGAGCAAGCTGGGTCTGGAACAGGGTCTCTCAATTTCAGTACTGTTGACCCTTGGGGCCAGATGGATGATTTTTGGTTGTGTGTTAGGGGGAGTCCTCTGCATCGCAGGAAGTTTAACAGTAGCTTTGGCCTCTCCCACTAGATGCCAGCAGCAACCTCTCCCCCCAGCAGGTTGCGACATCCAGAATCATCTCCAGAGGTTTTCAAATGACCCTTGGGGGTAAAGTTGCCCCAGTTGAAAACTACAGGTCTAGAGGGATGAAGAAGAGCTCCTAAAGGTGAAAGGGGAGTGGGTGCTGTGGAAGGAGTGCTCGGAGTCTTCCTCCCACACTCCTGGGCTTGGTCCCTCCCTGCTCTCTCAATCACCCCCATCCCCCACCCCATTCAGTCCTGCCTGCAGGGCCCACTGGAGAGCCAGCGTTCCAGCCCCGGCTGCTTTCCTGCCAGTCCATCCTGATGGGGTTGGAGGCCACTGGCAGTGCCTCACCCTGGCCCAGCTCGGTCTGTCCCTCCCTTGTCCTGTGCTTTTACCCTTCTGTCCTGCCTTCTGTGAGTCTGGGGCCAACCACCAGTGTCCCTGAGCCCCCATCCCAAACAGAAGCTTCATGATCCTGCAGCGAAAGCCCAGTTGCTCGGAAGGGAGTCTTAGGGCTCACTGGCCATTTGCCGAACACGATGGGGATGGGCCTCCTGAGCCTGCTGCTGCTTCATCCCACTGGTACCAGGACAGTGGGACACCTCTGGGCATGTCTCGGACCCTCTGGCTTGGTCCAGATATTCAACTGGTTGGATGGCAGGACTCATACCACCCGCTGTCTTCAAATAATTCTCTGGCTGTGGTTAGAAGCCAGACAAGCCCCCGACTTGCCTCAGTGCCCCTTCAAGGTTTTGTGTGCTCTGGACCAGTGGAGGGCTGCCCCTGGAAATCCTGTGTGAGGGGGCCTGCCCTTTCCTCTAGGACTCCAGCTCCAGGATCGGGTGTGGCTCTGGAGATCCCAGTGTCCCCTGAGGCCTCGGCTGTTTCCACAGTTCCCCCAGCTCCTCTGCAGCTGGCGCCCCCACACCCGCACCCAGATCTCACCTTTGAACACTGCCTTGTGGGATGGCAAGGACAGAAAGGGGGCCCCACTCTTCCATTTGCTGATGGGCTGCAAGGTGGGGAGAAATCTCTCTGTGAGCACACAGCGAGGACCAGCCATCATCACGCAGAGTGCTTCCAGGGCTCCTTGCTGTCCTTTTTCTGGATGTTTCCTTTCCCCTTAATTCTCTCACTGAGCAGTTGGTTGGGATTGTGAATGGACACACTGCCTGCCACTGGCTCATGATAAACGAAGAAAAATGTTTGCAAAGTGGATACCGAGCAGAAGAGTAAAATCTTAATTGCATCTAGAGTTCTTACAAATCATTAATCCTCCAGGACAAATTATGAACCCTCCAACAGAAAAACAGGCGCCTATGAGAAGACCCCCTATAAAAAGAACCCCAAAAGAAATACAATAGAATATAAGTGATATGGGTATGGTAAATCGTTTAACCCCATAAAATGATTAAGAGAGAGAGAGAGAGGGACGCCTGGGTGGCTCAGTCAGCTGAGTGTCTGGCTTCTACTCAGGTCATGACCCCAGGGTCCTGGGATCGATCCCTGTTTCAGGCTCCCTCCTCACCATAGAGTCTGCTTCTCCCTCTGCCTGCAGCTCCCCCTGCCTGCAGCTCCCCCTGCTTGTGCTCTCTCTTTCTCTCCCTGATGAATAAATAAAATCTTTTAAAAAAGAGAGAGAACACAGAAAAAGATGTCTTTTGTGTGGCTTGTCAGACTGTCAGAAATTATTTTGAGAGTTGCCTGCTGCCTCCCTGGGTATGGGGAACACACCCAGGCACCCGGCCCAGGGTGAACTTCCATTGTCCCCTTGGTCCCAGTGTTCCTGGTTGCTCTCCATGAGGGCAGACATCCTGCTGGGGTGGCGGGCTCAGAGCCAAAGGCAGAGAGGGATGAATAAGTGATGGGTTTCTGGGCACAGGGAGGCAGTCGGGATTACAGTAAATGAAATCGGAGCAGCAAGGCCCTCACTCCCCAGCAGCTCGGTACCGGCGCCTGCTCTAAATGATCTCTTTTCATGCACCCTCGCCATGGTTTCATTATGGCCCATTAAACAGCAATAATTAAAACAAAATATATTGGATTTGTTTATCTTGGACTTCATAAGGCTCTGAGGTTTGTCGTGGTGGTGCAGAGCTAGGCCTGCGAGTGCTTATCATTAGCAGGATAATTAAGAAGTTGTCTTTGTGGGAAGAAGGTACATTTCTCGGGGGCAACAAACTTCTGGTGGTGGACAGTTCTGCCTGGGGTTGGCCGAGGGGCCCGGGAGCTGCCGGCGGCTGGTCCAGCCCGGGGGCGAGTGGGGTTTGTTCAGTCAGCCAAGTGCTGTGTGCCCAGTACTGTGCCAGAGGCTGGCGGTGCCATTAAGCTCGCACGCTCTCAGGAAGAAGACACGAAGCACGTACCATTAAAACTTGTGAGAAGGGGTTGATGGCTAAAGAAGGAAATTAAAGCAGGAGATGGGCAGAGAGTTGGGGAGAGTGGGGTGGGGGGACTCTTGTGGCCCTGGACATCTCTTGAAGAGATGACTTTGAGTTGAAGATGGATGAAGTGTGGCTCAGAGTCCGAAGCCTTCCCACACAGAGAGAAGGGCAACGACAAGGGCGGGAACACGGCTGGCCAGGCTGGGGCTGGGAGGGTTTTGGAAAGGGCTCTGCTGATGGACCAGGAAGCTGACTCAGGACTCTTTCCTGCCTGAGAGGAAGGAGCTACCCTCCTCTTCGGTTCGGTGCCACCTGACGGCCACTGTTGGTTCTGGCTGACATGGATGGGCGATTCTGGGTTGGGGGACTCCATGTGACTTCAGGACAGCAGTCATTTCAGAAGTCGCCCAGTTGCTTGGTAACTCTTTCTCAAGGAAAGCAGAAACCTGAGAAAATTGGGCTGGAAGAACTAGGCATGCAGAGATCTTCCCCATCCCTTCCCTGCTTCCCAAGGTGGGCTGCCAGGATTTCCTCCACCCTTCTTCCTTCCACTTCCCCAGTCTTCTTTTGGGGCACCAGGAGCTAATCTGACTTTAGATTTTCGTAGAGTTTGCTGTGCTGACCAGTGACCCAGGATGTAGGGGTGTAAATAGAGAGCCCCATCTGCTGGTGGCAGCCCCTCTAAGACCCACCAGAGTTGTGCAGTGGATTTAGGGGAGGTCCTCAGGACCACTGCTAGAGGAACCTGTCTTGGGGAGAAGTGGGACTGTGGCCTGGGATCTGGACTCCCCTGGTATTTGATCTTGTAAATATTTCTCGCCCCAGCCCTGGGAAAAAAATGCTCTAACTTCCTGCCTGTTACAGGACCTGCTTCTCCAGCATTCCAGCCCACATCCCACTGTCCTTTTGCCTAAGGTTTCCTGCTTGTGACCTCTGCCTCCAACCAGCCTCTTTACCCAAGAGCCTGTCCAGAGGATCAGGGGCTCCATCCAGACTTCCATCCCTAGGCCTAGGACTTTTCACCAGGATGCCTGACATTCCAGACTGCCCCTGACACCCTGTGGGCCTCCAACTTCACCACCCCCATCTAGAGGGGGCTGATGGACGTGGTTTTTCAGTTGGGGGCTATGCTCACTGATGTTTACCACCCATGTAGGCTGGTCCCCCTTTAAAGGGTGGAGACCTGAAGTGTGTTCAAGGTCGAAGGGAAGCCAGAAAGCAAAATATTTATGAGTATGACCTTTCGCAGAAATGGGAAGAAGTGTGAATGGCTCTTATGAAATTTAAATATGCTTATTCTTTGATCGAAATAGTTTGTCTACTGAAAATTTATCATGGGTGTGGATAACCTGTAATAGTCCCTAAAGTAAAATAGTAGCAGTAATGGACAGTTGTCCCCCAATATCTATGCCCCATAATGATAGAACCCGTGATATGTATCTGGCACGTAGATGTCAAGATAAGAACTGTTTCTTTTCTTTTTTTTTTTTTTTAAAGATTTATTTATTTATTTATTTGACAGGCAGAGATCACAGGCAGGCAGAGAGAGGAAGGGAAGCAGGCTCCCTGCTGAGCAGAGAGCCTGATGTGGGGCTCGATCCCAGGACCCCAGGATCATGACCTGAGCCGAAGGCAGAGGCTTTAACCCGCTGAGCCACCCAGGCGCCCCAAGAACTGTTTCTAAGTCTCTGATCAGCAGGGTGTGGCCACAGTTCTGGCCAATGGGTTGGGAGCAGAGGTAACAGGTGCAATCTGTAGGCCATGAGCCTCCAGTGAAGGCTGTGTTATCTGCTCTCCTTTTCTATCCTGCCTGGCAGCTGCACTGCTAATGTGGGGAGGGGTCCTCCTGGGCCATGCAGACAAAGGCCACACCAAAGTGACAGTGGAGAAAGCAGATTAAGGGAAGTCTTGCTTATCTCCTTGAGCACAGCCACTATACCAGACTGGCTGTCCACATGGAAGGGAAATAAAATGTCTTGTTTCAGCCACTATGTTGGGTTTCTATTATAGCACCTGGACATAAGTCCTAACTACGTATAGAACCTCAAAGAATATTGTGAAACATGCAGTGACATGAAAAGATATTCACAATGATCGCTAAGTGAGTAAGACACTAAAAAACCAGATAATGGTATGATCCCATTTTTTTTCTTTAAAAAGTATGTATACAGTAAATTCAGGTAAAATATCACAAGCTATAGAATGACGTATTAATAATGGTTATGCTTAGGTTGTGTGATTATTGATGGTTTGGGTTTAGTGTCTTATGTGCTATTTAGAAAACATTTTAACATTTAATTTATTGATGGATTGATTTTTTTCCCTTTAGACAACTTTTTCTGAAGAATACAGTAAAAGGCAAGTCAGCCATAAGCCCACTATTAAAAAAAAAAAAATCTATCCAGGGGCTGTAAATTCAGATGCCTTCAGAGGTCAGACAGAAATCATCACTGTGTGAAGGGGTGAGATGCTACGAAGGGGCAGGGTCTGGACCTTGGCCAGTTGGATTCCGTACAGTTGTTTTCATATTTTAAATAATATAAAATGTAATATAAAATAAAGCCAATATCAATACTGGTCAAACACAGAAACTCTTCCAGTGATAGACAGGTGGCAACCTCTGCATCAAGTAAGACACAAGGGTTTCCCTCCCCTAAACTCATTCTCCATTTCCATCTACCCCACCACACCACTCATTGCAGCCGAGGGGGAGGAGGTAGGCGTCCCTTCCTTGGACAGGGCAGGGTTCAGCCTCGGCATTTCCAGGGGGAGGCAGGACTTGGGGTGGGGGGCAGGAGGTGGGGGCAAAGTCAGGCTTGCTGGGATCTTGGCAGAAGAGCAGGAGGGAAGGTTGTGACTCGCTCCCCTCCCCGCCCCCCTTTAGCTTAATGAGAGGGAGACCATGTGTGCTGCCATCACCACATTCACAAGGCGCTTTACCACTTCATAAATGACTTCTTCTGCGATGGGAATCATTTTCTTTTGCAGACGAGAACACGAATGTTCAAAAAGTTCAGGTGACTCCAGAGCTGGAAAGTAGCAACAGGGATTTTGGACACAGAATGCCATGTCCCTTCTACTACTTCAGGCTGCATGGTGGGGAGACGGAAGGAAGGCTCTAGCAGCAGGGGTGTGAGAGAAGGTTGGCAACACAGCCTAGGAGAGCACTCTCATACCGTCATAGCCACTCCTGCAAGACTGGACAACGCATCCGCCTTGCTCTGCAAACTGTGAGTCACTTCTGATCACCTTGGAGGTGACCGCTGGGACTGCTGAGAAGTTTGCAGCATCATCTGGTAAGAGATATGAGAGAGAAGAGACGATTGATTGGCTCTTGGTTCATGTACTTATTTATGCTCCGACTTGTCCCAGAGAACATCGAAGGACGTAAGACTGCACTGCAGGGAGAGGCATTGATCGCCAAATGTCTGTTCATGTCTCTGCCTTCTAGACTTGAGCCCGCAGATCTTGCCTTATTCGTTTATGCACCCAACAGATCTTTCCTGCCTGTCTGCTGGGTGCCAGACATTGGGCTAAGTGCTTAGGATATCATGACGAGCCCACGCTGACCTGCTCTCTACCTTCACAGCATCTACTTGATTACTATATTACTATTACTATATTAGCAAATAAAACAACAACAACCTCCACCACATATATCATATTAAATGTTTTTAAGAATGGTGAAAGAAAAGACATTTATTTTCTCTCGTTCCTAGCATCAGGCTGACACAAGCATGGATTTCAGTGAGCATCTGTTGGAGGAGAACAGGAATGTTCAGGCTACAGGAGGGACACTGGGAGGTGAAGGGCTGTGCTGGGGACCACCGCCTTCCCAGCAAAGGGGACGCCTGTCCGTCTCTGCCCTAGCTGCCTGAGCTCATTCCTGCTGGCTGGGACTTCCTGGGCTGAGCCGCTGGAGATGGTGGGGGCAATTGTGGATACCTGGGGTCCTTTTCACGGGTGCAGCCTGTCTCCTGGAGACCTGGCTTTGGCAAGCTCTGCTATAGGGCTTATGAGAGGCTTTCCTGACATGCTAATCTCCTAGGTCTCTGGGGTCTTGTTTACAGGTGCCTTCCCTGAAGGCTACTTGGCACAAAACTGGTGCTCTACAGTTATTTGTGGGATGAATGAAGAAATGAGTGTCTAGACAGGTAAACAGGGAAGGCTCCTAGTGTGTCTCAGCGTGTGGTGCTGAGCTTTGCCCCTTACCTGGTTGGCCTGCGGGGCGCTGTGGTCTACACTGGTCCCGAGGCTGAGAGGTGGAAACTGCCGGCACCAGCCTTGCTCAGACATCGGTCAATTTCATTCAATAAATATTTACGTTGGGATTTAAATATACCCTGAGAGCCTGCAGTTGGATGAAACTGAGGCCGGAAAGAGAAAAGGGAGGCAGTGAGTACCTTATTAGTGTGTGCAGAGAAGTGCACTGGCTTGCATACACATGGCCTGGCTGTGCTAGGCAAGGTGATGGCAAACCAAGTCACGAAGAGAAAACCAGACAGCACAAATGGAACAGTGGAGCGGGCAGGTTGGGGGACCAGTGTCCTGGAGGCATGGGTTCTGATCGTGGGTAGGAGTGGGCTGGTCGAAGGGAAGAGGTAGGGTCCGACGAATCCAGGTTTGCAAAGGTATCACAGGGAAGTCACAATTATGAGGTACCTACTTTGTGTGTGGGGGTGGTGGAAAGTGGAGAAGAAGCTACGGATGGCTGGGACGGAAAACTGCAGGGTAGACCAGGTCAATCCCACTTTGTAGACGAGGGAAGGGGGGTTTAGGAAGAAGCCAGATTTGACACTCAGTCTACCTGATCAAAAACCCACTCCCCTCCCACTGGAGGTGTTTACATAATTCAAATCTTTTAGAAACTGGAAGGTTTTCATTGTGTTTACTAATCATTCATGTAGCTAACTTATTTCATTTCTTTGATACTATGCTACAAAATTACATTTTGCACATTTTTTGAGCACTTAGCATGGGCAATTGACTGTGTGTTTTGTTTCAAGAGAAGCCTGTCTTTTTAAAGAGAATGTAGCCACCAGCGCTGTGGCTTGGGCTGTGAGGATGGCCTCCAGTCGTGTTTCTGCTGGTTCCTACCTGCACGTTGTTCACTCTCTGCTCCCACTCTTCTCCTTCCAGAGCTCTGTTATTCATTCTTATGGGGAATTGTTTTGCACCAAAGAGCCGACCTTGAAAGTTATTTTTCCTAGGTTTATTGGTGAGATAATGTAGACTTGGAGACTGAGATCGTGCTTCTATTTTTGGCTGGATCTTATTTGAGATTTCCTTGGATTGGTTTCATTTTCTTGTTTGCAATTCATTATTACATTTTTAATAATAGTCAGTTAGGCTTACCAACCAAATGTTTATTAAATGATTTTGCTCCAAGCCAGGAACTCCAGGAGATCCATCAAAATAGTCTTGGATGTTGGGATCTTAGAAATTGAAACTGTAGGTGCACCTGTAGGACATATCCCAGACAGATGTGTGATCTAGTCCCCCAGGGTTCTCACTGAAGCTGGAACTGGGAAGCAGGGAGCTGGAAGCTGATGCTGAGGTTTGGCAAGACTTCTGGGTCCCCTGAGGACAGAGGGGAGACTATCTGTGGGCCTTGGGGGAAGGAGGGCACTTCTCCATCGGAAGCTGCATAAGGATACATGAATGTGAGGATCCTTCCCCCAGTGAGGGTTAGGGTTAGGGTTAGGGTTAGGGGGTAACCTGTATTCTGAGAGCTGCCCTTCCGGAAAGGTTTCTAGGGCAGGGGAAAGAGGGCCCAGGGAATCCAGTGGCTTTTCCTGTGGTACCAGATAGTGCCAGATTCCTTTCTTCCTGCTATCTCATCTTTCCTAGCCAGAATCTCTGGGGGCTGGCTCCCAAGGCCAAAAGTTCCTGTCTGTGTTGTCTGTGCCTAACACAGAATAAATGCTAGATAGAGGCTTGTTGAATTGGACTGAGTTAAACTCTGGAACTCAAGAGGCTATGGACTTTGTGTCCCCTCTCATCCTAACACTCGACAAGAAGTCATTATCAGTCTGAAAATCATGATAGACTCATGCAGAATTTATGTGAGAGGTAAGAAAGTCAGATGCCTACAGGAACCAGGTGAGTCACACAAATGCAAAAAGTGACATGGAGGACATGTGGAAGAGTAGGGATTGTGGCTAAGCAGGGTTGACATGTTCAGTCTAAGGCAATCCACTGGAATTTCTTTTTTTTTTTTTTTTTAAGATTTATTTATTTATTTATTTGACAGACAGAGATCACAAATAGGCAGAGAAGCAGGCAGGGGGAGAGGAGGAAGCAGGCTTCCCCGCCGAACAGAGAGCCTGATGCGGGGCTCGATCCCAGAACCCTGAGACCATGACCTGAGCTTAACCCACTGAGCTACCCAGGCGCCCTCCACTGGAATTTCTAAAAAAATTTCTGTTGGCCAAAGAAAATACCCTTGATCCAGTTTAAAGGCCCTTGGCTTAAGTTTTCTAGTAAAATAGCTTTGTACTGAGTGCAACTCAACAAACCTGACAATGAGGCAGGAAGAAGGAAAAAATACAAGGAAGCAAGTGTGGCCGACTGCCAGGTAGGTAGGATGGGGAGCTGCAGAGAAGCTCTCCCCAGGGTGGTGCTTTTTGGCCCAACGTGGACCCATCCTGGAGACAGCCAGAGAAGGCATGTGCCATCTATAAGTACTCAAAGCAGCACCGGTGAGCCCCTCTCCACACACGTGTCCCCTGCTTGGCTATAAGGAGTGGCAGGGCAATAATAATAATGATAGTAGAACCATCATAGCTGGTGTTTACTGAGTGCTTACTACGTGGTGGGCATTGTTTTCAGCACTGTCTTTTTTTCCTTTTATTTAAAAAAATAGACTTTATTTTTTGGAGCAGTTTTCAATGTACAGCCAAACTGAGCGGAAAGTATAGAGAGTTCCCATCTATTCCTTGTCCTACATGTGCACAGCCTCCCAACTATCAACACCCCTCACCAGAGCTGTGCGTTGACATGTCATAATCATCCATAGCCTATAGTCTATATTCGGTTTCCTTGCTGGTGTTGTCCATTCGATGGGTTTTGACAAAAGTATAATGGCATGTACCCACTGCCATAGATTCATTCAGGATAGTTTCACTGTCCTGAACATCATCTGGCGCTGTTTTGGACCCCCTCACCAGCACTTGATGTAGACATTTTCAAAGTCCTTTCTCAGAGGAAGTCAAGGAGTTCCTGCAAGAATGAATGGCCTTCTCAAGTGTGCCCTGTTTATGAAGCTAGTATGCAGGACTCTGCAGGGACCACGGAGGTGGTGGGGCTGAGTCAGGTACGGTGCTTTGTTACCTTGGGAGGATTAGACAGCTTTGAGCTGAGCAGAAAGGCTCCCTGGGAAACACGTGGGAATACGCTTGGTCCTGTGGTCATCGTGGATGAAGCTATTGGAAGTTGGCTTGCGTTTTAGTGGTTGCTATTGCTTTTACATGACAGTAAAACTAATGAATGATAGGAAATTTCCAAGATAATAAAATGCGTATCTATCTCTTGTTGTATATATATTTTTTCTGTTCATAGTTCCCTGTTCATCTGGAATTTCAATTAACTGCTGTTCCCCCCCCCCCATATCCTATCTTGTTTAGCTAACTCAAGTGTTCTTGGCAATTTCCAAAACTACAAAATGACAATAGATTAGCTGACAAGTAGAGAATATGTGATGTCCATACCGAGCATGCTTACTCTTCACGTTCTGCCTTGGGAGAGCTGGGTGACCACTGGGGATTACACCAGGGGGGGCTTTAAAAAATTTAATAATAAAAACAACATTACAAATCACCCAGACCCTTCCAAATCACATAATTAGGAATTCAGTGTGGTTTTTTTCCCCCTTCCCTGAAAATAGAGATATTGTTATGGTTTTAAACCATGTTTACTGAGATTGTTTCTGCTAAGCCAAATTTAAAAGGAAGGTTGGGGAAAATCTCTTCTGAGCATAACTGAGATGTCAAATCCAACATATGTTCATGTATCCAGCTCAAAAGATGTTGACAGTGGCACTTGAAGTGTTTCTCCAGTTTCCCCAAAACAGAACAATGGTAAGAAATGAGTACCATGTGTGATGGTTGAGACATAACCTGGAGTCTCAAATCTCTGCATTTTCTAAGGATTTGGGATTCTTTTCAGGAATCAATTTAAAATAACTCATAATTGAACTGAAAGACAATTTAGGGCTTTCAGGTATAGATACTCCAATTTCTAACATTTTATTGCTGCTCTCAGTGTTTTTGAGATGACAGTTTTCCCTTCACAGAACAAGCTTAAAATTAGAAAAATCAAACACCCATTAGAGAAAGCAGATTTACTCTGCTATTAATTGATGTAAAGATGTAAAATTTCCATCACCCAGGCGGGAGCCTAGCACATCCCCTGCAGACATTTTCAGGGGGCAGTGGGTCAGCAGCAGCCCACTTGGCCTAAAGGGGAGCTGTCTGCTTTTAGGAGTGGAGGCTTGAATTTTCAGTGGTAGAGACGCACTGGGAAGGGTGGCGTGGAAACTACATCACACACATCTTAGGGAGTGTGTGACACTCTCTTCCCACTTTGTTTTATTTTTTAAAAAGTGAACAACCTTCAAAGTTGAGCAATCCACCCTATTCTGGCTTCTCTGTGCTCTGCTGGACAGGAGTAGCTCGCCTGTTTAGTAACCAGAAAATGACTCAGAAGGAAGGGAGACTCTGTGGCTGTTGTGAATTAAATAAGGAGAAGAAGGAGCGTTGAGGACCAACCACAGAATTGTCTCCTTCCAGAGGCTGGAGGCAACCCAGGTGGGGGTGGGGAGGGCCAGCGGTGTAAGAATCTGTTGAAATATGACCCGTGGTTTTAACTTTAAATAAGCATTTCCGTCCTAATAGAAGCCCCAACTAATGTCTCCTGCAGCTTTGATTTTGGAACACGTCACATTCCTCATTAAAGCAATCACTGTTAAAACATAAAGCAACACAGGATTTATTTCTTCATTAAACTGATGATCCGTATATGAAGCCAATTAACATTATGAGTCTGGTGAACATCAAGTGTAAAGAGGTTAGAGAAAATTAAAAGCAGTCACCTTGGTCTTTAGATAAAGAAAGTACACTTTTAGGTTGTAAATTATCAGAGTGTCCAAGCGGGACAGATCGGTGAATTTGGTTAATTGAAAAATACATTTTACCGCACAAGAATTAAGGAAAAATAACCTTTTCGTTTCAAACGCCCTTTTTGGTGGGGGAGGGGGACCGTAGCGAATACATATTAGTCACCTTTGGAGGCCGAGTGTCAGAGACAATCGGAATCAAAAAGGGAGCTCGCGTCATCAAAGTTTGCAGTAGGCTTTCGTTTCTACCTTGCTTGGCTGTTTGTTTATTCGCTGTTTTGCCAACAGAAAGGAGCCGGTCTCGCGGCTCAGGAAAGGGAAGTTGGGCGAGGCGAGGCGAGGCGGACAGTCCCGAGCTGACTACAAGTCCCGCGCGAGGTGGGTGTTTTCCGGGAGCCTGGCTAGTTGTCCCTCCAGGGGCGCGTCGGGGGCGCTCGTAAGGCTAGGGTCAGGCAGCGACTTGCGGCCGGCCCCTTCCCGGCTGGAGCCGCGGGGAAGGAGCAGCGCGTGGGGCTGCGGCGCCCAGAGTTCGGTCCTTCTCTGAGCGCGGAGAGCGCATCCCAAGTTAACTTCCTCAGGTTTGACTCGGGACAGGATTGGGATCAGTCCCCCAGTCCCCCGAAGCCTGGGATCCGGCAGGGCGGGTCCCACTGCTGCGTAGCCCAGAGCCCCAGGGGCCTTGGGGACCCACCTCTTTTCCCTCCGCAGCCCTGGAGGGTACGGTGCCGCTGTCCAGGGTTCTGACTGGTCCGTAGGCGCGGGGAATGTGCTGCCCTCAGATCCAGGATGAGCGTGTCCAGTTCCCGGGACATCTCTGAGACTTGTTGGGAATCTGCTCCGGCGGATGTGAGGGATGGAGAGCTGAGACTGGGGCTTGGACTTCGTTAGCTTTGGGGGCCAATGCGGCGCCCCGGGCGCCTGGTGCTGCGGGTTCCCGCACAGATACCCAGGTGCGACTGGAGCATCTTGGCCAAGCCCTCCAGGATACCTTCCTCAATTCGCCTGACGAGCACCCGCTCTTGGAGCGCACAGGGTGCGCAGGCGGGGAGCTGCCGCCTAGGGCAGTTGGGAACCTGAGGGAGATTTGGCAGACCCAGGAACGCCAGGGTAGCCTCAGGCTCTTTGAAATAGCTCCAGAGGATAGGGTCCTCTGAGTGACACAGGGAGGGACACAGATAGTGCGCAGAGCCTCTTGGCCTGGGATGACACAGGGTCCGCGCTTGGGGCTCCAGCTTTCTTTGGATGAAGTGGAAAACGGCGCTCTCTGCTGCCCGACCAGCCCCTCCTGCTACCTCACGGGCCTCCTAGACCTGCAGGCGTGTTCCCCGGGGTTCGCCGCCTGGACTCGCGGAGTCGGTGACCCTGGCGGAACTGGCGGTGCGGGCTCTCTCCGCCTTGAACTGAGCCAGAGTTTCCAGCGGTTTCTTCCCTGTGTCGCGGCCGACTCCTCGCGCGGGGCTGGCTGAGCCCAGGAAGGACAGCTGAAGTGCCCCGGGCCCTAATTTGCCTCTGCTGGAGCAGTGCCCCGTCTTCCTCTCACTGGTTTCCGGAGGGGTGTCCATCGGCCGCCCAGTTCCGAGGCACTCTGCCTTTCAGCTCCACAAGCCTCGCCGGCAGTGGTGTCCACGTGTGGGCCCTCCAGGCCTTTTGTTTCCAACACGCTGTGTCTTTAAGATCAAGGCTGGATCCCAGGCGGTGCAGGGACCCGACCCACCGCCTCGCCAGGGCTCCCGAACGCAGCATTAGAATGTTTATAAAATATTCAATTTATGCAGTCTGTCCAAGAAGCCATCGTCCCAAAATAAAATCAGCAGTCTAGACGGAACACAGACACCAGAACTTATCAACAGTTGTCTGACTTGCATCTTCTGATGCATCTTGAGTGGGTCATAATACCAACTTTATTTTCAGTGGTGCATAAATTAATTACACGCATTTAATAACCAAAATATCATTATATTCCCCCTTTAATATCATAAAGGCTTTCCGCCAGGGAAGCACTTAATAGTGCAGGGGGCCGTAACGGGCTATTATCCTGGTGTAATGCTATTACAGAACCAATTATGCGCCATTAGACTTGCTTTTTTTTTGCAGTTTATGTGATTTGATCCAATCCCGCGCCCCTGACTTGAAAATTTCAGCCCGGTACTTTAGAGTTTAATTTTCACCCAGGCAGAGGGAAGGGCGGTCTCTCTCCGCTGAGTGTCTGCCTCGGATGCATTTTAAAAGTAATTGCGAAGGGTCCCACCGCATATCATTTGCATTGAGAAACGAACATAAATTCAGGGACCCCTTGCTGAGAACAAAATCAAACTTTCCTTTTGTACGGTCGCCTGGAAAGGGAAGCCGTGTGCAAAGAGTCCCCCCAAAAACCCATCCGCTGGCTACAATTCGCAGCGCTTTGTCAATTCGCAGCCCGAGAGACGCGGGGCCTCTGACAAGGGCGAGCCCAAATCCAAGCTTTCACCGAGAGAGAAGGTTTGAGTCAGATGGGACGAGGGGTGGGTGTGGGTGGCGTGTTGAAAAAATAACGCCTTTTTTTGGGGTGGTGGCAATGGTGTTTGTTTCTATCCTCTTTTAAAAGAAGAAAAACATTTCTGATGTTTGCTGAGAAATGATGGATTTTTTTTTTTTTTTTTACACCACGTGGGCCATTTGTAAGGCCCAATAGACCTATCCAAGTTACTCGCTGTAGACAGCGCTGGAAATAATCAGATTAAGGCCAATTATGCGTGAGATTATAAAGGCGAGTGCTGAGCGGCGGCGCGCGCTGTAGACAGACAGCAAGACATCTGGCCACTTCCCGAGTCACTTTCTGGTCCTGCGGGCGCCAGCCGCGCCGAGCCCCGCCCGCTTCCAGCCGATCCCGGCGTGAGGACCGGAGGCGGTCACGCTCCGGCCTTCCTCGTCCGCAGCCCGCCGAGGTACGCACGGCTCCCGACCCACTCACCCGGCCCCGAACGCCCGGCCTTCGGGCTCCGCTGCCTTCCCGGCCCCAGGCTGCCGCTCGCACAGATGGCCTGGCGCGCTCGCTGGACCTGGCTGCGGCGGCCTGGGTGCCCGGCTTGCGGCGGGGACCCCAGAGAGCCGGGAGCCAGATTGCCTGGGTTTGGTGTTGGGGCCAAGGTGGGGGCATCGCTATCTGGGAGGTGGACACGAACCGAAGGGCTGTCCCACGGGGACCGGGCTTGAGACGGCGTTGCCCTGTCGCCTCCAGTCCCCACAGTGGGTTTAAGGCATGGCGGGGGGGGGGGGGGGCTTCCGGGAGGAGGGCGCCCAGTGCTCACTAGGGCCAGTCTGGGGCGCGGGCAGAGGGAGACTTAGACTCTATCGCTGTTTGTTTTGCAGCCAGACCGGAGCTACGCGCGCCTTGTCGGTCCAGCGGGCACCCTCCCCAGGCCCCGCCGTCCAGCTGACCCGGCCGTCGGCGATGTTTTATTTCCACTGCCCGCCGCAGCTAGAGGGTGAGTAAGCGCCGCTCCTGGGGCTGCTCCGAACCGACCGGCGCTGGCCAGAAAGCTCCCGGGCGGCTGCGTGGCGGGTGGATGGTTGGGTTCCCGTTCCGTGAGGGTTGCAGCCGCCAGGCAGCGGACGGGTGCCCGTGGCCTCCTTCCTACATCCCACTCCAGCCTTCCGCCCTGTCGCCACCTGCCTCCCACCTCCCTCCCCGCCTGGGCCGGTTGGCCCCAGGCTATTTTTCACAGCAGGGACCCGTCGGGTCCTCCCAGCACAGATGCTGGTGTCACGCCTCTAATCGGGTCTCCCCCGCCCTGGGGGCCGCATCAATCTTTCACGGTGTTTTGCAAACATCCGGAAAAGCCAAGGTGGACTAGGGAGTTGGGCCTCATCGTCCTGTCACCGACCATGAACTATGAAGGACCCATGGCTAGGCTGCTCTGGCTTGGAGGACGGAGCTGTCCTGCTCAGGAAAGCTTTAACATCTGTTCTGGGCCACCACTGCCCTCTGGAACTAGGTGGCCCTGCCCACCACCACCCTAAGTGCCCTGGCCTGGCTCCTCCCCTGTGACTTACTGGGTTTCTTGAGCCCAGTGGCCAACCACTCCCCAATCCCAGGGGAAGCCCCATGGCCAGGGTTTGAGACTTTGAGGGTTCCCAGGCCTTAGAAGGCATTTTTGCCTCAAGATCCCTCATGTGGTGTTGGCACTGGATTGTTAGGTGGGAGTAGGTTTGTGAGAAGGGGACAGCTTGGCTCTCTGGTGCACCCCCCCCCCCCCCCCCCCCCGCCAGGACCTGGAGGGACCCCCTGCATGGGCATCAGACAAAAGCAAAACCACACCTTCTGGACTTTTAATAGTATCTTCCTCGGAGCAGGCATCGCAGCAGTGGGATATTAGAACTTTTATACCTGGGAGCCATACCAGGACTCAGCTTTGATAACCTACTCCTTTGATTTATTTGTGGGGTGGGAGAATTTGGGAGGCCAGGAAATTGAGGGAGGCATGTGGGGGGCAAAGGCGGTGAAGCACTGTCTACGTTGTCTCCATTTACCGGGAGTAGTCGCTGAGCTTCGGCTGGCCAGCATGCCCAGGGATCTCAGGAAGTTTGTTTTTGTCTTAACCATGGAAGCTTTTAAGAGTTCAGTAGAATTTTCTAAAGGAGGCTAAGGATCTGTGTTTAAGCCCTACTAGCTCAGTCAGCATTCCAAAGAAGGCAAGACCAGATATTTGCCTGCACTTTACCTCCTTTAATCTCCAAGGACCCATGCTGCCCCGTTTTATGAGGCACATGTCCTGAGAACACCCCAGGCCCAGAGGGACCTTTGCATGTGTGGAGGACACACCATCTCTGTGCTTCTGAACCTGGGGTTTGGACTGATGGGTACGACATAGCCCACTCTTTAGGTTAAAGGGCTGGGGTGAGGCCAAGACGTGAGTATTTAGCAGGTGGTGGGCTGCTTAGATAACTTAGGGGAAAAGTCTGTCTGCAGGGTGGGTTTGTAGAAGTCACTTAGGATGAGTCCTGGCTTGGCTGATCATGGTCCCAGGGCACTGAGCTGTTGGCTGCCCACCTTTCCTTCCCACGCCCCAGGCACGTTCACCCCTCAGTGCTGATTCTGAGCGCTAGGACCAGAAGAAAAGGAGATGGATCTTTAAGAACCTTTTTATCCCTCTGCAAATGTGTTTCTGAGCTAGTTTTGCAGAAAGGGGTTTTTTGTTGCATCAGTTTAGTGGTGCTGAGGAGGAGGTGGTCTGTTGCACATGGAAAGGCTGAGAACAGCCCTTTGGAATATGAATCTCCCTTAGCCCAGGAGCTTTTTAATTTTTATTTGTTATTAATCTAGAGAGACATAAAGAAGAAAGCAAAGCATGGTTCATCATCTCACTTCTCAGATAATTGTACTAATATTGAATTAAAAAGTACTACCTATACCTGCTTGGGAAATTCAAATAGAACAGAGACCTACACATTGAAGAGTGAAATCCTCCTTCCTTTCCCCTTTTTTTCTAAAGATACTCCCTATTGTTGGTTTCTTGTGATTCCTTCAAGGAAAAACACACTTTTTCTTTCTATATATTATGCATTTTTTTCTGCTGAGATCATACTGCCATGTCCTTTAGGACTTTGCTTTTTTTTGTAACATAGGTTTTGGAAATTATTCCATATCTATATATCTATATCTATATCTATATCTATATCTATATCTATATCTATATCTATATATATACACAGATCTACTGATTTCTTTTAAACAGTTGTGTAATATTCCATTATATGTTGTACTGGTGGGAACTACGGCTGTTTCCAGTTTTTTCTTCTTATTATCATGTTGCCAGGAATGTTCTTTTTTTCTATTTCGGCACACTTTATCTAATTCATAGATTAAATATGTATATGTGCACTTTAATCTTTGATGAATATTGTCAAATCCCCTCTAATAAGGCTGCACCCATTAATGTGCCTACAAAAGGTTAATGGACACACACATTTTCTTACACTCTTAACTGTATTAGGTATCATTATGTACCTTATTTATTTATTTATTTTTTGGTTAAAATGTTGAAAATAATAGTTCATTGTTCTGTTCTGTTTAATTATTGGCAGGGTTTAACATTTTCATACTATCAACATTTCTACTTATTTTTTAATTTCTTTGTTTTAGAATTTTCTACTTATTTTTAAGTAAAAACCCTCTTCTCGTGTTTTTTTTTTTCTCTTTTCTGTTTGTTCTTATTAATTTGATGGCCCATCAGCCTTTTTTAGGATTCAGTTTGGCTCACAGTGTTTCAATTACAGATATTATATCCACACATTGTAGAAAAATTTCGGACCAGCAGGTGTAAGTTAGAAGGCTGAGGCAGATAGAATGTTTGGAGCATCTCAGAGTCTGCATTCCATTCTCACCAATCAAAGGGAGACAGTTTGGTCTCCTGCAAAATAATGGAAATAAGGCTGCTTTGAGGCTATCCCTTTGAAGTTGCCAACAGCTGGAGAGAAATCTTTGTAACTAGGGTTTTGAAGAAGAGTGCAATTTGGACAAGAAGCTGGAGGGGAAGGCTTCAGGAGAGACTGGGGTATTGTGGCAAAAGATGGGGCAGTGGAGAGCAGAATAATAAGCAGGAGGGACCCCCTTAGTAGACAGAATTTTTAAAAGCCCGGAGGACTCTGCTTCTTTGGGACTGAGGTCTTTCTGAGGGAGTTTGCTTGTGTGGCTTGCCAGGTCCTAATGCCGAACCTATAGTCCTTCTGAGACCAGAGCGCATGGCAAGTACAGC
This sequence comes from Enhydra lutris kenyoni, assembly GCF_002288905.1. NCBI lineage: Eukaryota > Metazoa > Chordata > Mammalia > Carnivora > Mustelidae > Enhydra > Enhydra lutris. Next base: position 40,430,011 of record NW_019154096.1, on the reverse strand, counting down.
ATTCACTGGTTAATGGGAACTTGCTCATTTGTTTTTCTAAGAAGCCATTGCACCCTGTCGAGTAAATGGTGCATATTCGGAAAATGACCTGAATGCACATTTGGGGCCAAACTCTGTTCTGGCTTTATAGGAGGTTTGGAGGCTGCTGGGGAGGACGGTGGAAAGGATGCCTTTCTTTTCAGGGAAGCGAGAGCAGTGGATCTTTTATGAGCCTGGCCAGAGAGGGTGGGGTGCTCTTTGAGAGTGGCCCTGCCTAAGTCTGCTTGGAATTCAGGACACTAGCTTCTTGGTGCAGACCTCTTGTTAATTGACATCTATATAACAGATCCACTATGGTGCTGATGAGCTGTGACCAACAGTAATTAATATTCATTTATAAACTTCTTACCTCCTTGTGTCCTGAAGTTCTAGGAGAAATGTACAGTGAAAGCTCTTGGCATTTTCTTTCCTCCCCCTCCCCAGCCATTCAGCTTTGTTGTTTATAGAAACAAGGGAAAGCAAACGAACAGGTGAGCAAACAGGAGACGTGGAGGTTTCTATGAAAGAATCCGGGGCAGGGGATGGGATCAAGGCACACTGGATGCAGGTGCAGCTGGAAGTCAAAGGACAGGGGAACGCACTGCCCCAAGCCAGTGATGTTTCCTGGCCCAGAGCCCAGAATTTCACAAGAAGCAGATTTGGCCTTCTTAGGGGAGAAGGTTGCCACCTGCCCTACAAAATAAGCATAGTTGGGCCTAAAGTCAAAGGTTACTGGGGAGGAGAGAGCATGAGAGAGTGGAAAAGGAGGGGCTCGCAGGACTGCAGCAGAGGAAAATGCTTTGGGAGAGACAGGACTCTCCCTGGAGATGCTTCCCAACGAACGTGTGTGTCCAGGGTCGGTGTGAGGCCCGGGAGGCCCTCTGATCAGGCTGACTGAGTTTACTCCCAGTAGGCACTGCACCCTTTGGCAACCACTCTCCAGGAGATTTCGATGATGGGTTTCTGCGCAGAAAACAGCGCCGGAACCGGACGACGTTTACTCTTCAGCAGGTAATGACAGCGTTTCTTTTTTGAGAGTCAGCTCCGTCCTGCTTCCCAAAATATCAGTTTGAGCAGCTCTTCTTTCTCTTTTAAAATAAAGCCAACTATGGAAACTGGATCTCTCCGTTTTGTTGCACACTTTATGTGTTAAGAAATCTGTTTGGGGAGAGAGCAGATGACTTGGACCTTCTGATCCCAGATAGGAAGGGAAGGGGCAATAGTGATCGCTCACATTTGCCAGCAATATCATCTGAACCTTGGGAAATGCAGGCAGGACATTCTTAATCCCAGTAGATAAATGGGAAGACTGGGGCCCAAGAAACTGACTGACTTGTGGAAGGTATCGCCATCCATAAATGGAAGGGCTACAAGGGGGACACTCCTACTGTGTTTCCTGGACCTGGGCTCTCTCCCTTAGATCTGTGCAAACTAGAGGAGTCACGAAGGTGGCTCAAATACCTCTTGGTAGTTTCTGTGGAACTGACACAGTGAGGGCGTCTGCAAGTTGTTTCTGTTCTCCTACGTCCTCTGGGGAAAGCTGTGTGGATTGCTCTGTCTCATAAGGCCACCCTTAGAGCCTTTGATTCCTAGGAATCTGTTTAAATGCAAAAGCACATAAATATTTGTGCTTCTCTTCTTATTCTTATTTCTTGGGGGAGCACCAATGTGGATGGATGTCTGGCTATCGATGGCGATGGCGTTAGCGAGTCTTAGCATCTAAGTCATCCGTCCTTATAATTTGAATTCCATGGGATCTTCTCAAAGAGCTCTCTTCTCCCTCTTCCTCCCCCATTTGATCTGTGAAGCTACTTCCTCAACTCCTGCTCATCGCAAATTTGAAATAGGCATCTGCTTCCTCTCACCTCACCGCAGCCTCTCACCAGTAAATATTTTTCCCTTTTACTAGCTGGAAGCTCTTGAGGCAGTCTTTGCCCAAACACACTACCCCGATGTCTTCACCAGAGAAGAGCTAGCCATGAAAATAAACCTCACAGAAGCCAGAGTGCAGGTAAACCTTCTTTTTAATTATTTAACTCTCTAATATTAAAACTGGCAAACTTTTTTTTTTGACATCATGACTGCAGAGTGCACATTTGGCCAAAGAAAGCAAATGAAGACTATCTGTCATTTTCATGATGCACTTTAATAACATCAACATAATGTGGAATATTAGATTAGGTTGATTAATCGGTCATTCATAATTAACTAGTGATAATGTTCTACACTAATTTGTCCGCGTCTCTAAGGTACTAAATTACATCAATGCACATCCATTTCCTTGCTTTGGAAAAAAAAAAAAAAAAAAAGAGCTGAGATGCTATTCTCAAAGCAGCTCTGACCGCTCTAGGGTAAGGCCGGTCAATTGCAGAGAACTATGTTTTCAGATGGGAACAGGATAGGATCTACTTTCCAGAAATTGCATCATGTCCAACTTTTCCCCTGGACGCGGACTCTTTCAGTGAAGTGGATCCGAAGAACGTGTGCAATTTAAAAATCTTTAAAGGGCAACGGCGAGAGGGCTGCCTCCAAGCCGAGCATGGCCCACGGTGACCGTCTCTAAGCAGGAGTTCTTTTTAGAAGCCACACGGTGATTACGTTTAAGTGCACAAACCCGTCGAGCCCAGCAGATGTGCCCGCGTGTGGGAGGAACAGATTCACAGCACTGCCTCTCTGGGAGAGCTATTCTTTGAGCACAATTATATATTCATTTTATTTATGGGGTTTCCTCCATGCTGTTTCTGTTGTTTTTTATGTAGGGGCTTGGGGTTAAGACTATGCAAAGATCTAATTGTAGGAAATATAATAGTTTGCTTTCGGTTCCCCTGGGTCATGTTAGTATCTCTTAAAAACCAATGGCTGAAGAGAGATAATGGAATTCTGAGCAGTAAATTGGGGGTTGTAAACAAATTATTTCCCCTATAATCAGATTATGTGATCCTGATTATTAAATCTGAACATGAATCATTGGTCATATGCGGGCAAATTAAACTGATTATTATTTGGAAATGAAAATCTCCTTTGGCCAGGATGTTGTCTATCCCTTCTTTTTTTAATGCCAGCTTGCCAATAGCTGCCTAAAGACCGAACTGCAAATTGAGATAAATGACACAATTATTGAGCATTCAGAAGTGGAAGATCATAACTTCTCCCTGAAAGGTGCAAGGGTGAGATAGGGGTGGTAACAATTAAGTCTGGGAATTGTTGTTCGGGCTGTTGTTGGCTATTATGCAAACAGACAATGGCTGTGAAGCATTTGTTTAGTGAGCCTCCGTGTGGGGACGCGGGCTTCGGTGGCGGGAAGGGAGATGTGTTTACATTTATACCCCTTGCTCATTCAAATATGATTAATGTTCTATAAAGCAGGGTCTTAATCGAAGCTGATGTTGTCAAACAATAACTAAATAGGGAAATAAACGACTCCATCATGCTCTTTCCTCAGAAGCAGGCGAACTGTCAGTGCAAAGTCATTAAAATATGATAATGAAAAATAGCTCAATTAAATGTTGTTATAGCTGTGACCTTCATTCAATTAAGACACAAGAAAGTGTCTGCATTTTGCTTTGCATTTAACTGCCCTAAATTTAGAATATAGATAAAATCATTATTCAATGGTTGCTGATATGTGCAATTAAAAGCCAACTAGATTAAAAAAGAAAGAAACCCAGTTAAAGGAGAATGAAAATTCGGAAGCGGGGTGGGCTGGTGGAGGGCTCAGCCCCGGGACCCAGGCTTTCTCTTGGGCTAATGTGAGGCAGGAGGAGGAGAGGCTACCCCGGGGGAGTGGGAGGCAATCTAGCCCAGCCTTTTTTGAAAGCCAAGAATTATCTCCCAGGAGAGGAGGGATGGGGTTCTGCTGGGTAAAGAGCAGTAGGGTTTCAATGACCTCTGGGAGCACCTTGGGCCCCGTTGTGTGGCTGTCATGCGGGTGTCCTTCCGCACATGCAGTCCTGATTGCCAAGGCTTGAGGAAGTCCACGCCAGGCTCTAAGAAGGCACTTAGGGCAGGTGAATCGTAAGCGTCCTCCTAACCTGAGGGTGGCAGGGATAAGGCTGCTTAATGTTGACCAAGGGACTGATGGCTGTGTGTCAGGAGACAGTGCGCTGCATTTTTTGTGTGTCTCTGTGCTGACAGTGCTTGGGGGTGGCCATCGTTATTACTCCCAAGGAGTTTGGATTTGGTTCCTAGCCAGGCCACCGGTCTTCAAATCGTGGGTCTGCCACTTACCACCTGAATGACCTTGGGCTGTTTAATTAACCTGTCTGTGCTTAGCAGTCTCATCTGTAAAGCAGGGATAGACTCACCTGCCTTACAGGGTCGGGGTGGATTCTAAACCAGGCCAGGCTGACTCCACAGGCATCGTGCCTCATGGGTGCGAGCTTCATGAGATGTCAGAGATGTGTCAGAGTGTCAGAGATGATTTCATGAGTCTCAGGCCAGACACATTCCCCGGCTAAGGCAAACCTTTGAGAATAGGGAATGAGTATTTTTGATGAGGAAACCCCAGGACAGTGTTTTACAAACTGCTGCGATGATGAGTCCGCCTCCCTTCAACCATAGCAAATATGTTTCACATCAAATAAACGCACTTGGATACGTCAAAAATTTCCACACTTGTACCTTTACTGTGGGCGATACATTTGGATACTTTCTATGATTTAACGTTTATTTAAGAAAAATGCCTGTCATGCCTTCTACACTGATCTTCTGACCCATCTTTGGGTCTGAAGCTGCAGTCCAGAGGGCACGGTTTTGGGAGATCTTTTGAAGAGAGGAGGCTGGTCCCCCACGCAGCTGCTGCAAGGTGAGCCGTGAGCATGGGGGCCGGAACCCAGGTGTTTGGGTTTTTGCTCCTGTCTGATTTTCTGCCTCCCTGGGATGTGCATTTCCATGGGGGACTCAGGTTTGGTTCCAGAACAGAAGGGCCAAATGGAGGAAAACAGAGAGAGGGGCTTCCGACCAAGAGCCAGGAGCCAAGGAGCCCATGGCAGAGGTGACGCCACCGCCCGTGAGAAACATCAACTCCCCGCCCCCGGGGGACCAGGCCCGGAGCAAGAAGGAGGCCCTGGAAGCCCAGCAGAGGTGAGGCGCGTGAGTCCCCCGGGGTCTAGAGGCTTGGCGGCTACACAGGATTGGGAACTCAGTGTGATTTTTATCTCCAGCAGCCTGGGGAGAACTGTGGGTCCCACAGGACCTTTCTTCCCCTCTTGCTTGCCGGGAACCCTCCTGAACACGGCCACCTATGCCCAGGCCCTGTCCCACGTTGCCTCCCTGAAAGGTATGTTTTGCTTCTGCTGGCTGGTGGGGTGGAGCTGGGGTTTCTCGGGCGCGGGCCTGTCCCTAAGGTGTCGCGGAGATGGTCTGGCAGTCCTGGTTTCTCAGTTCTGCCCATCCTTGTACCTTGGGCAGTGCTGCTCCTTCTCCCCTTCTGTCGGTTGCAGCCAGGGGCGTGAACAGTCTCAGTTCCCCCACACGCTGTCCTGTTTGACTTCTACATGGCCTAAGATTGTAGGCGTCACCACACCAGCCAAGGGCTTCTCAGAAGTGGTTGTGCCACGAGGGATCACTCTGCCTTCACAGGTGGCTTCTTCTCATTGGTAACGGTTTTAGAGAGGCCTTGATGGAGGACCCTCTCCATCTTTGCAGTGTGCCCACCTGCCTCCCTGGGGACTCCTGACGTCAGAGGTCTGAAGGGCTAGGATTGGTGATTTTCCAGGGTTTGTGCTCTTCTTAATCGCTGTTGTTGTCTGAAGGCTGCAAACCATTAGGGTTGTTTGGTCAGGCCCAGAAAGAGGAACTCCCTGGGGACTTCTGGGGCATTCCCCGCTGGATGAATGTGCCCATCCACCGTCTCTGCATCTTGGCCTTGAACTCACTCCTTCTGGGATGAGGCCAGGCGCTGTGCTGGCCGGGAGCGGGGCTGGCATCCGCATGGGGTCTGGGGCATTGAGGGGCAGTGCTGTGCTTATTAGGGCCTGTCTGTCACACGGGGTCTGGGAGGGGAAACACAGGTGTAGGCTGTAGGGTTTTGCCTGATAATAGGCAGTGGGAGAGGCCCCTCCTAGAGGGTCCCCTGCTTGTTCTGCATTAGGATCTGGGGTCTCCTTCCTTTGAGGGGTCTCCCTCCAGCTAGTAAGTCAGACACACACACACACACACACACACACACACACACACAGTGGCAATCCACGGCACAAATGTGGTTTCTGGAGGCTGAATGAGGGCATGAAGTAGCTTCCCTGGGGAGCCTCCAGAAGGGAGAGAAGGGCATTTTAGGCCTAGGGAACAGCACATGCAGGGCTCCAGGAGAGGGCAGGAGAACCAGGTTTGTCTGGAGATTGGCTGGTATGGTGGGTGTCCATGGGAGAGTGCCCAGAGATAAGGTGGAGATGCTTAGCAGGGGCCAAGGCTCTGGAAGCCGTGCTCCTGGGGTTGGATTTTCCCCTGTAGGAGGTGGGGCCTTGAGGCCCAGAACACTTCTGAGCTGTCCAGGTAGCTGGGCAAGTCCCCTCGCTTAGACAGCTGGCATGAGTGGATGAGGCTCACTTCTGTCCATCTCTGGGCCCAGGCCCTTCCTCATGCTTCCTTCAGCTCCAGGCCCGGGTGCTCCAGAGGCCAAGTATAGCCGCGCCCCACCCCCGCCAAGAGTGGCCTTGGAACACATTGACAGGACACAGTAGGCTGATCGGGAACAACAGAGGTGGAGTCCCAATTGGAGGAGGCTTCTGGAAGGAGATTACCACTGGGACTTGAGTATCATTTAAGGAACCAGTCTGGGCAGAGGAGCAATTCCGTGTCTCAATCCTCCGCTGTGGTGGGGGCCAGCTCGGTTCCTGAGAGCAACCATCTCTTTTAGAAATGTTCTTGCTCGCCTCACTCCAGCCTCATGGGTTGTACGTGACTCCCGTGTCTCTGCCGTGGCCGCCTGTGGCTGGGCTCTCTGGCTAGCCAAGCTGGAGGAGGACTGCAGTGGCTCGAGGAAGGGTGAGGGGGCAGCTGACTGAGCAGGGAGGGCACAGTGTCTGCAGCTGGGAGGCCCAGGGCGGTGGCGAGAGCGAGACGGAGCAGAGTCTTGTGTCTTCTGAGTTATGATCCAGGACAGAGGCAGGGGCTGGTGGCAGGGGTTGGTAAATGTAAATGTGTCACCCCTCTTCGTCTGTCCCTGGTGTGTACTCCCCTCCAGCGCTTGCCTAGAATTTTCTGGCTGGACTGTGATCCCTGGGCCTGTCCTGTGTCTGCCTCATTAGAAACAGGCTTTCCTTCAATGCTGCCCTTGCTGAGGGGGCCAAGGGAGTGGAGCTTGGGGTGAGCGAGGGCTCGTGGCTGTGACAGAAATTGCAGTGTGCTCACCAAACTCGGGTGTGTCCTTGCGCGTTGTGGTAGCACTAGCTCGGGCAGCCTGTGTATGCCATGGGAAGTCTTCCTGACTGCGGTCACGTGCTGGGGTGTGTGGCAAGCTCAGATGTCGGGCAGACAGCGAGCGAGGTGACTGGGTGTTGGCACTGTCTTCACGTCACCATATACTAACGAGCTATTGCTCCCTTCTCTTGAGGTACAGAGCCCTCTTGGTCTGTCATTTTGAGATTTTTTTTTTTTAAAGATTTTATTGATTTATTTGACAGACAGAGATCACAAGTAGGCAGAGAGGCAGGCAGAGAGAGAGAGGAGAAAGCAGGCTCCCCACTGAGCAGAGAGCCCGACGCGGGGCTCGATCCCAGGACCCCGAGATCATGACCTGAGCCGAAGGCAGAGGCCTTAACCCACTGAGCCACCCAGGCGCGCCTCATTTTGAGATTTTTGAGAAAGACACGGGGAAAGGACCCATTTCTCCACTGTCAGAGACAGTGGGGCTGGGCACAGATGGGGCTGGGGGAGGATTCGCTCACTCAGGGGTCAGCGGCTGCTTAGGCCGGCTGATGGTGGCTAAGCGGGTGTGCGGACGCAGCATTGCCAACACTGCTGAAATTTCTGGAGAAGCTGGGAAGCTGGCTTTTCATTTGAGATAGTCCCATCTTTTAAATGTGGGCTCTCAGTCTTCAGGCCACACCGGCACACAGTTGGTCAGAGCAGTCCATGGTCTGCCCTTCTGCTCTGAGAAAACAGCTGGTTTTGTATGGGGGCATCTATGCCTTCCGAAGGGGCCTAACCCCATCTGGTGGCCCTTCTGGGAGCCGGGTGTTCTGAGCCGGAAGTCTCAGAGTCAGAATGCTCGGCTCCAGTCCAGGTGGGCTCAGCTTTCCCTGGGGGTGTGCTCGGGGCTTGGGACCTGCATCATAAGTGTCTGCCCACGAGTCAGTTTCTAGATACAGTGGGGTTCAACATCTGACTGTTCTGTGGAACATTTGTTAAGTGGTTTAGGGATGGGACAGGTTTTTTTTTTTTTTAAACATTCTTTTTTTTTTTTTTTGAAGATTTTATTTATTTATTTGACAGACAGAGATCAACAAGTAGGCAGAGAGGCAGGCAGAGAGAGAGGAGGAAGCAGGCTCCCTGCTGAGCAGAGAGCTGATGTGGGGCTCAATCCCGGGATCCTGAGATCATGACCTGAGCCGAAAGCAGAGGCTTTAACCTACTGAGCCACCCAGGCACCCCAGGATGGGACAGCTTTTTGTCTTTTGCAACCCACCTTTTCTTCCCAGGCTCCCCCAGGCTGCAGAAATTAAGTCCATGGGCCTCAGAGGGGAGCGGCCCCATTTCCTATCGCCTGGCTCAGTGCAGGGACTTCTGGGCCGTGACCTTGCCTCCCTTACCTTTGTGAATCCCCACAGGTGACTGGGTAAGCGATGCTGGCAGAGCTGGTGGCCTGAGCCTGGCTTCCCAGGGGGGTGCTGGCCAACCTGGGGATGGGCCTCACGTAAGTGGGAGGACCTTCATGTCTGTTGGTGCTTGAAGTCACCTGTCTGGGCTTCTAGGCCCATCCCTCTGGTCACAAATGAGAAACTGAAGCTCAGAGGAGAAGTCAGTTGCTCAGACATGACTTATTCAGCTAGGTTTCTCCTTCAGGGTCTGGGCTGCCCTCCACAGGATCCTGAGGTGCCCTTTCCTCCAGACACCATGTAGTCATGCATTCCTCTGCATGGACACCTGTTCTTGGTAGGGCCTTGGACCCCTACTCTCCTTTTTTCCCCACAAGAGAGGACAGCTATGAGTCTGCTGGGTGTGAGCCCTGGTGAGGGGTCTAGACTCACCCAAGACTATCAGAGACCAGGACCACTATGAGCTGAACACCACCGTCTCTTCTAGCCCGGAGATCCCAGCCCACTTCTCCAGGGCTGTGGCAACAGGCAAATAATCCAGAAGAAAGAAATCAAACTCAGTGTCAGCTCCTAGACTCAAACCAGTGCTCGTGTCTCCTTCCCTAGGCTCTGTGGTCCTAGTGGGGTCATATGGCCCTGGGCTAAAGACAGCAAGTATCCTGTGTAGGCCACCGAGGTTCTGGCCCAACCCTAGACAGCACCAGGTTGCTCCCCCCCCCAGACCAGGGCCCGAGGACCTGAGCCCAAGCTGCTGTGTGCCACAGCCAACAGCTGGCCAGAGTGAGAAGAGCAGGCAGGGCTCCCAGTGCTCCAGGGCAGGATCGGTTCTCCCATGGGGCATATGGAGCACCTCAGCCACTGCTCCCAGGGCTAACAAGCTGAGAAGGCCAAGGACTCTGAGCTGGGGTCCTTGTCTTTTGGTTCCAGGCATTGTTGTGACAGAGGCGGAGTCCTTGCCTGGGAAATGTTAAGCACCCCTCCAGGGGTGTTTGTGGGAGAGCTTGGGGGTTGCTAAGGTACAGTTTGCTCAGTTCCTCTAAGTAGTGGCCCTTGAGGGCTCTTTGTCCTTGAACGTAGCTTTATGGCTATTCCCTTGCCTGGAAATTCTTTGACTTGGGATGTGCTCTGAGAACAGGAGTGTTCTTGGATTCTGGCTGTTAGCTCCTGGAGCAGGCTGCACTAGGGGAAGGAAAAGGGCATGCAGGGACGTCAGTTGTGCAGGGAATGAGCTCCCGGGGCCCCTGCAGTGCTGGGCTCCCGGAATGCAGAGCTGTGTGGTAACACCCAGCCCGGTCCCCAGCGGGAGTGGAGAGGACAGGCTGGGCCCTAGAAGCTCTGTGGCTTTGGCCCAGAACATGCCAGTGGTTGTAGACTGCTTCTTCGTCTGTGGATTATGGGGGGAAGTGGCCCAGAAAAGGGGAGGAGGAGCTGGTCTCTCAGCCACTTTGCTGAGCTTTGGCCACAGACTGAGAAGTCAGTAGCAGAAAACTCTGAAATATGGTTTTCTTAGAAAATTAGAAGGACTAGTTGTCGTTCCTTGGAGATGCCTGTTGAAAGCAGGGGTCTGGGTTTTGGAAGCACCTAGAGAGCCAGGGAAACCAAGATGAGATTGAAAATTACCCCAGTATGTGGACAATCCACACGGCTCGTTAACAGCCATGGCCCTGAAACTCGACTTGGTGCTTCTGCCTCAGGCCTGGGAGAGGGCAGAGATCTTCCAGAGCTTTGCCCTCTGCCGCAGTCATCCTATGTTGAGGGTGGGGTGGGCTCTTCTGCCAGGCAGGTCCAGGGCTGGGGTCCTGGGGGTGCTTGTTCAGCAGGCTCAGTGTTGGGAGCGTGTGAGGTGCCGTGTGCACGGAGGACTGTGTCTGGAGAGGTCAGCAGGCTGCTCAGGCACTAGGGAGCCAGGGGAGTGGGAGGTGGGGGTGGCCCCCTCGAAGGGCGGGAGGTCACGGCCTCTCTGGGGTGGCTGATCAAGCAGAGCGTCCGTAGGTGGACGAGTGGCCGACTAGCCTCCAGGTTGCTGGGCAGGGTCCCGAACAGTCAGGGGACTGTGCCCATCAGGGAGTGGGGCAGCTGGCTACCTCAGGCCCGGAAACTGCCCACCGGGGACAGAGCGACGTAGTTGAAAACCAGGCATTTGTGGGGGTTTCCTCCTTTAATTATCCTTTAATTATCAAGCAGCTGACCAGCACAGTGGCCTCAAGCAAGGACTCTGGGGTGGCCTGCCTGGTGTGAACCCTCATCCTTCCGTTCCCAGGCTGTGTTAAGTCTTGAGTACAGCACTGGGGGTCTCTCTCTCAGATCTTGATTGTAACAAGACTGAAGTCAGAGAACTGGATGAGGGGCACAGGAGCTAGAACATCTGAGGCTCTTGGAACAGTGTGTGGCATGTGAGAGGGGCTCAGTAAATACCGTCGTCATGAACCAGATCCCTTCGTTCCCGTTTCCAAGTCCCTGGGTCCCACTCATCTTTAAAGGAGCCCGTGACACGTCCGCATCTCCCAAACGTCTCCCATCTCCCTGACCTTTACGGAAGCTGTTACTTATCTTTCCCTTGCACCCTTTGTCGTTCCAGATTTGGCCATGACGAGGGGGTTCCTTCCTGTCTCTGGTAGGATTTCCCTGGGCAGGACACCCATTCCTTCCCTGGGGCTTCAGGGGGCGGTGATGCATTTTGTACTTCGGGATGGTCAGAGAGGACCCCTCATGGCCAAGCATGCCGTTTGTTCGTGTGTTTCCTTATTGAGTATTCCACGGACACTCTCGAATAAAAAGGCAGCAGGACCCTCCCTACCCCAGCAGGGAGGGTTTGCATCACAGTAATGGGTGTCCAGAGAAAAAGCCTTTGCAACACAAAGAATTTTCTTGCTCTGATTTAATGGCCAGGCTTGTGTTCACAATTCATTAATGCAGAGGAGGTTATTAATGGCTGAGGGAGGCGCTTGGGTTTGTTCTGGGGAAGTGCTGGCCACACGAGGAGCGTGATGGGGGCAGGCGAGCCACAGTCCACGGAGGCCCCCTCTCCCTGGTGCACTTAGCCGGGCTCCCTCTAACCTGTGATCGGGAGAGCGGGTGTGTGGTGGAAGCTAATTACAGCCGCCAGTGGAGAGCTTTCATAACTCAGGCTGTGCTCACGCTTGGGGCTCACAGTCACTCTCCTGCACTGGGTGGGGGCATCCCGCCCAACTTTTCTGAAACTCGAGGGGGCGGGTGGGAGGGTGGGGAAGCCTGAGGGCAAGGCAGGCCCTTGGTCCTTAGAGTCAGACATGAGGGGTGGGCATAGCAGCAGAGCAAGGGAATGAGGTCTGACCTCCTCTTACCCTGCCATCCCATCCCCTCCTGGGAAGCTGAGGTGGCCCCAGCCGTCCCATGCTGGAGGGGCTGGAGGCAGACAGCCCGGTTCCCACCTCCCCAGTGGAGCTGCTGCATTCAGCATTCAGGCCTCACAGGCTGGGAGATTCGGGAGCTGTTATGTGCCAGGGACTTGCTCCGTGTTGGCACGAGGCGGGCACTCAGAAGCTGCTAGCAGTTGGAGTAGCAGCTCTGGTCCCGCATTGTGTGTACAAGGAACAGGGGAAGGCGAGGGGCAGGGTGTCCCCTGTGGGGGACAGGGTCTGGCCATATCCTTCCAGAGAGCAAGGCACCTTCATTAGTCAAGAACGTGCCTTCCCTGCCTCACACTGGCCTTGGCCTTGGGCTCAAGCCAAGACAAAATGTCTGGATTCTGGGACTGCAGGGGCTTTATGGCCCAATATACATCTGTCCACCAAGGCTGAACTCCAGGCTGGAGGCTGTCTCTTCCCTCTCCAGCATCTCCCCACTATTCCTCCTTAATCTCTTTTTCCTTTGGGTTGTGGCAATGAAAAAACATTAAAATTTGTTTTATTATGAAATATAATATTCATGAGAAAAATTCATAAAACATGCAGCTAGAGTTTAGTGACCTATTTCAAGCACCTATGTAGGGACCCTCCGGGACTTTGCCTGCACCCCAGAAGCTCTCCAATCCTGGACCCCTTTTCCTCCCCCAAATGAGAGCACTATGCTGACTTTTGCCCACCACCTAAGCAGGCATCCTGAAACATTACTATTTAGGCTGGACTTTTTTGAACTTTACATATAAATGAAATCATAGAGAACAGATTCTTCGCGTCTCCTTCTTTGGCTCCACGTAATGTTTGGGAGATTTATTCTTGTAATTAGGCTTAGTGGTAGATTCTTTATGATATGTGTATGATGAGGCCATCTGCAGATAAAGACAGCTGGTCTCTTCCTTTCAAATCCTTACGCCTTTTATCTCTTTCTCTTGTCTGTGCCAGCCAGAACCCCTAGCACAGTACTGAATAGAAGTGGTGACAACGGGCATCCTTGCCTTATTCCATTTCTTTTGTAACAGTTTTATTGCGATATAATTCACACACCGTCCCATTCATCCGCTGAAGTGTTCGGCTTAATGAATCTTAGTATATTCAGGGAGTGGTGCAGCCGTCGCTAAGGTCAACCTCTGAACATTTCCATCACCCTGTATCTGTTAGCAGTTACTTTCCCCTGCTCCCAATGTCCCCAGCCTCAGGACACCATGGATCTCGCTGTCTCTATCGGTCGTGAACATGTTTGCAATTGCTACCGTGGACTTTTTGTAGGAACAGAATCATACCATATGTGGTCTTCGGGACCGACCCTGGCCTGTTCTTGATCTCAGGGTTTTACAGTCACGTTTGTTGTCTTTTCGTTTTGTTTTGTTTTAGATATCTTTTATCAAGTAAGGATAGTTTCTTCTCTCCTCGGTTTCCTAAGAGTTGTATTTTAATTATTATTTAAAAAATCATGAATGTGAATGAACGTTGAATTTCATTGAATACTTTTTCTGCTGCTGTTGAAGGGATCACGTGATTTTTTTCTTTCTCAAGTGTATTAAGACAGTAAGTTACACTGATTGATTTTTTTAGTGTTAATCCAACTGTGCCTTCCTGGAATAAACCCACATAAGATGTGACATGTCCTCCTTCTTAGATAGAGCTGGATTCTGTTTGCTGGTTCTTTGCTCAGGGGTTTTGTATCTATGATCTTGGGGAGATTGGCTTGGGATTTTCTTAGAATTTCCATTCCAGATGTCAGTGTTGTTTTCCTTGCCCCCAAACCAAGTATAATGAAAGCAGCCGTAGGGCTGCCTGGTTATTTTACTCTCTGTCCTGATTCCAAGGACTGGCTGGACGCAGCTAGGTGGTTCTGCTCCTGCTTTGGTCGGGGCTCTCTCATGAGTCTGTGCTCACATGGCCGCTGGGGCTGGCACCTGCAACATGGGGTCACCCTTCCCTGTCTGGGGCCTTGGCGGGGATGCTGGGAGGCTGGGCGCTCTTTTTCTCTCTCCACGTGGTGAGCTTGGAGTGGAGTTGAATGGTAGTTGATTCCCAAGCATGGAAAAGCAGAAGATGCCAGACCTTGTTGAGGCTTACACCCACAACAGGCACAGTGTTGTTTCTGATGCATTCTATTGATTTAAGCTGGTCCCAGGGCCAACCCAGGCTTGAGTGGAGGGGCCTGCACACAGGTGTGAATGCTAGCAGGTCGCTTCCTTGAAGATCCTCTTTGGAGACTGAGTGACACAAAGATCAAGGATACTCTGGTATCGTGATATGAATTGGGGTGTTTGTTTTTGAGCCTACCTTGCTTCCAATTCTGACTACAAGCACTTTAAAGGCAATGGCCCTATCTGACTCACCTCTGGGTCCTTCCAAGCCACTCACCTCGGCCCCAAATATAGAGTCTGGTGCAGAGTAAATGGTAGAGAGGTTTGGCTAAAGAAGGAAAGCAGGTGAGGCTGCTCCAGGTGTGGGAGACTGACCTCACCAGCCTGCAGGGCTGGCCATCTGTGGCACCCCAGAAATAACTGGGCCCTCCTGTTCTTCATTCAGCACCCACTGAGTACCCCACTTTGTCAGACTCTAAAGCAGAGGCCAAACCTCTGGTGATGAATTAGACACATACTGACTTCAAGGGGGTGACAGGCCAAGTGTGGGCTTGGAGAGACAGTCAATAAAGAATTTCATCTCATGTGACACAGTCATATGCTCTCATAGAGACCAATAAGGTCTGGGAAGATATGGGGGAAGCCATGAGGGGAGAGGACATCTTTCCCTGTAGGAAAGAGGAAGCCTTTCCAGAAGCAATGTTTCAGTTGGGCTTGAAGGAAGCATAGGAGTTGCCCAGTGGGTAAAAGGACCCCAGGTAAGAGAAGAGCATGAGCAAAGGCACTGAGGTAAGTAGGCCTAGTGTGTTGAGGAAAGGGCAAAACATGAGATTGGATGGGGCCACATTCCCAGGAGAGGATGGCATGGCCTCAAGGTGAGCCCAAGTTCTGGAGTCAGACTGGCCATGGCCCAGAACTGCTCAGGATTGTTCCTCAATGGGAGAGCCTCCAAGGCACAGTTAATGAATTCTGAGGTGTGTGCAGCTCCAAGAAAGCAGCACAGCCTTCTGGGGCCCTTGGCTTGTTTGTAAGGATATAGGTATTTGGGGAGCAGGGAACCCAAGGGGCAGAAGGTAGCCACTTCTTATGGGGAAAGTGGTTGGTTCAGCCCTAGCCTTCTCCGTGCCTAATTGTTGTCAGGAAGACAGGGGTAGAGAACCCCAGCACTAAGATTTGTAAGGAATCTTCTTAAAGAGTATGTTACCTTTCCTGAGTATAGTGGGGAAACTGAGGCCCAGAGAGGGGACAGGACTGTCCAAGGTCACGTAGTATATCTGTAAGAAGTAGGACAAGTCAGGGACCCAGGTGTCCCATCGTCCAGCTCCCCACACCCTGCATCGATTCTGTTCCTTTTACAGGCACCTGCTGTCATTCTCTGGCTTTAAAAGCTGCAACTCACTTTCCAGAAGCCATTTCCTATGGGTGCTGATGGGTTTAC
The DNA here is from genome assembly GCF_002288905.1 of Enhydra lutris kenyoni. Classification (NCBI taxonomy): domain Eukaryota; kingdom Metazoa; phylum Chordata; class Mammalia; order Carnivora; family Mustelidae; genus Enhydra; species Enhydra lutris. Next base: position 40,414,326 of record NW_019154096.1, on the reverse strand, counting down.
CCTTCCTGCTAATCAATGGGGCCCTGGAGTGCAGGGAGCTGAGCAGAAGGTTTCTGGCTTGTGCCCAGAGGCAGCGGGAGAAGCAGCCTGCCCGTGTCGAGTTCTGGCTGCCACTCGGAGGAGGGAGGGCTAACTGGCATCGGGCTGCCCAGAACGCGTGTCCCTCTGCTCCTTGGGCTGCGCCAGGCTTCTTGGATCTCGGTGTTGTCATTTTTTGTTTGCCCCTACAAAGACGTCCAAATGGAAAGGGGACCCTGGTGCTGGGCCCTGAGACTGTCCCAGCGCAAGGAATGTTTGGCTGCAGCGCCTCCCGTCAAGGAGCATTTGCTGAACAGATGAGCAGATGTCAAGAGAGTGGGTGTACAAGCGCTAGGTGGAGTTCAGGCAGGGGTGGGACTGGGCATCAGTTCTAGCAGAATAACCTGCAAAATTAACCTGGGGATTTTGACATGAATCAGATTGAGCAACTTTGCCATGAGCACTGTTTCTCTCCACGAGGTACCGAGGAAGTTTAGAACCTGCAGGATGGTAACTCTGAGGACCTAAGGTATGCCAGCTCAGTCAGGAAGGAGAGACTCCTCCTCCTTTTCTGCCTTCCCCAACTATTCAGTCTTTACTTTGTACCCAAATGGTACATTTCAGTTCTGGCCTCAGGAGTATGGGGATGAGTGTGGGGGAAGGGCGCTTACGGCAAGTTTGGGAGGTGAGCTGGGTACAAAACTCAACATAATAATAATAATAAAAATAATAAAATAAACACAACTCATGGTGAAAGGCAATATAAACCATAAAATGGAGATGGGACAAAGCATGTCAGGCCTTCTGAGGTAGAAGATATGGGGGTATGAATTTGACCTTGTGCACTTAGTTATCGGTGAGCACGCATAGCTACAACATCTAAAAATCTGTGTTTAAATGTGGTAGGCATCTACCAACACTGCACTCATGTCCAGGGGCTGTTATTACAAATCACAAAATATATTTACCATCTATCTATCTATCAAAAGACATCAACTATGATATTGTGTGCAAGGTGTCATAAATCCACACACTCAGTTCCTTATTCAATTCTGTTACCCTTAACCTGAACTTTCATCAAGAAATCAGTGTGCAAGAGCTTTACTTGTAACCAACATTGTAGTTCACGTGCCTTTATGAGGAAAATGTGCTATCGACAGAGACGAGACAGAACTAACTTAATTTTTCCTGTCAGTCTCTATAGTAGATCAATTAAACTGCCAAGAAGATCAAATATTTCAGACTGTATTTATTACATTAAGTATTTATGTTCAGGCCAAGCCTTTAAAGCATGATGTCATGTAGGAATGTAGGCCGATTAGATCAATTCAGCAGAATTTGCTGTAACTTAATGGAAATCTAATTGTGTGTTTTAATTTAGTGTCCAGGAGGTAGTGTGTTCTCCAAACAAAATCATTTTCAGGCTGCGTTTTAAGGTCAGATGCTCTCACGCAGACGCTGGCCATGGCACATGTTGGTAGGGCCAGAGGGGAGAGGTTGTGGTCTTTGAGGGGGTTCGTCTGCTGGTGGGTTGGTTGTACCCCATGCTTGGGGTGCTTAGGGACTTGCTAACCTTGGACCACACAGGACGGGAGACTGACCAAGTGTTCCTCCAAGGCACTTTGTCCACCCCAGTTTCACTGGTCAGTGTAGACCCAGGCCATTAATAGTTATGGAGCTGAACCTGGGTGTCGAGGCCATGGCCCTTATTCCTTGACAATTTCAGTGGGACTCCGTCCTAAAGGAGAGCATCCATTCTCATCATCTGAATGAAAGAAGGCTGGAAATCACAAGGCACAGAAGGACACACCATTTTCATGACCTTAATACCTGGCCAGGCTAGAAAGAGTGGAAAATACAATAAAACACAAAGAAACATATAAAATCACTCATACCCTTAGTACCCAGAATCAACTGCTATGAATATTTGGTATTGGTCATTTGTTGTCTTCCCATCTATAAATATATATCTCTAATGAATTCATATATTTTATAACTTATTTAGAAATTAAAAATTTTAAACCAAAAAGTTTAAACTTATCAGTATTTTCTGCTTATAAATTTTCACATGTGTTATGCCTACAATCCTACATGGATATGACATATGGTTGTACATGGATGTGTGCATATATACACACAATGTGTATATATGTATGTATTATGTACACATGGATATGTACAATAACACATACATATGTGTACCAAAATGGAATCCTACTGACTTAGTTGTTTCTTAACCTACTTTTTAAACTTAATATTTCATTATTATATGTCATTATGATTAATTTTTTCATGGTGCTAAGTATCTTCCTATAATATAATTTTGTCATAGCTTTAGCGTGTTCTCTGTGGGTGACTCAAACTTACTCAGCTCCCTATTGTTGGGCCATGAGGTTGGTCACAGTTACCATCACCGTATGCCACACTGGACTGACTTACATTGTAGCTAATTTAATTTTTAGCCCATTCATGATTTATACCTTTTTGAAAGATTAAAAAAAAAAGGGGGGAACCTAAAGCCCCAACTCTGGAAATCCAGTAGTTAAAAAAAGGACACTTTTAAAGTTCATCTTCGTCCTCAAGATTCTGTTGGCAGAATAAATTATTTTGGTTTTTGGTCTGATGGGAAAGGCTCCGCTGAGGACACAGGACATCCGAGGACACAGTGCGGTGGTCGGTTGGGCATCTTTCAGGCCTGGGAGCAGAGCTGGTGGGATGGTCCCCCCACACTCCCCAGCTGTGGCAGAGCTCATGGCTCATCCTGGGTGTCCCGGGGGAACGCTCACAAGATCAGTTCCTCAGCGGGTGACTAAAATGGATTGGTAATTGGAATAAGTTGTGAATTGTGACTTAGAATTACCCTTCAGTTTGTATGAGGTGAGGGAAATAGTAATTGTTAGAGACCTTAGTACTAGGTGTGCTATGGAATGTCTCCCAAAGGTGGGTGTATCACCTCCCCTCACAGACAAGGAACCTGAAGTGTGGACGGATGGTGAGAAACCCCATGACAGGTGAACAGTGGGGCTGGGGGGGCCAAACTTCAAATCCCCCTTTCTTCTGCCTCAGATACAGGCTGCATCCAGCTTTCAGGTCCCAGAGAAGGCCTGTTGTGGTTCTCATTTTATGGAAACTTGATAATGGATGACTCGATTTGGGGGTAGACATTTTCTTGAGGGTCTTGGTTACCTCCCTGACATAATAAAGGGGGGCACCTGGTCCTTCTTGTGGTTGGCTCAGTGTCTCCCCATCACTCACAGTCACAGGAAGTTGTCAAAACATTTTCAGATGTCATGTCTCTGTGGCGGTTCCTGCGGTGTGGGTCAGAGCTGTCAGGCCATGCTGAGGTGTCCCCCTTTGCTTGCTTGTCCCAGTACTGGCTGGCTCCAGGTTACTGTGCATTTTGAGTTTTTTGGCTGTCATAAGTTTGTGTGCCTTTTCTCAATATTACCAGTGTGTCTGCCATCAGCAGGCACATTTCTCTCTAGTTTGTGGTAGTCTTTCAAACCGAACCATTTATGTCAGAAGTGCACTTGAAAGGATCGTTAAATACTCTAGTGAGGGCCTTGAGTATGGCTTTTCAGGGACAAATTGCATGCGCTTTGGGGTCTAGGGTTTTACTTGGTAACTATTGGTTCATCTGCCGTCCTGCCGTCCTGAGCGTGTCAGAGGACAAATCTCCATTTTGTTACTTCTGGTTTTCAGTCAGGGTCTGGGTTGCTGAAGTTATTTGGGCACGAGGCATTTGGGGAAATCTGGTGATGCCATTGGTACTGTGGAATCATGAAGAAATCAAGAGTTAGTTTTATGAGAATCCTATTTGTGGAAATTGTTTTTTTCTTTGTTAAAAAAAGGGTGATAGGAGTTAAGGGAGATGCTGGTGGTTGGACAATTTAAGTTCTATCACCATGAACTGAAATTCTGAAAACATGTTAAAGTTGGAAGGACTCAACTTTATAATTCACCTTCCATTCTAAAACCACTTCTTTTTTGTTGAAAGGGATTTAAAGCTTTTTCTTGTCCAATAGCCCATATTGTGCATGAAGATTCTCTAACGTCCTGTTGGGGGCTTCAGGGTCTGATGACCAGGAACCTAGCAAGCCCTCTGCATATGTACAGCATCTGATGGTAAAGAAAGAAAAACTTCGTTTTTCTCATACTTTTGGCCATTTCTTCTCTTTCACCCCTGTCACTAAGAGAGAGATAGTCAAAGACAGTTACTTCATGTCCATTGTGCCCTGAGGTCAGCTCAGCTAAGTAGCCACATTTCTTCCATTTTTTACTTCTCCCTCCTCTCTTTTTTCCTTCCCTTCCCCTCTCCCCTCCCTCTAGTCTGATGGTCTGACCATGACAGAGAAGAGAAAGAATTTATCTTTTTCCCACAGTTTCCCCACAGTTTCTGCCTCTGTGAAGGCAACCCATAACCATATGGTGTCACATTGAGCTTACCGAGAAGTCATATTGACCACATGCTCCACTGAGCCCCACCCTCTCGTACAGTTGGACCCTTGGGCACAGATCATAGACTTTACACCTTTCCCTGATAAAACCTGGCATATTAGATTTGTCTCTGTTTGATTTTGATCTTGTTTTGTTGTACAGATTGCCTCTCTGTCTTGCCCATATCTGCATTCTGGATTGGCACATCTTCCAAGTTGTCTTCCAAGTAAGGGTAGGGCAAAGAGAGTGATTTCCAATGGTTCCTCTGCCTCTGTCGGCATTCCTCGATGTGGCTGTTTGGATGGGTAGGAGTTCACCTATAAACATTGACCCCTTTGGAAGGACACTTTCACTATAGTTCAGACTTGGGGTGTAGATGAGGAAGGAGGATGACATCTGCCAAAGAATCTTGTTGACCTGAATGCCTGTCTCAGGGTCTGCCGCCCTGCTGTGGAAATGCCCACCCCACAGGCATGAAGCAGAGTCTGGGGCAGAAGCCCAGCTTAAGGAGGTTGTATAAGCCATGAATTGCTTCCTTAGCCAAAGACACAACTGGCAAGGTGGGTTGAGGGCATTAGCCCATGGATGTGAGGTGATATGTGGCTGGTGTGGGAGTGCTTGGCCTGAGGGACTTTGGAGGTCCTCATTCACTGGAGGAGCCATAAAGAAGTTCGAGAGCCACGGCCAGTCCTCATGATCCTGATGACCTTGACCCAAACTCTCTTTTGGCTCTTACAGTTTTATTTATAACAATGTATTTTACCTTATTTTATCTTTAATTGTGATAAAATATGTAGAAGATAAAATTTATCATCTTAACTCTTTCTAAGTGATAATTCATAAGTATTCAATACATTCCTCTTGCTGGGCAACGATCACCACCATCCATCTCCAGAACTTTTTCATCTTCCAAAATTGCAACTCTGCCCACTGAACAAGAACTTCTTATTTTCTCCTTTCCTCAACCCCTGATGACCACCGTTCTGTTTTCCGTCTCTATGAATATGCCTACTCAGGGCATCTCATGGAAAGAGACTCATGCGGGATTTGTCTTCTTGTGACCGGCTTATTCACTCAGCATAACGTCCTTGAGGTCCATCTATGTTACAGATGTGTCAGAGTTTCCTTCCTTTTTAAGATTCAACATTTCTCCTTTGTATGCATAGCCCTGAGAGCTAACCACAGAGCGTCCCAGAGTCATTGGGTTCCTGGTCCTTAGTTTCCCCATCCATCTGGTGTGGGGGGTGAACTAGATCACGGGCACAGACTCTGCCCCTTCCCATAGCCTTGGTTCTATGAGTTAATGTATTTCTCTTATGGCTGAGTCTGCGTTTCGAGGACCAAGAGTGTAGTTATTGGTGGCTTTCTTGGGAGCCCACCGTGTGACCTTGTAGGCCGTGGATCCCAGGAAGAGAGGCTCTGTTTTGTCCCAGTGGCCCTTCTTCGTTCTGTAGGTGGCATGTTCCTCACCGAGTCACAGACTGTTTAACTCCCTGCTGGATTCTTACATTGGAGCAAAGCCTCGCTGGAGGCAAGAAGCAGCCTGACCCTCTTGGGCTGCTCTGACACGGGGCAGGCTGCCTAGGGCAGATCCTGAGGACTGTGGTCCCTCCCAGGTTGCTGACGGTCCACAGCTCCAGGCAAGCTCCCCTCAGACTCTCAGTACAGACCTGGCTCAGGCTCCCCAGCCTCCTCCTGGGCCCTCCTCAAATATCTTAACATTCATTTACAATTGAAAGTAGTGTTTCTGATTTTCAAAGAACTTCACATTTCTTGTAGAAAAATGAGAAGGATTCTAAACAGACACAGAGAGGAAAATGCCCAGTATTCCCATCGTTCTTTGTGTATGGTCCCCTCACACATGAGCTCCCTTTGGGAAGGAGACCTGAGGGGACCCCAGTCCTTGCATGGGTCCTGGGGCTCATGGCACAGACACTGTCCCCACAAAGGCTGCCCCTCCCCTGCTGAGCCGTCACTGGTGTTATCTGTGCGTGGCTGTGCTGAGTGGGGGCCGATGGGAAAACGGACTCGGGACTTGACCCAGCGTGACTTTCTGTATGTTTCCTGCTGCTGGAAATAACGCGAGGCTAGAAGCCCACCAGGGGTGTGGGGGCTGTGACCTGGGATCTCCGAATTCCCTTTGTAAAGTTGGCCTTTGTGATTTGTCCTATGCTCGTCCTAGGGTCTGCTACCGGCTGTATTGACCCCCAGTCAGAACTGAGGTAGGAGGCCGCAGCTCTGTTTCCACCTCCTGTTATTGTGCTGGGGGACTGAAACACCGCCAGAAGTTTCTGGTCCCACCTCTCAGTAAACTGTACAAACTCAGGCCGGTTAGTCCTGGAGCCTCAGTGTCCTTACCTGGAGAGTGGGGATGAGTAACGCACACCCCTCAGGGTGGCCAGGATGGGGACAGGGGGCCACCGTGGGGGCTGGTAAAGGTGAGCGTCCTTCTGTCTCTGAGCAGGCTTGGAAAGGAAGAGAGAGATGCCCCAGTGTGTTTGAGGGGAGAGGAAGGGGTCTGGCCCTAGCATGGGGAAGCTTGTCCCCAGGAAAGGAGGTGGGAACGTCCCCGCGGATGTTGCCGAGGCTGCCTCATGAGCACTGATCCTACAAACGGGCACTAGGGCTGATGGCCCTCCCTGACTTTTTCCTTCCCTGGGTATTTTCCAAGGGCCTGGCCAGTTGCAGGTACTATGCCAGGTGTTGGGGACAGAGTGCTGAACGAGACAGGAAGACACTTAACCTGTTGGGCGTCTGCAGTCTCTTGAGGGGGAGAGACAGACAACAAACAAGTCAAGAAACCATCAACGATCCTCCTACCATTTGTGGCCAATGCTGTGGGATTTGAGCAGACTGGAACGTGACCGGGAGCTCTAAAGAGAGAGAGAGGTGTGAGGAGACTATTCCAAGGCACAGGGCAGGGCTCTTCACTCACAGGCTGAGCCCAGGGAAGCGTCCAAGTGGGAGCGGAACGAGCGCTCTTCTCAGACAGAGGGACACAAGGGTTGAGGAGGAGGCCCCCTGCCTGGTGAGGTCCCACTTGGCCACTTACTATTCACCCTCAGTCTCCTCATCTGAAAAAGGGGATAACTCTGGGTAATACAGCTTTCTGTGGGCTCTGCTGTGACGCTCAGGGAGCATGTGAAGGAAGTCCTTGCCAGCACAAGGAAGGAGGAGAACACAATGCCAAACCAGTCACGCAAGGGCTTGGAGGCCACTGGGAGGAATTCGGATTCATTTGACAAATAGGAATTTTGGTTCCCCGGTACAACTGACCTCTGGGTCTGCTTCTTCCAAAGCCGGTGAGCACTTTCAGAAAGAGGTGAGGGACTGGCTTTGTGGTGCCCTCCCTTGTCAGAAGGTTGCCCACGCATGTGCAGCCAGTGGGCATGGCGGACCCAGGTCTCAGGCCTTAGGGATAGGCACTAACCCCCAACTGCCCTTGGCAGGGTCAGGGTGGTCCATCTCTGGCTCCCCTGGGGGACTCTGGCTTTGGAGCTGGCCTGGGCAAAGTCTGTGTGACTCCTGCCCCCACACCTGCCTGGGGTCGGCAGATGGAACACATGGGTGTCCCTCAAGGAACAGGGGTGGTGCCAGCCCTGCTGAGCGCTGCTCACTTCTCCCCTCAGAACTCAGATGGGGCAGCAGGACCATGAGGTTCCAGACTCTCCCCATCCTCCTCCTCCACAGGCATGCCCCCTCCCTGCACACAACATTCTCTGTTTGCCCCCACCTTAGGAATGGCCCCTCTGTTCATTTGGATGTGGAGTTGAGCCAAGCCACTCTCCCCGAGGACTGCTTTACCCACCAGCCTTCCCACCCTGTCCCCGATGCAAAGAAGCCTGCAGCACTCTCTACTCTGACCTGCTGAGGTTTCCTTGCCCTGAATCCTGCAGTCTGGTCTTGATGACCTTGACCTGCCTGCTTCTGCCCTCACCTGTGGTCTCTGGCTTTGGCCAGTCTAAACACCCTGCTATTCCCTGAACTGGTGACTTCTAGTTCTACGTCCGTGCCTTTGCACTGCTCTTCTCCCTGGCTGCGTGCTCTTTCCCGTGGCTGTCACCCTGATGGGTTGCCCTCAGGTCTCTGCCAAGCACCATCTGTATTTTCCATAGCACGTGTCACCACCTGCCTTTGTATCAGGGACTCAGGGCTCCGGTGTGACTCTCCACTAGACCTGCACTCCGTGAGGTCGGGTCCTGCTGCGTTGTTCCTGGTGATGGTCACTAGGGTCTAGAAGAGTGCCGGGTGCTCACGGAGAGTCGTTGAATAAATGCACGATTGAGGGTGGCCCATCAAGAGGGAGGATCCTCAAACTGAGCCTGGCAGAGCGATGAGCTCAGTGTGTTTCTGGGCTGGTTTATACCCTCTGGCCAGCAGGTCGGGGGCCACGCCATTGCTCCCAAGCCCCGTTCCATGCATCGGACCTATGCTAAGTGCTTTCCAAACTGATTCCTTCAGAGGTTCTTAAAACTTAGTTCACATTGCCCTGAGGGTCTCTGTTAATTTTTCATGACTCTCTTGGGCCCTTGGAAATACCTAACAGTTTTGTTCATTAAATGATTAGGTCTAAGCAGCTCAGTGAGTATTAATGTCCTGGCAACTTGGGAGCCGCTTGAAAAATGGTGGGGCTCCCTTTTGTCTTCAAAGGTTGAAAACGTCCCTGCAATGCCCCTGTGAGTTCTTGGGGGTGCTTCAGCAACTAGTTTGGGGAGTGTGGGATTTCTTCATTGGCTCCTCATAACGATCCTGGGAGGTAGGTATCTTCCCATTTTGCAGAAGGTGAAGCCAAGACATTGGCCTAAGGCCACCCAGTTGGTCTGTGAGGAAGCAGGACTGGTCAGGTCTCCCCAGCGCACTGATGATTCCTTGGGTTATCATCCAGATTTCTTGCACTGGGCCCATCTCTGGGGTCCTGAGCACTTGTCATGTCACCTCTCCCTTTAAGATCCTGAACCAAAACAGAATCGGTTGGCCCCCTCGCCCCTACCTCATGTCCCGGGAGACAGAATGTGGGCACTGATGGCAGCCTGTTGTTTTTCCTCCTTTCAGGGGGCCCGCTGTGCTCTTGCTGTGTCCCAGACCCCATGGGGCTGTCGTTCCTTCCCACCTACGGCTGCCAGAGCAACCGCACGGCCAGCGTGGCTGCCTTGCGCATGAAGGCCCGCGAGCACTCCGAGGCCGTCCTGCAGTCGGCCAATCTCCTGCCCTCTGCCAGCAGCAGCCCCAGCCCCGCAGCCAAGCCGGCGCCCCCTGATGGCAGCCAGGACAAGAACCTTCCCTCCAAGGAACACAGTGAGGGGGACAAGAGTGTATGAGGGTGCTGAGTGTCCAGGCCCGAGGTGCCCTCCCCCCGCCCCCTGCTTCTCCCAGCCTCAGCCCCTGTGGAAAACTCTCCAAAAAGCAAAGGAAGCCTGCAGTCCAGGGCCTCCTCGTGGACTCAGGAAGGGAAGTGAGACCCACAGCTCCCTTGGCATCTGGAGAGTGCCTCTGGAGTCCTACCGGTGGGGCTGCGTTGTCCTGGCTTCCGGTGACAAGTCCAGATGGAACTTGTGGGCACCGGAGACCACTCTGTGGTGAGACCCCTGGGGTTTCCATCTGGGCCCAGAAGTGTTGGAAGGAAGTAGAGTTGCTCACCCCCTCACTTTCCTGTCCCTTTCCTGGGCCACTTTTGAAGGTCTTAACCAACCCAAAGAACTGCGGTGTGGGTCATCCTTGAGAGACGCCCCAGGCTGAGTCTTGTGCTCTGAAGTGGGACTGTGCCCCTTCCATGAAGAACCAGGAAATTGGTGTAATCCCAATGAACTCTTACGGCCCTCCACCGAGATTAGCAGCAATGCGCCCCCCACCCCCTTCTCTTGTTGAAGGATATTAGTTGTAGGCTGAGTTAGTTTATAGAGGGTGAGAAGACATAGGGTGCAGAGGGGAAGGCACAGCCTGTCCTGGGGGGCACCCCACTGGGCACTTCCGGCCAGGGAGGCTGGGCCTATCAGACAGGCCACCAGCTCTGTGAACTGGGGCCACCATTGTGACGAGCAGACACTGAGCCAATGTGGGCTCCCACAACGAAGTGCCCCTGCTGGCCCCACCTCTCTGGATCAGACCTCTAGGTTGGTGGACAGTTAACCAGTGGAAAGCAGTCTTCTGATCTAGAGAACACCAAGGGTCCTTGGAGCAGGAGAAAGCTCCCACGAACATCTCCGACATCTGTACACATCTGGATGAACAACCTTTCCTCAGGTCCCTGGCACATGGAGGGGCTTCCCCAGTGGTGTTATTTATTGATTTTTTTTTTTTTACAGAAGAAAAAAAAAGGTAGGAAACAAGAGGAGAATGGTGTATGTGGAGAAATGGAGCACGGGGAAGAGGGCTTCCTTGTGGTGCGAAGAGAATTCATTCCAAAGGGCCAAATTTCGTAGAGATTTCAGTTTCGATCTCCTGGGTGTGTTTTCTCTCATGGGATAGTAAACTAGAAGAGATCCAAGGGAAAATGTGCAATAGCGTGAGCTCTGTCACTCCCTGGCAGGGGGTTTGGTACCTGAAAGGTTGCGGTCTTGAACGGCTTACTGATGGCATTTCCATGCAAACTGTTATTGGTTTTATGACAATTATTTTCCTCTCAGTTATTATAATCAACATGTTCCACCTTCAGACTGCTCTGCTCCCTTTGTCACCCTCCCCACCTAGAAGCCCCCCACTGGTACTCCCTGAGTGTAGTGTGCCTCGTTTCTGATGACCGCAAAGCATTTGATAAAATACACTGTCTCTTTAAAAAGAAAAAAAAAAAAAAAGTCAGATCCTTCTTCCTGCTGTATTTTGCTTGTTGAGTACCAAGATGAAACGATTTGCCAAAAAGCGGCAGAATTGCTTCCGTTTCCCTGTAATTACGAATGTTGGGTTGAACGCTGTAAGCTCAAGCCCTTATGTACACTAACTCTTCAATCTAATTGTTTGATTAAACTCGTATTTCCTCCAGAAAGGTACATAAATAAGTGAACTGTTGAGCAAATTAAGAATACTTAACAGCATTGCATCTGAGAAGTAGTTATGCTGATTAAATTTTGTGTCCTTGAGGACTTTCAGGAAATTACTTTTGATCGTCAATAACACAATTAAGTAAACTACACACACATTAGCATGAATAATTGATAAGAAATTATGTATTACCACGAAGCACTGATTTAATAATTCATGAGGCGACACTCTAGTGACTGTGCAAAACTGGATAACATCGAAAAGTCTGCCTGATGTTACTGAAAGAAAGGAGAGAAATCTGCAGACACACCGAGTACTTAGTTTTGTTGTACAAAGGCAAAAAGTAACCATGCATGATGTAGTTTCTGTTTGTTGAAATACCCGAATAAATCTAGAAGAGTTAAAAAGAAAGTCAGAAAGAGCCCAGGGTCTCTCTTTGTTCCTCCTGGCCCTCGGGCTGCAGGCCGGAGTGGAGAATGCGTCTCTGCTTTGGCCTGCACGCAACTGGAGATCTTTCTGAAGCTTCCAGGTGGAGGGCTCTGCGGCCTCGGCTCAGGAACCTTTGAGCAGATGCCAGGACAAGACCTGGGCTCTGTGTGGGCTGGAGCCTCCCCCTGAGTGCCAGTGCCTGGGGGACTCAGTCCTTCTGTCCTGGGACAGACGGACCAATGGATGAACACGGCCTCGCTGGATCCCCTTCCAGACTGTCCTGGGTGAAGTCTCCTTTCTGGCAGTGAGAACGGCCGTCGATAGAGCCCCTGCAGGTTGTCCCATCTGCAGAAGTTCATAACGTGACTACAATAAGGCCATTGGGCTTCAGGCTGGGAAGGAGGCATGGGTCTTAGGGATTGATTGATTGATTGATTGATTATTATTATTCATTTATTAGTTGCAGCCCTTCGAAGAGCTTTCCTTAATGCACTTCAGGTTATGGGAAAGGAATCGAAGTCACGACAGGGTCAGCAGCCCTCCTCGTTGGGAATGATGAACTGCTGGGGTGCGGATCAGCCATGGGGGTGGCAGGGAGCGGGAGGTGGGCAGCCCTGGGATAGGACAGGAGGCTCAGAGGCTCCCTTCTCTGTCCTTCCGTTGCACTTTATGTAGGAATACCCAGTGCTTGGCCTCTCGATTGCATTGATCTTCCTTATTAATAAATAATCCCCGTTTATTAAATTCTGCCACCATCTCATTGCCTGGGAACTTTTCAGAGGTTCATTCATTTAATCCCAGTGACCAATCCACAAGGCAAGTAGCACTATCCCCGTTTCACAGATGGGCACGGCAAGGTTGGACAAGTTTCCCAAAGTTACATGGGTGGTGGCCTCCAATGAGAAAAGAGAGAGCTTGGCTTCCTTCTCTGTCACACAGGGAGAGCTAAATCAATGAGTTAAAGAGATTAACTGGGCTCAGTCTTGAAGCCCCAAGACGGGGTAACTAGGGCCAGTTTGTCTGTGCGGGTTTGACAGGGAGAGTTGAGGTCACTCGGTTTTGCCTTTGCTTGCTGTCTGTGGGCTTTATCCTAGGCTGGCCTGCGGAGGGGAGAACAAGCCACCCTGCATCTCCCTCTCCTGGGTCCATCCTGGCAGGGGCAGAGGTTAGCCTGGCCCCATTTTATCTGCCCCTGTGCTAGCACGCTTGGCCTTTGCCTCTGTACCATCCTGTCCAAGGGCAGGCCCAGCAGGGATTCCCAGTGTTGATGGTGCCCGGAACTTCGGGACCCCTCAAACGGCTTTTCCAGCAAGAAGGGCATCAAGAAGGGACCAACCGTTCCCCAACACAGAAACTCTCTCTTCTTAATTTTCTGGCCTCACCAGGAAAAGAGAAACTTTTATGACTTCAGAACCTGACTGGAGTGCTCTAGAGAGCTCCTACTTGTTCAAAATCCCAGCTCTCATTGGCTGTGTTATCTGGGCAAGTCATTTAACCCCTCAGTGCTTTGGTTCTCCCTTATGGAAAATGAGGATGATAATGGAACCAGGCTCATAGCATTCTTTGATGATGACATGAGTTAATTGCTCAGTGGTCACGGGCACGGAGGAAGTGCAGTATAAATGCTATCTCCTGTCCCACCAAGCCCGACACATCTCAAGGGCTAGAAGGCCTTTGGCAGGTAGGAAGCGCATGTTCTCAAGAAGGAAACAGGGCTGGTTGGCTCTTACCTGAGGACACGCCTTCCCCTGGAGGTCTTACCCTCCCACATCCCACAGAATTCACTAAGGAGGTGGGTGTGTATCTTGCCGGCTGGTCTTGGGTCCTGAGAACTTGGATGGGAACCCGTGGTGCCTGGAGGCAGAGGTAGGCAGCCCGGGGGGGGGGGGGGGTGTCAAGGGAAAGAAAACATCTCTGTGAAGGCTCTCTCAGTGCAAGTAATAGGAACCACTGAAGGCAGTTTAAGTCAAAAAGTGATCCTATGAGGAGGATACAAGGTATGCCATGTAGCTCAGGACGGCTCAGGTTCTGGCCCTGGGCTCTAGTGGGCCAGGCGCCAGGGACCACGGGCCATCAGATCCACCCTTCTGCTTCTCCCTGTCTTTCTCCTGCAGCTCTGCCCTCACTGCTTTGTGGCTCACAGAGCACCTGGCTCAGGCTGGCCCTGAGGCAGGGGTTCACTGCGGTTTTGGAGCCTCTGCTAGATCCCCAAGAGAAGGGATCTGCTTGAGCCAGCTTGGGCCAGACATCCACCTCGGGTCCTAGCAGGTGTGGCTAACTGTGTCTGCTTGGCTGTGCCCTGGGAGCGAGGACAGCATTCTCAGTTGGGAGGTGCATGATCCGAAGCGTGCCCGCTTCCGGGAGACTGTGCTGGAGGCACAGAAGGGAACGGGTGTGGCGGAAACAAGCCCGGTGGAGGCAGGTCAAACCAGAGGATGAGATGGGGGCTATCAGAGACTTATAATATTTGTTTTAAAAATGATAACACAGCTCCATTTCTTGGCCCCACTCTTGGACACAGCCAGACCTCAGAGAACCCAGCATGGGTTGGTTTTCTCTCCGGGACTTGGCCAAGCACCCTGGTCGTAATCTCATGTGCAGCATGAAACACTGCCCAGGCCCATGCCTGGGCCCCATACCCAAGAAGCTCGTGGATCCCAGGGCTGTGGAACATTCCAGGTGTTCCCTTGTGCCATCTCCAGCTACCTGCCCATGTCTAACCCGCCCCCTCCAATCCACCCTCCCCCCCGCAATGACATCAAAACTCTGGACTCTAAATCTGGGTCCTGGGGCCCTAACACCCCGCAGCGCTGTACTAGGACAGTGAGCTGAGTGCTGTCTGGTAGGCCCCAGGCATTTCCAGTCTTTGTGTTCAAGAGGAGTAGCTGCTTCCTTCCCCGCAGCCTGAGCGGTTCTCCTGGCCAAGCCAGGCCCAGATGCTCCCTCAGTCCCATGGCAAGAACCAGGATCCATCCCTGAGTCCACCAGGAAGGACATTTTAGAAAACGGCCTGCTCTTGCTTGTACATGGACTTTTTTTTTTTTTTAAGATTTTATTTATTTATTTGATAGAGACACAGCGAGAAAGGGAATATAAGCAGAGGGAGTGGGAGAGGGAGAAGCAGGCTCCCCACTGAGCAGGGAGCCTGACATGGGACTTGATCCCAGAACCCTGGGGTCATGACCTGAGCCGAAGGCAGACGCTCAGTGACTAAGCCACCCAGGCGCCCCCTGTAGATGGACTTTTAAACCACCTTTTTCTGAGTCACCTCAAGACAAAGCAAGGCATGCTGGTGGAAAGCAGCATCATCTAGGTATCCTAGAAGCAGCTAGGGTCTTCTCTTTGCATTCTGTAGGACAGGGCCGGGGAGGCTGGGACTCAAACTTGAGCCTTCTCTTGCTGCTGCTGTCTGCCATCTGCTCTCAGCCTTCTGAGCTGGGAGGTTGGCCCCCGAGGGACCAAACACCTTCTCTTCAGAGCCTGGCTCTGTGCAGGAGATGGGCTACTGCTCATTAGTGCTCTTCCTTAGGTCTTGACGGTCTGCCGCGGGTTCCCTCGACTCTGCTGGCTCCATCTGGGCTCCAGAACTGGGGCAGCGACCTGGGCACATGGCAGTGCTGGGGTTGTGGCTGCAGACCCTGGCCTGGATCGGCTGGGTGCCCCAGAGGTCATGGAAACCCGTATCCTGGGATGCCTGTGGGGAAGAGGTTTGCCAGCTGTTGAATGGCTCTGAAGCCCCGCCTGGGGGCTCCTCCAGCTCCAGCAAAGGATTCAGAGAGTGTGGGAGGCGCAGGATGAATTGACCCAAGCTGGGAACCTACAGGGTCAAGGGCTGTCTGGGCTGTGCCAACAGGGCACGTGTTCCTAAGGGGCAAGGCCGCATCCTCTGGTAGCTTCGTGCCTCCGCTCGGCAGAGAGGAG
Organism: Enhydra lutris kenyoni; assembly: GCF_002288905.1. Lineage (NCBI taxonomy): Eukaryota > Metazoa > Chordata > Mammalia > Carnivora > Mustelidae > Enhydra > Enhydra lutris. The sequence goes on along the minus strand of NW_019154096.1, from coordinate 40,398,546 downwards.
CAGCCCTGGCCCCATCCCCTGGTTCTGGAGACTCTGCTTTGAGGCCCAGTGCCCCATACATGGTAACACCCCAGTGGGGTCATAGCAGTGTGGGGCAGGCAACACTATTCGCTGTGTGACATTGGGCAAGCGACTTAACCTCTCTGTGCCTAATGTCTTTATCTGTGTTGTGGAAATAATAATCCTAATTTCAACTTCATGGGGTTGTGTGGGTCAAGGGAGATGATGCTTATGAAGGCCGTCTGCGAACAGCTCTCAGGAGAACAAGGTCATTGGCAGCACAGTGAAACCGTACCGCCTGAAGCCTCCTTTTGTTGCAGCAACTCGGGCCTGGCCAAATGTAGCCTAACGGCGATGGAGAGGAAGCCTGTGGCCAGGAAGTGAATCCTGAGGATCCTCCCCTGAGTTTTGCGTGCCTCGTGGCCCCTCCCTCTCCCAAGGTCTGGATGGGGCAGCGAGAGGGGCTAAGTGATGGTGTAATGGCTGTATCTGTCAGCACTGGCCAAATGGTTTTTCCAAGAGTCAGCGAGCTAATGGCCCTGCAGCGTGGAGAGAGCTTCTCCTAAGTGAAGCACTTTATCTACCGGGGAACATAAGAGCAGCATGGCCCCAGGCCGCCAGGACTCAGAGAACAGCTGCTCCCCTGGCAGCCTTGAATGAGCGCCCCATCCCCACTGGCTTGCCTCGCACCTGCTGCCGCTTGTCAGTCTGTAGGTGGCAGCTGAGGTGGCCTGTGGGGGGAGGGGCGTGGGAACCCAACTGGGGGGCGTCATTGGGCCTGGCCTTGAATCCAGAACCCTGTAGCGCCCACGGGCTGTGGGGCCTTGGCCTGTCCCTTGCCCTCCCCATGGCTCAGTTTCTTCATCTGTAAAGTGGGGGCACTGAAGATTAGGCGGGATGAGGCACCGTGCCTGGCACTTGGGGATTACTGCTACAAAGGGGGTAAAAAAAAGCTTCTAGGTGATGACGATGAAGAGGTTCAGACTGATGAGGGAGAAGAACCCTGTGTTCTGAGGGAGAAGCCATTGTAGGTGGAAAGGGACGGAAGACCGCCTGCAGGGAGCCTGGGGCACCAAGTATGCTGTGCAGACCCGCCCTGATTTCTCCCTGGAGGCATCACGGAAGGCCCGAACGTCCTGCCTACAGAGGTCGAACTGCAACTTCCACCTTATAAAACAGAATCTGTCTCCAGACAGCTACACTACAGCGCAATTTCTTCGAGTACTTCGAGACTTTTAAAAAAGTCTTTTTGTTATAAACCAATTTTAGACTTACATGCAAGTTGCAAAAACAGTAGCGTTCCCATGTACCTGTTGCCCATTTTACCCCGGAGACACAGTTTACATAACCCTCGTGCAATGATCAAAACAGGACGTTGATATTGGTACTATATTATTAACTACATTACAGACCTTGATTTGGATTCCAACAGTTTTTCCATGTACTAGTATTTTTTGAGGGGGTAGCTACTGAAATCTCATCACATGTGTATTTTCCTGTCACATACTACAGTCCAGTACAGAACTATCCCATCACCTCAGAGACGGTTCCCACCCCTAACCCCTGTAACCCCTGGTGTTTGCCATTGCTATACTTTTCTCCTTTCAAAACTGCTGTATACATGGATTCATAGAGTGACTGCATGTGTTTTAAAAACCAAGAGTTAAACATGATGTGCTATTCATGATGATTTAAACATGATGATTTAAAACATTACACAGAGAGAGTAAACATTAGCTCGATACAACGTGTCCTCTCAGGGGCTCTGTCAGATAACATATAGTGACATTTATGAGGCAGAGGAAATGTATTTTTATTAATTTATTTTTATTGTGGTTAAATACATGTAACATAAAATTTATCATCTTAACTATTTTGCAGTGCACAGTTCCATCGTCTTAGGTATATCCCCACAGTTTTGACATATACTTGTGCAAATAATCTCTAGAAGTTTTTCATTTTGCACAGCTGGAGCTCTATGTCCATTAAACAACAGCCTCCCCCTTCCGCCAGCCCCTGGCAAACCCGGTTCTACTTACTTCTTCTTTTCTAAAGATTTTATTTTATTTAATTTAAAAGATTTTATTTATTTATTTGACAAAGAGAGAGAGAGAGCGATCACAAGTAGGCGGAGAGGCAGGCAGAGAGAGAGGGGGAAGCAGGATCCCTGCCAAGCAGAGAGCCCAATGCGGGGCTTGATCCCAGGACCCTGAGATCATGACATGAGCCAAAGGCAGAGGCTTAAGCCATTGAGCCACCCAGGTGCCCCTAAAGATTTTATTTTATTTATTGGAGGGGGAGAGAGAGATTGAGAGAACAAGTAGGGGGAGAGGCAGAGGGAGAAGCAGACTCCCCATAGAGTGGGGAGCCTGACATGGGACTCGATCCCAGGACCCTGGGATCATGACCTGAACCGAAGGCAGAGGCTTAACTGACTGAGCCACCCAGGTGCCCTACTTTCTGTTTCTATGAGTCTGACTACTCTAGGAACCTCATGTAAGTGGAGTCATGTGGTCTGTATCCCTCTGTGGCCAGCTTACTTCACTGAGCATAATTCCCTCAAGGTTCATCCATATTGTAGATGTAGACATAAGTTCATCCATATCGTAGGTCTGTATTGGAATACCCTTCCTTTTAAGGCTGAATAATATTCTGTTGTATGCATACATCACATTTTGTTTGTCCATCCGTTGATGGATGGGTACTTGGATTGCTTCCGCTTTTTGACTACTGTGAATAACACTGCTACCAACACAGGTGTTCAAATGTCTTGTCAAGACCCTGCTTTCAATCCTTTCAGAGGTATGTCCAGAAGTGGGATTCTGGATCATATGGGAGTGCCAGGTTGGATTTTTTTGAAGAGCCACCATATTGTTTACCACAGTGGCTGCTCCATTTTCCATTCCCTCCAACAGCGCACAGGGGTTCCAATTTCTCCATAGCCTCATCAACACTAATTAATTTGTTTAATTGATGGTGGCTATCCTAATGGGTATGAGGTGGTGGCTCATTGGGGTTCTGATTTGCATTTCCCTAATCATTAGTGATCTTGACTATCTTTTCATGTGCTTGCTGGAGGAAATTGTCTTTGATGTGAAAAAGCCTTGCTGATGGGGATTCTGGAAAGGATTGAGCAGGCGAATGTCAAGTTGACTTTGGTGATGTTTTATTAACTTTTTGGAATAGTTGTCAAGAAGAGATGGAACGCCAGTCTGTTTGTCTGTGGCAAGTTATGGGTGCATGAATTTTCTCTGCATTTGGATCATTATGCTACAACTTACAATCACATGGTAAGAAAAAAGGGAAGCAAGGTACATTGTATTTCTCCCCCTTGCCGACTTTTCCTCTACAGTTTCTCTCTGTAGAGGTGTCCATTGCTACCTGGTTCTGTGTCTCCACCCAGAGATGTACAGAGATACACAAACCTCTTTTCACATAGTCATGTATCATACACACTGTTTAGTCTGTGCTTTTTTTCTCTTAAATACATATTTTGGGGAGAATCATATATTAGCGTGTATGGTTCAGCTTCTGGAATGTGCTTCTGAAGCTAATTCTCAATCCTATGTCTGTATTCCCTCCATTGATGTTTCCTTTCAGCATCTGACCAATGCTTTTTTACTAGTTTATTCCTTGCACAGATGGATATCCCATGCCTTGACTGGCCCAACGAAAACCAGTATGAAAACCAGTATGAAACGAAAACCAGAGGTTTGTTGGTAGCAGTGTGCCTGGTTTTGATCTTCTCCTGTTTTAATTCCAGTTAGAAACTTGATTTTCCCCCCTTTACACCTTGTTTTTGGAAGATGATAAGGTCCAGTGCTCCAGTATGACACAAATATTGTTATATTGCTAAATATACTGCTATGAAATCGACTATTTAGACTAAAATATCCACTCATCAGCTGATGTTCCAAGGTCCTACCTTGGGCACAAGAAAGTTGATTTGGAGGTTTACAGTATAATGTGTGAAAATTCTGCTCACGGGAGTGTTGATGTCTTCATGTCAAGAGCCAATGCAAAGAAGAGCAAAGCCGAGAGGACTCGAATGTTGGGAGAAGAGTGGGGAACACAGGCTGAGAGTGGACAGGAGGGACATATGAGCCAAGGTCAGCTTTACCCTGGGCAGGGAAGTCTTGGCATCTGAAAGTTTGCTGGGTTGACGTTGTCTGTTATTATAAAAATAATGATCACTGGTGGATACCGTCTATGAGCCAGGAAGTCTACCAGATACTGCCCATATATTATTTCTAATGCTCACATGGATTGACAAATCTTGTCAAGGTTTGTTTGTTTTTCTCACATGACATTTGAAAAAAGCAAGGAGGTGGGGGAAGGAGAGCATCCTGCTGGCTGCAGAGCTGGTCAGTGGATTGGACGGTGCACTTTCCAGGCAGAGGCGGGCCCTCAGCCCTGCCCACTCCAAGGCAGACAGCTTGATTCCCTGTCAGCGGATGGGGGGACCAGGCACCCCACCTTCCATCCCTCCGAGGCTACTGCGGGGATCATGCCCCTCCCTGGGAGCAGAATGGGTGTCCGAAGCTTGGATCTGGGGGGCTTCCCAGAGTGTGGGCACTGCATTGGCCCCAGCCTGTGAGGCCACAGGAAACGTCTGCACAGCCGTCGCATATGCCTGGCTGCCTCAGCCCATGGTCACCAGGGCCTTCCTCTCCTCCGTCCAGTTATCGCTCTTGCCCCATGGCCATGAGCTCCCGGCACTTGGCAGACTCCAGCCCCTGTCGCAGTCAGGGTCCAGCAGGTACCCTGCCATAGGTGATGGGGGAAAGCCGAAGAAAGGGACTGTTTTCAAGCATGTAGGCAGGGTAAAGGGAAGCCAACAAGAAGTGGTGAAGCCTGGAGGGACTGGTCCTGCCCCTGGGCCTGGTGGGATGGGAGGGCACTGGAACCAGTGGGTCCTGTCACTTGGAGAGTGCAGCTGGATAGGAGCACTGGGTCTGGGGAGAGGGGTCCAGACGCTGTCAGCCCTCAGTCTCCCAGCGAAAGAGCCAGGGGAATAAATATTCCTGGCCTACTTTCCTTCTGCTCCCCATCCCTGCCGGTTCTCCATCACTCAAACAGAAGTCAGAGGGCAAAGGAGCTCCTCGATGTAGCTGTGGAAGGATGTTGGAGGGCAGTGGGAGACCAGGCTGCCTGCCATCCCTCTGGTGCCCTTGACATGTGGGTCTGATTCCGTCTTCCACTGTCCCGGCTGGGCCACCTGCTGTTTCCACTGCCACAGGGAGGAAAACTTGACCCTAGCCAGGCTTTTCCTGACTTCCTGGGAAGCATATGTATGTAGCAAAATGAGGACAAGATGTGGAAGAGAGTGTGAGATTTCTGGGAGGTCCTGAGCAGAGTAAAAAGGGCCGTTGGGGGCCCTTCTGTCCTATCTTTGGGGCACACCGAGGCTGTCCAGCACCCTGGCTTTGTTGGTTTCCAGACCTCCAGCTCGCCCTGTCCTTCCCTTGCAGTTTAAGTGGTCATCAATTACTCATGGAAATGGATGGAGTGACTATTCTCTCGCTTTCATTAATGTCTATCTTTTTCTCCAGATGTCTCTTCAGAGCTGACTCCCCGTTGCTAGTCCTGGGCCAGAGGACCATGTTCCTTCTGAGCTCCTTCCTCCCAGGAACCAGGTAGAGCAACAGTTGCTCTGGGATGAGCCTGGGTAGGGAGGGGGAGCCCTGAGGACAGAGAGGGACCCCAACTGCCATCCAAGTTGGGTTGGCTCATTCTTGTCCTGAAAAATGTGGTCTTTTTCCCTGTTGCTCTGCTCCTTGGGCCAGTCGCTCTTGTGCATGCAGGGATGGGGGCATGGCTGGAGGAATCCTGGGAGAGAAGAAGGTCAGGGGACGATAACAGGACAGGGCTGCTAGCCACACCCACTGCCCCATTTTCTCCAAGGATCTTCTTCACTGTTTTTTTTTTTTTTTTAATCTATGTTGCCATGTTTATAGGAGAATTAAGGAGCAGATGTGGGGTTGACACAAATTCCTGAATTCCTTGTTACTTTCTGAGCATTTTGTATGGCTGGGGGAAATGGAACACATCTTGGGAGAAAATATTACATCTTGTAAATGAACTTCTTCCATCCCCCTCGCAACCTCCCTTTCTTCCCCCCTCGCTCCCTTCCTTCCTCTCTCCTTTTTCCTTTACCTTCTTGGCTCTCTGGCTTCCTCTCAGTCAGCAGGATCCTCTGCCTGGCAGCCCTGTCTTGTTACCCCCCTCACCCACATGTAGGGGGTATGGCAAGCAGCTTCTAAATAGACCCCCAGGGATCCCCACCTCCCATTTAATCCTCTTCCCTGGAGTGTGGTCCGGATTTTGTAACTCATTTCTAATGGATAGAAGTTATGGGATGTGTTTTGGTTTGTCTCTTTTTTTCCCATTGTTCATTTGTTTTGTTTCTTAAATTCCACATATGAGTGAAATCGTATGGTATTTGTCTTTCTCTGACTGGCTTATTTCACTTAGCATAATACCCTCTATCCATCCGTGGTGTTGCAAATGGGAAGATTTCATTCTTTCTTATGGCTCAGTAATAAACCTGTGTGTGTGTATCACATCTTTATCCATTTGGCTATTGATGGACACTTGGGCTGGGATGTGGCTTGTCAGATTAGGCTATGAAAAGATGGTGTCTTCCATCTTGGGAACTGCTCACTCAGGGTGTGGGGGTGTGTGTGAGGAAGCCAGGTGATGAATCATGAAGCCATCCTGTGGAGAGGCCACATGGTGAGGAACTGAGGGAGGCCTCAGGGCAATAGCTACGAGGTTCAGAGACCCCTCTAGTCACCTTGCAAAAACCCTTCCCCAGGAGTCTTCAGATGAGACCACAGCCCAGGTTAACAGTTTGATGGCAACCTCATGGGACACCTTGAGGCAGACACCAGCCAAGCCGTGCCCAATTCTTGCCGTACAGAACTGTGAGACAATAAATGTTGTTTTTAGCTGCTAAGTTTTGGGGTAATCTATTACACAGCAATAGTTGGGGAGGCCCATTAAGGCATGGAAAGGAGGACCCAGGTGTGCGCTGGCAGCAGGATAGCAGGAGTCCTGCCTGCCTTCAGGAGGGGGACAAGGGAGCCATGTGTCTCTCTCCATGGCTGTGGCATCATCTGACAGCCTCCCCTGTCTTGGAGCTGATACCAGCTAGAGCTAAATGCCAAGGCTGAGGGATGGTGGATGACTTTATTGGGCTGGGGGAGGCTGGGGTCCCTCTCCTTTTATTATTGACGGAGCTCAATGTCTATTTTATTAATAATACATGCCTGGTGGTGATGTCTATGAATGAATGTTTTTCTCCCACGTCTAATTGTTCTGTCGGGCATCCCTCCTGTAGATTTATCATTCCATCTTTTCCTTATTTGGTAGTTTTCTTGCCAGTGATTAGTAATGGCAGCAGTCGGAGTCCTTCTTTATGGGAAAGATTCATCTCTGTTTACTAATGGGATCAATCTGGAACGAGGAGGCTTGTATCTATCCCTGCCTCCATTTAGGAGAACCTAGAGTCATAACACCCCTGGGCTAACTTCCCTCCCCTTCTCCCAGCACCATCTTGTAACATCACATTCTTAGGAGACTTTCCAAGCTGGGGAGATATCCCTGTCGCAGACCAGGATTGTGGGTCATTTGCTGGTGTCCCAACACACAGTGTGAGATTCCTTGTTGCCTCTCACCCACAATTGCTGTCTGACCATCCCACGTCCCAGGGAGCACGCTTTTTAACTTTGAGCGAAGCTGACCTTCTGGTGCGGTGCCCTTGATGACAGCCATGCCTCCAGGCATGGCCCAAAACCCGCAGGACTCAAAGCCGGGGTCCGAGGTGGGATTCTCCTCCCTGGCATGATCTGCCTGGGCATGATGCATCTTTCCCGATGCCCTCATTCCCCATTGGATTTCTGAGAGCTGAATGAGTTATGAAGCGAACCTCTTCTGCTTTTCTGGAGGAGGGGGAGAGCTGCAGGTATGAAGTAGCTTGAAAGGGAGAAGTCTGTGGGGAGAAGCACATTTCTGTGGGTGAATGTAGTTATGTCTGCTTGCGGGGAAAGGGGAGGGGGTTCCCACTGCTGGGCAGTGCACTGACCTTGCCAAGGCTGGTTCCCCAGAGGGCATCCGGATGCCTTTCCGGGTTCCTCCCCGTCGCTTCTGGCGCTGGTGCAGCTGGCCCAACATGGCTGGGCTCTTCCTTGCAGATCCACAGTGTTGATGGAGTGGCTCTGGCCTCAGAGCTGGACCAGTCTGGCATTTGGATCCCAGCTCCACTCCATGCATGCACTGAGAGGTTTGGACCTTAGATTTTTCTTCATCACAATGGAGAGAATAAGAACTTACATGTAAGGGGCTCATTCAGGCTCTTAAAGAGTGAGCCCCGCTCCTCAAGGTAAGAAGGGGTGGCTGGCCAGAGCTTAGCGCTTTAACACCTGCTCCCCAGGATTTCTCCTGCTGCTCTGGTACTGACCAGCCACCTCCTCCATGCTGCCTCCTAGAGATGTGTCTCTAACCCAGTCGCAGATATTCCGCCTTTCCCTCGTCTCTATTCCTTTCTTCTTCCCTCCCTCCCTTCTCTCTTCAACACGTATTCCCATCTGTGTACATCCACACATCTGCTATGTTCTAGGTGCTTTGGAAACACTCGAGAACAAAATAGAGATCCCTGTTCTGTGGCTTATATTATCAGAGAGGGGAAAGAGACAATAAATAATAAACACGATTTAAACCTAAAGTTCATGGTATGTTAGCAGATGAGACACATGAGGAAAAAGTAACAAAGAGCAATAAGGGAGGGGCCCTGGCATGGGGTGGGCACTGGGTAGATTTTGGCGGTCAGCAGGGTAATCAGAGTAGGTCTGATCCAGAAGGTAAAGCCTTGAGGGAAGGGAATGAAGAAGCCAGATGACCTTCTGAGGAAGAACATTCATAGCAAAGGACATTGCCAGTGTAGCTAGTGCAAAGGCCCTGGGGCTGCAGCATTAGAGGAGCAGCAAGAGGTCACTGTTGCTGGGGAGGATGGAGGAGTGGAAGGAGACAAAGTCAGAGAGTGACATCAAGGGCTGAGGAGCCCTGGTAGGGGGATGGGGTTTGGTGGGAGACTGAATCCTCCTGGCATCTGGCTTTTCTCACACCAGCCACCGCAAAGTCCAGGGCCTATGCGAGGAGCTTTGGATACAGCACCGGTCTACTTCCTCAGTGACTGCTTCTCACAGGGAGCTTAAGGAAGTTCTCTGCCTGGGGCCTGAGCTCGAGGCCAGGACACAATCTCAGGAGAAGAGCTCTGGCCGGATGGCAGATCCCGCAGCATCCACGGTTCTGTGTTGGGAGCAAGGCCGCACTGGGAGGTCGTGGCCACCCCTGCCATGCCGGCTTCTCTGATTCTGGTCTTGGGGTTGGCGCAGGGAAGGAGGGAGTAACTTTGTTCCAATTAAGCTGCATTCGCTTTGTCATCTGAATCCAATTCCCCTTCAGTCTTGCAGTCTAGGAATTATCCTTTATTAAACTTGAGCTGTTCCTGCATGTGCAAGGCTCGAACTGCAGCCGCAGCAGAATCGGGAGCGGTCCCTCTGGTGCTGTGCGGCCCTGCACTCCTGGAGATTTTCCTCTCACAGCTTTTTCATGCCTGCTTGATGGGAGGAAGCCAGTCAACAAATGACCTCAGCATCCAGGAAGGGGTGCTAGTTCCTGGCCCAGCCTGGTCGGCCCAGCCAGGATCACAGGGGGATGCTTTGCTGCCAGGCCACCCCCAGACTGCGGGGCCTCTGCTGAGCAGTGAGGGGTTGTGACAGAGGGAACTGGAAGGGTGAGAACGTAGTAGGGGCTGGCCAACGGGCTAAGTGCTTTATATGTACTAACTCACCTAATCCTTACTACCATTTTATGAGGCTGGGATTAGAATGATCTCCATCCTATAGATGAAGATACTGAGGGTCAGAGTGACCTGCTCAGTCACTGAATAAGTAGTCCTGTGGGGATGTGAATCCAGGCAGCCTGATTCCTGGCCCTGCCTGAGCTCTTCATGGGTTGGGAAGGGGACTCTTCTCAGTAATGCCTTTGATGTGTCTCTATGGGTTGGGGGTAGGTAGTGTTTGGCTACCCTGACATGCTTTTATGGAAAGTCTTCAGGGGTTCCCTCTGAGGTCAGGGGTTGGGGCCTCTACCTTCTCTTAGACTCCTTGACTGAGGAAGGTCAGCGGAGTGTAGCCCTAACGGACATCTTGCTCAATTTCATGAGAGAAATGCCACTAAGCCATGACTTAACTCCTGCATTTGTGACCCATGATCTCAGTGAGAAAATAAACGTTTGTTGTTTTAAGCCACTAAGTCTTGTGGTGTTTTGTTACACATCAACAGATAACTAATACCGTGTTTGTAAGGATTTGTCTTCTCACAAGCTGCACATGAGAATTCCCATTGCTCTGTGTCCTAGCCAACGCCTGGGATTTCTTCTTCTGCCAATCTGGTGGGTAGGTCATGCTATTTCACTGTGACTTTAATTTGCTTCATTTACTTAGAGTTCTTTTATTAGAGGCATACACATTTGGGATTGTTATGTCTTCTTGATTAATTGGCCCCTTTATTACTATGAAAGATCCCTATTTATTCCTTATTCTAAAATCTACTTTGATTAAGATGAATATGGCCATTCCAGTTTTCTTTTTTCATTTTTTATTCTTCTGCCACTTGATTTTATTCCTGTGAACATTAAATCAGTAAGTCATCTGTGTTTCTATGTGTAACTTAAGTTTATTCATGCTTCTTGCCATACAATATTTATTCATTTTACTCTTCTATTGGCTTATTAACTCTTCTCATTTTATTTTTTATTGGCTGCTTGAAGCCTTGCAATTCAATCTTTAATTCATAATAATAAGGTTATTCCGGGGCGCCTGGGTGGCTCAGTTGGTTAAGCATCTGACTCTTTTTAAATTTTTATTAACATACAATGTGTTATTTGTTTCAGGGGTACAGGTCTGTGAATCATCAGTCTTATACAATTCACAGCACTCATCATAGCACATACCCTCCCCAGTGTCCATCACCCAACCACCCTATCCTTCCCACCCTCCTCCACTCCCGCAACCCTCTGTTTGTTTCCTGAGATTAGGAATCTCTTATGGTTTGTCTCCCTCCCCGGTCCCATCTTGTTTCATTTTTCCCTCTTTTTTTTTTTTTTTTTGTTTGTTAAGATTTTGTTTATTCATTTGAGAGAGAGAGAGAGAGAGAGAGACAGAGAGAGCGCAAACAGGGGAGAGGCAGAACAAGAGGGAGAAGCAGACTCCCTGCTGAGCTGGGAGCCCGACAAGGGGCTTGATCCCAGGACCTGGAGATCATGACCTGAGCCTAAGGTTCTCCCTCTCCCTCTGCCTTCCTTCTGCTCATGGGTGCTCTCTCTCTTTCTCTCTCTCTCTCAAAAAATGATTATCCTGCTTCTTCTATAACATAAGAACGTGACAACAACATTCTTCCTTTTACCTTCTTTCACTCTTTGTGTTATTGTGGACATGTATTTTACTTCTGCTTATGCTGTGCACTCCACACATCACTGACATTATTTTTGCTTTAAACAGTTATCTTTTTCAAAAAAAGATTTTATTTATTTATTTGAAAGAGAGAGTGAGCAAGCACAAGTGAAGGGAGGAGCAGAGGGGGAGAGAGAATCTCAAACAGACTCCCCACTGAGCACAGAGCCCTGCACTCAGTGGGGAGTCTGATCTCAGGACCCTGAGTTCATGACCTGAGCCAGAATGAAGAGTTGGCCACTTAAACTAACTGATGGAGCCACCCAAGTTCCCCTTAAATATATTAAATATAAGACAAAAGTCTTTTAAATTTACCCACATATTAATCAGTTATAGGGCTTATAATTCTTTAGTGTAAACCCAGATTCCTAGATGTCCATCTGGCTCCTTTTTTCTTTCCTTTCCTTCCTGGCACCATTTCCCTAAAGATCTTGGTTTTAAAAAATATCTCTTGAGGCACGGACTTCCCAGGGATGAGTTCTCTCAGCTTCTTCACTGAAAGCCTTTATTCAGCCTTCCCTTTCAAAAGATATTTCTGCTGGGCAGATTCCAAGTTGGAATTCCAAGTTGGGCAGAGTATTTTTGTTGAGAGTTGGAAGATGTTGCTCCACTGTCTTCTTGCTTTCTTAGTTTCTAGTGAAGTTTGTGATCAAAAGGCCTTGATATTTTCAACATAACGTGTCTTTTTCTTGCACAGCTGTTTATTTTTATTTTATTTTATTTTTTAAAGATTTTATTTATTTGACACAGAGGGAGAGAGAGCAAGCAGGGGGAGTGATAGGCAGAGGGAGAGGGAGAAGCAGGTCTCCCGCTGAGCAAGGAGCCCAATGTGGGGCTCAATCCCAGGACCCTGGGACCATGACCTGAGCTGAAGGCAGGTGCTTAACTGACTGAGCCACCCAGACGCCCCATTGCACAGCTGTTTAAAAATTTTTCTCTTTAACATTGGTTGGCATGACTGTGGAAAACAGTATGGGGTTTCCTCAGAAAGCTAAAGATAGAGCTACCCTATGATCCAGCAATTGGCCTGCTGGGAATTTACCCCCCAAAAAACAAGAACATTAGATCAAAGGGATACATGAACCCCTATGTTTATAGCAACATTATTTACAATAGCCAAACTATGGAAGCAGCCCAACTGTCCATTGACTGACGAATGGCTGAAGAAGATATGGTGTATATAACGGAATATTACTCAGCCAGAAGAAAAATGAAATCTCACCATGGGTGGAGCTAGAGAATATATTGCCGAGTGAAATAAGTCAGAGAAAGACAAATACCATATGATTTCACTCCTACATGGAATTTAAGTAACAAAACAAAGGAACAAAGGAAACAAAGAGAGGGATAAACCAGGAAACAGACTCATAACTGTAGGGGACAAACTGATGGTTATCAGAGGGGTGATGGGTGAAATAGGTGATGGGGATTAAGGAATGTACTTGTGATGAGCTTTGGGGGAAATGTATGGATTCCCTGAATTACTATTGTATGCCTGGAACTAATATAACACTGTATGTTAACTAACTGGAATTAAAATAAAAAAAACATTAATTGGCATGGTTTTCTTTAGATTTATTTTGCTTGGGGCTTGATGAAGTTCTTGGATCTTTCCAGATTTGGAAAAAGGCTATTATTATTCCTTCAGTGTTTGTCTTCCCTCTTCTCTTTTAAAAAAAACTTGAGATAAATGTAAGCAAACCTCTTGATATTGTTCCACAAGTTGCTGATGCTCTGTTAATTTTTAGAAGTTTTTCCTGTGGCTTATTTGGCATAGTTTCCATTGCTATATCTTTTAGTTCACTAATATTTTCTTCTGATTGTATTATCTGCTTTTAATCTCATCCAGTATATTTTTCACTTAAGCTGTTGTATTTTTCAACTCCAGAAGTTCCATTGGATTATTTTTTATATCTTACATCTCTCTCCCCTCATTATGCTTATGTTTTCCTCTGCATTCTGGAATATGTGTGTGTGTGTGTGTGTGTGTGTGTGTGTGTCTATTGTCTAGAGGCTTGTCTAGAGGCAATTTCCAGTCTTACAGTTCAGGGAGCAGAAACTCAAACAGAGCCCAGCAGAGTGGCTTTGTGGATATGGAGATTAGAGTTTCAAGAGGTCAAGAATATCAGAATTTTCAAGGCAGAGTACTTGGGGGGGGGCTGTCTATATATATATATATATATATTTATATATATATATATATTTATATATATATATATAAAATTTAGAATAGCTGCTTAGTGCCCTTGTCTGCTCATCCATTAGTCCTTTCATTTCAGAGTCTGTTTCTATAGAATGATGCTTCCCACACCCCTGTTACGAACCATATCTTCCTGTTTTTTGTTTTTGTTTTTGTTTTTTTGCATGCCCAGTAATATTTGATTGGATAGTAGACATTTTGATTTTTATATTGTCGGCTGCCTGGATTTTGTTGCATTCCTTTAAATAGAGTTGGGTTGTATCTGGTAAACAGTTAAGTTACTTGGAATCCGTTGGATTCTTTAGAATTTACTTTGATGAGGAAGTGTTCTGTAATTTGTGTTCTTCAAAAGGGTAGGCGCTACTCACATGTGGCTCTTAACACACTTTCTATATGGCTACTGAACAGTCATTTTTGGCTGGTGGCTATCATATTGGACACTGTGGCTTTAGAGGCCTGCCTTCTAGCTTTTTCTTTTTTAAGATTTATTTATTTATTTTAGAGAGAGAGAGCATGCTTGAGAGAGAGAGAGAAAGAGAGAGAGAGAGTGAGAAAGTGAGAGCACAGCAGGAGGGGCCAAGGGAGAAGGAGAGAGAATCTTCAAGTAGACTCCCTGCTGAGTGTGGAGCCCAATGCTGGGCTCCATCCCAGGACCTAAGATCATGACCTGAGCCAAAATCAAGAGTCAGCTGCTTAACTGACTGAGCCACCCAGGCGCCCACCTTCCAGAGGGCAGATCTGGTGAGTCTTTATTCTAAGATGTGTTTATCTCCATTACTAAGCTGATGCTCCCCTGAAGATTCTACCTAATGCCCTGTGCACAGGAGGCATTTCTCTTCTAATTAGTGGGAGATAAACTATTCTTGACTTTGCATGAGCTCTGGGAATTGTGCCATCTATGCATTTCTAGTGATTCTGTGCTGGCTTTGGTGGTTTCCCCTCAAACATATGTATATTTATATACAGAAGACTCAAGGGGTTCCCTTTTGCAGATTTCCAGAACTTTCTTTCTGGACAGCCTCCCCCCCGTGAAATCTGCCCTGAAAATTCTGATATTCTTGAACTCTTGAAACTCTAATCTGTGTATCCACAAATCCACCCTGCTGGGCTCTGTTTGGGTTTCCTCTCCCTGAACTGCAAGCCTGGAAATTGTCTCTAGACAATAGGCTGGTGAAATCTTGCGGCTCACCTTACCTGTTTCCCTTCTCTTCAGGATTGCGGTCCTCTGCTGCCTGCTGTCCCATGTCTAAAAACTGCTACTTGTTGTAGAGGAAACCCTGCTATCCAGAGGGGAGGCAGAAGAGGCATGATTTCACAACACGCACTTTAGTAGGGATAGTGGCAGATTTCAATGTTTGGTAAACTCAGGAGCTCACTCGTGGAATATGATAAAATAGTTTTTTAGGCAGATTTCTGTTAATACCAAGTTTCTATGAAAAATTCCAAAGATTCTTGGTTTAAATAAAAATGGTCAAATTGGGGGCACTTGGGTGGCTCGGTGGGTTAAAGCCTTTGCCTTCGGCTTAGGTCATGATCCCAGGGTCCTGGGATTGAGCCCCGCATTGGGCTCTCTGCTCAGCAGGGACCCTGCTTCCCCCTCTTTCTCTGCCTGTCTCTCTGTCTACTTGTGATCTCTCTCTGTGGAATAAATAAATAAAATCTTTAAAAAAAAACAGTCAGATTGGATGGGCCTATGGACCTCACCTTGGAGGACACATCTCTTCAGGTTTGCTGGAGTCCCTCCTCAGGTGGCAGGGAAGGTGGGTGAGAAGAAAGGTGCAAGGAGGGTCATTTTGGACCTTGCAAATCTCCTCCCAGGCTAGCAACAAGGGGGCTTAGATTTACTTAGAAGAACCCTTTTCCTTAGCATCTTCTGCCAAAGCTTGGAGGATTCAGATTAGATTCAAGTATGTTATGGGCATTTGGGGAGGGAATAGCATATGGCTTCTCTCTTCCTTCCTCCAGCTTCTGGCAGCTTCTGCCCTGCCCCCTCCCTCCCTGCTCTGCAGTGCACAGGACAGGGAAAGGTCTTTCCCCAGGCTGGGTGGGCCAGCCCTGTCAGCAGGATAATGTGCTCTGGGAAGATGGTGTTCTCGGGGGTCCTTTAACTCATGGTCTTAGTTGGGGTCTTCTAATTTTAACTTCTTGAACCCTCAAAAACACACTCCAAAGAAGCTGTTGAAACTTTTAGGGATATCTTAGTGGCTGATTGGACTTCCCAAGAAACTTCGGAGTCACCCTGTTTCAAAACCTCATAGAGAAATTGAGACATGAAGATATCTAGCATTGTCTCCTCTAGGACTTTCTAGAGCTTTTCCATGCTTGATTATATTCAAATCCTAGTGACAGAGTTAAACTGGATGTGTGGGCACCTTACGTCATGATGCTATTTAACTTTTAGAGCCATTTTTTTCCCTGTCATAATATTTATTGCTCCCTCTATGGAACTGAAACTAGACGATTTCATTGGATTGAGGGGAATTAAGAAGAGGACAACCAGCTGAATTTACCCTCCTTGTCCTGAAGGAAGGCAACCTTGATTTTCCTTGGGGGACTTAAGAGTTAAACTCCATCTAAACCAGCCTGGCCTTCCCACTTGGCAGCCAAACGATGTGAAAGACTTCAGAAGACCAGGGTCTGCCGCGGAGTCTTCCCGTGGCAGTAAACACAGAGTTCAGGTCCACTCACTGCTTTCACGTAATGCAATTTGTTTAATGTCCTCCTCATTTCATCATCACCAAACCAAATAAGAGTTGGTTTCTAATTTGGGTTTTGGATGTTGTTGTGAGCACGGGGCAAGCCTTGGCCTCCTTTTGTTGGCAGGTGTGAATTTCTCATCAAAGAACATTAGTTAAATGTGAACGCTGACTCTTGGGGTCCATTGTGGGACATCTGTTCTTGGACCTCAGGTCACTGAGACCCCATCTGTGGGGCCACAGCCTGCCAGGCTTGCCCCTCATACAGGGTCAGGAGAGCAGAGTGACTGCTCTGGTTTGGGATTGGGTTGACTCATCTACATGGTGTCAACAACTAGGTGGGAAAGTCAGGAAAAAAGATAAAAATGGCATGGGTTGTTTTCCCAAAAGTTCCTTCTTATTCGATTCCACTCTTCCAGTATAAAGTAAGAATCCCTGGGGTGGCTTGCCTGGCTGGCTCAGTTGGAGGAGCATGTGACTCTTCATCTCAGGGTCTCGAGTTCAAGCCCCACACTGGGTGTAGAGATTACTTAAGTAAATAAAATATTAAAACAAAATAAAAGGAGAATCCTGCTGAGTTCTAAGATATTTACCCGTTGCCTACCTTGGACCTCACACCATGCTAGGCACTGGGGATGCAGTGATGATGTGGATAGGCGAGATTCCTACCTCCAGAACCAACCATTGGATATGTGAGGAAGACAGTTAAATAGACAGTTACAGTCTGTGCATGTGATGGGGGAAGCACCTGGGCCTGCAGATGGAGAGAATGAGGTGCATGGTCAAGAGCAAGGGCATTGGGAACGGCCTCCAAGAGGACACAGGCTAATCTGGGGAGACTTAGGGCACACAGGAGTTAGACAAGAGGAGGCTGGCAGGGACACGGTGAGAGTGGACAGGGAATGGAGGCTGGCAGAAAGAGAGAGTTCCCGTCATTTCTTGCTGGGTCACAAACCACTCTGAAGCTTAGTAGCTTAAAATAACAGCAGTTAGTTCATTATCTCTCATGATTTTATGGGTCAGGAATCTGGAAACATCTTGGTGAGGTGGTTGGGGCTCAGGCGGATAAGGCAGGAGCTGGAACAAGAGGGCCAGGGTCTCTCCCTCTCTCTCCATATAGCCTCAGGGCCTCTCTGGACCATCTCCGTATGGTCAGCGTTGGCTTCCTTACAGCAGAGTGAGCCAGGGGATGTGGACTGCTCCATGGGTGCTGGAGACTTGAGGACTGCATGTTTCAGGGGACTGGGGAATGTGGCATGGCGTTTTTTGACCTGGCCTTGGCATTCATTGCACACCAACTCTATCCTGTTGGGCACAGGCTAATGGGCAAGGAGACGCAGACCTGACCTCCTCCACCTCCTGTGGAGGGGTCAGAGAATACGCAAAGGGCTGGAAATGGGCCATTTGGTCAACTCAGAGAAGCCTAGGATGACTGGAGTCCAAGGAGGCAGGTGATGAGACCACTGAGAACGGAGGTCCCAGTATGTGGCAGCCATGCATTTTCTTCCTCTGGAGCAGACTCTGCTAAGGTGAGCAGGAAGTGCTAGAACATTCTGGATCAGGGTGCGGCATTATTCAGGGCTTTGGATTCCCTGTGGGGAGAGTGGAAGGGGATCATACGAGGGGTGGGAGCAATGGGGGGGGCTCTAACAGCAGTCAGGGTAAGGGGGGGGGTGGGGTGCAGATGAAGGATGCATATTGACTGATGTCTGGAGATAGAATCCACAGGTTCGGGGTCTGATTGAATTGGGGACAAGAGACTGGGAGCAGTGGGAATGGGGACTGTGGCTCAGGCATTGTGGTGCTGAGCTGGGAAGGCCGGAAGCAGAGGAGCTAGCTTGAAAGGAGAATTGTTCCTTCCTCCATGTTTCTCTCTGGAGTCAGGTATAGCTGCTTTGCCATCACCAGAGTGTGGGTCTGAGCGGGCCCCCACCCCTTCTCGATTTGGCCCAGAACCTGCCTTCCTCTGGCTCCTGCGCCTTTGTCTCCAGGAGAAGATGGAGCCCAGTCTGTTCTTGTTCCCCAGGAGAGACACTGTTTCCTTTGAACTCCAGTGCTTCTCTGAGGCCTTGACATGAATGGGCTGTTTGTGTTGGTCGAAGGCTTTACGTTTCTGTTTTCTTTAAATAGTGACAAAATATACACACTATAAAACTGGCCATTTTAACCATCCTCAAGTGTACATGTAAGTACATTCACCACCAGCCACCTCCAGACTTTTCTGATCTTCCCCAGCTGGAACTCTGCAGCCATGAAACATCAACTCCCCATCCTCCCTGCCCCGGCTCTGGCAACTGCCATTTTACTTTCTGTCTCTGTGAATTTGACTACTTGGGCACCTCATAAAAGTGGAATCACACAATATTTGTCCCTCTGTGACTGGTTTATTGCACACAGCATAGTGTCCTCAAGGTTCACCCTTGCAGCCTGTGTCTGAATTTGCTTCCTTTTTAAGGCTGAATAATATTCCATTGTATGGATAGATGACATTTGGTTTGTCCATTCATCTGTTGATGACATTTGGGTTGCTTCTAACTTTTGGCTATTTTATGAATAATGCTGCTATGAAAAGGGGCGTGCAAATATCTGCTTGAGTTTCTGTTTTCAGTTCTTTTGTGTATCTACCCAGGCATGGAATTTCTAGCCCCTATGGTAATTCTATGTTTAGCTTTTTGAGTAACTGCCATACTGTTTTTTACAGTGGCCGCGCCATTTTCTATTCCTACAAGCAGTGAGCAAGGGTTCTCCACGTCCTTGCCAACACTTGTTATCCTTTTTCTTTCTTTCTTTCTTTTTTTAAATACTAGCCATCCTAATGGCTGTGTTGTGATATATCTTTGTAGTTTTGATTTGCATTTTCTTTATGAATAGTGATGTTGAACATGGGTCCAAAGGTTTCCATCAGAAGGTATCCACCTTCTGGGAAGTCAGCAAACTTGGCAGAAGAGATATGGTAAACGTGTGTGTGTCAGAACTGATGGGGAAGCCATTGAAATCACATTGCCTGGAGCAGTGGATCAGCCCTCCACATACTCCTCACACAGGTATGCAATAGGCGACCGGTGCAAGGAAGAGCAGGGATGGGTCCCACTATGGTAGTGTTGGCTGAGAATTCCTGCTAGAAGCAGACCACTTGGTCAGTTCTTGACCTGGCTTGCTGGCAGTTTCCATCTTAATCAGCAGGGAAGAATGGGCTGCTGAAAGCACAGGAATGCCAAGTGGGACTGACCATGTCATCTAGAGTTTGTAAATGTGAAAGAAGAGCACATCAGCCTCAAATTTTCCAAATTCAGAGGAAAACATAGGACTGACCATAGAAGATAGGATGGCAGACACTCACAATGTCACTCAATGCATTATGATGAAGGGGGATGAGAGGGCTCTAAACAAAGCAAGGCACACTTCTGAGCTTGGGAAGGATGGAACTGAGAGATGGAGGTCAGGGCTGGGACCCAGGAGGAGAATTGATGGCATGGAAGGACCTGGAAAATGGTGTCAGCGTGGCAGTGCCCAGAATAAGCTGAGCTGGAGAACAGTGCTAGGACAGTGAGAGGACTTAAAAACAAAACTGCATTTGGATGAATGATGAACACAGCCAAGACTGGCTTTGCTTGGTGATGATGATGCGCATAGCTCCTTAATCCCCCATTATCTTCTTGTGTGTTGGGAGCACTGGCTCTGCCCCCTTGGAAGGGAGCCCTAGTTCCTCTCTTCTGAGGAAATCCATGGGCTCCTTTCAGAGTTTCAGGGAACGCCTGGGCCTGGCTCTGGCAGGTCTGGTGGCTGTGCTGGACTGTTCTAGAACCTGGCTATGCCTTTGTTTGTCCACAGCTTCCCACCTGGAGAAGGAGTGCCTGCCCATGGGCAAACCCAGATGGGCCCTTCCTCCTCATTTCCCTCTACTGAAGTGACTCTGCTGGTGGGAACTCGGGGCCCAGCCAGTGCTGGGCCATTTAAATGGGAACTTGCTTAGGATGGTATTGATGCATCTGGGTGTCCCCGAGTTCTCTGGGAATCTTTTCCATTTACAGCTGCCCTTTTCCCACACTTGCGGAGGCTGATGAGGTAAACGGGAAGTGGAGCCAGGGCTGTCCTGTTACCAAGAGTGCAGGTGATGGCCAAGCCCAGGCAGGCGTGGGCTTCCTGTCTGAGAGCCAGCGGGTAAGGGAGAGAATCCTCCAGAATCAGCTGCAGTTCTGGGTCTACACAGAGTCCCACTCAAAGGTGGAGCCATCTGCTCAGATGTCCTGCTGGGGTGACACTAAGGACACATAAGCAAGTGGTGACAGGCTCTGGAGACACGGTCTGGAGCCCTCTCTGCTTACCTTGGACTTTATATCTGAATAATATAGAAGGCTCACATAAGACAATTGCGCCTAACGTCACATTGTTATCTGG
Organism: Enhydra lutris kenyoni; assembly: GCF_002288905.1. Classification (NCBI taxonomy): domain Eukaryota; kingdom Metazoa; phylum Chordata; class Mammalia; order Carnivora; family Mustelidae; genus Enhydra; species Enhydra lutris. The sequence goes on along the minus strand of NW_019154096.1, from coordinate 40,377,736 downwards.
ACCCAAATGCTTTCCACCTGCATACAATTTGGGTTTTGCCTCCAGCTCCGCTTTCAATTGCAAATGTTTCATTCATATATTTCACTCCTGTGGCCCTGCCCATTTAGACTTTGGACCCACAGCATTGTCATACAGGACCTCATGTGCAGCCTGGGGTCTCAGAGATGTAGTTAGGACACGTTGAATCCATCCCTGTCTTAGAAAAGGGGTCACTAGGGCGCCTGGGTGGCTCAATGGGTTAAGCCTCTGCCTTCGACTCAGGTCATGATCTCAGAGTCCTGGGATCGAGGCCCACATCGGGCTCTCTGCTCAGCAAGGAACCTGCTTCCCCCTCTCTCTCTGCCTACTTGTGATCTCTCTCTCTGTCAAATAAATAAATAAATAAAATCTTTAAAAAAAAAAAAGAAGAAAGAAAAGGGGTCACTAGTTTCTAGGGCATTTCCAGTAATGGGAAGCTTCGTGCTCCCCAGGCTGCATTAGCCAGGTGGACACAGCTGGGAAGTAATTAGGCACGTCCTTCTCGTAGTGGGTGTGACTCAGCCTCCCTGCCTCTCTCCCAGCCCCACATGTAAGCCTCTCTTCCTGTGGGTTTGGCTCCTGGAATCTTCTCCCTTCCAGGCCAGAGGCTCTCAGCACTTCTCCAAGTTTACTGCACATGTGAATGAATGAGAGATCTAGGTTTCTAACAAGCTCCCTGGTGATGTGGAGGCTGATCCATTGACCACATTTCAAGAAGCATGAGGGTGGCATTGAGGGTGTCGGCTGAGTGAGAGTGAGAGCTGCCTGAGCTCTTGGCATGGCCCTTTCACTCAGTGACTGTGTGACTGTGAGAAGTTACTTAACATCTCAGTGCCTTTGCGAACGAGGATACCTCTCAGAGGTTTGCTGTGAGGGTGGAGGCCAGTCTCAGACCTCCCGGTTCCCAGGCTGGTACATAGCATGTGGATTGCCATGAGCTCTTGGTCACTTTCCACCAAGTAGCACCAGGACCTTTGATTGTACCCTTGAGGTACATTAATGTACTTTCCCCAGGAAACACTTAGAAGGGCCATAACTCATAGAAGGGCTAGTGCACTCAATAGAAGATACAGGCATGGCTTTGACCCACAATTTCCACAAATAATATGTTTTCACAGTTCTCACCACTGTCCTATTAAACGCAACAGTAGAAATAATGTTTTTTTTTCGGTGGGGGGGGTAACTTGGAGGAGTGAAATATTAATTCAGAAGCTGAAGGGACATATCAATAAAGGTCTATCCTTTGAGGCTACACTGGTTTCATTCTGGTGCTGATTAAAAATGGTAATTAAAAATTAGTTAAGCCATTATACTTTGATGTGGTAAGACCAATCTATTAGTATTTCACAAACGTCATCTTTGTTTGATAGCTAGATTAAAGCTGGGGAATTTCTGGTTTCTTCATAAGCTGATGTACTACTTGGTGTTTCCTAACTCAGCTTAGGTGCCGTCTCCTGTAGGAAGCCCCTTTTCTTCCCGGGCTGAGTCAGGTGCTCCTTAGATAATGCTATTAAATTACTTACCACATGGGACTATAATTGTTTTTCTTCTCTGTTAGATTTTAATTCTTTGGGTGTGGAGACCAGATCTAATTATCATGGCATATCTTTAGTACCCAGTGAGGTGCCCAGCGCAGAGCGGGAACTCTGAAAATGTTTGTAATAGGAGGAACAGAGGAAAACAGAAAGAGATAGGGAAAAGGAGAGAAAAGGAGGAAGAGAGGAAAAGAGAGAGGAAAAGAGGGAGGAAGGGAGGAAGGAAAGAGGAGAACATTATTTGCAGGTAAGTTAGTCTTCATTGGTTTTGTCCCCTTGAAGCATTTTCTGCTTCCTAGGAGCACAGGCACCTTGCTGTAACTGATGGGGGCCTTCCTTCAGGCTGACCTGCTGGGGAGCCAGGTGTCCGAGGAATCCCTGCTCTCTGGGTGCAAGCTGCGTGCTACCAGCCGCCCTCTTTCTTTTGTGCATTCACAAAGAAGTTGACCTTGATCTCCAAATATCTACCTTGATGCTTTTAGCTCGATCAATAGTTCAGCGTATATTGTTTCTAAGACAGAAGATGACTGCTTCTGATATATAAGCTCCCCTTAAGGAAAGTATATTTTTCTTTGTGGGGACATCGTTATTATTACTATTATTATTATTTCATTTAACAGAGGGTTTCTATTTTTGTTAGGCAAATCTTTTCCTGGGCCCTGAGAATTTTAAATGAGCTATCCCTTTTCCTATCTGGTTCTCCTAACTGTTTCGCTTCATCTTTAGTAAGATGAAAGCAAGGTGAGAAGCTGCTTAGCCATGGTGGGAGAGCCAAGATCACAGATCATTCTTCCCACTGGCAGCCTAATGCGTGACTCGTGGGAACTGGACTCTTAGAATGGTTGCTGGCCTGTGTTCCTGGCTCTTTGTCTGGTTGTCTCACCACGGTGTCCAGCCAGAGGATTTGTGGAGTATTGTCCTAAAGAAATTAAGGTGAGGCTGTGCTTGTTGGGCAAACGAATAGGTAGACAATCCTGAATCTAAATCATGACCAAGACTAAGATAGAGCCCTCATATGGGTGCGAGTCTGGGACTTGGTGAGTTCTGTGCCTTCCCATCTTTCCAGCCTGGAAATAGCATCTTCGCCAAAAGAACAAGGCTGATGCAGTTTGTGGGGTCCCTGGGCATGTGGGCAGCACAGTCCCAGCAGCTGCTGCGACAGCTGCCCTTTCCAAACAAGGAGGGAGATGTGTTTGCCCCCGTCTTTCCCATAGCACAAGAATTAAGTCGCTTCAGTGGGTGCCCTGGGTGGAAGCCCTTGAAAGCAGCCTGCTTTCCTTCCTAGCACAGTTGCCCACAGTGTGCATGTGCTCATGGACTCCTCTGTTCTTAGAGGTGCAGAGATGGTTATTGCATTTTGCTCCCTTGACCTGAATTAGACATTCCCTCCACATCCCCGAAGGCCTGGGAGTTGGGAAAATACAATTTCCCTTTGAGCACGGGGCATAGGTTAACAGTCATGAAATTGGGACCCCTGGGACCTGACTCAGTTCTCTGGGCTAGCCACGATGGTGAGCTTGGGTCTCCGTCCTCTTTGTCCCCTGATGTGAATGGAGAGCCCCAATCCGCCAAGGCAGGGACAGTGCCGAAGGCTCTAGGAGGAGTGCCAGGACAGCAGCAGGTGTCGAGGTTACTCCGTTCAGAGTGATGCCCCTGTGTGGCCGGTGGTGATGGAAGGCCTGGACAGCACAAAGCCCTTTACTCACCCGTGGAGACCCGCCACTGCCCACTGATGGAAGACCTGTCCAGGACAGAACCACATCTGCAAGCTTGTTTCACTTTTTAAAAGGTAGCCTTTTCTTTATCAGAAAATAGCCTTCAGAGGAAATCTTCCTCAGTAAAGAAAACCCATTCTATCCAAATCAGCATTTCTGCAGAGTTGCCTTGGGGCAGTCCTTAGCCATTTCTGCCTGAAGTGAGCTGGAAATGGTTAGAGCATGGGAGCGAGGGTGGAGGTGCTTCTCTGTGCCATGCTGGACCTGGAGGGGCTGTGCCGGGTGGTCTGCTTGCCCAGCAGGCTGGGCTCAGTGCAGTGCAGCATTTCTGGGGGCTTGGGAATAGGCTCACTGCAGGAGTTGGCCCTTGAGAAGAAGTAGGTGGGGTGCCTGAGCAGAGTGGCCATTAGGAACCAGGCGGGACTCACTCCCATGGCATGGCCAGAGGAGGACAGGGAGGAAGGGAGGGGATAAGAAAGGGGGAAGGGGAGCAGATCCAGGATCCAGGAAGGGTTATGCAAACAGCACGCTCCCAGGGAGGAGAGCCCCAGGAAGCCCCTCAGGTGGGGTTTTCTCAATCCCCATTTCCTTTGAGACTTTAGGGATCCCACATGGCTAAGTACATGTTGATGTCTGTGTGTGTGTGTGTGTGTGTGTGTGTGTGTGTGTGTGTGTGTATAAGTGACTGATCATTTGGGGGAAAGGGGAAATAAGTTCTTCTGGGTTTATTTGAGGGGGAGTTATTCTGCTGTAATTCTCAAGAAATGCCTTCTGTGGCGAAGTCCTCTAGGTCATTGGTGGAGATGATGCCCAGGCGCGGAGCATCTCCCCCCTCCTCCCCTGAGCGCCGGGGAGGTGCCATTGGCATGCCAGCCTCACGGGCCCTCTGGGACCCCGGGCCGGCCACCTCGGGGGTGTGTGGGCCCTGCCTGAAGAAGGTGGGGGCGGAGAGCTGAGAGGAGCAGCGCAGCGGCATCAATGGCAGGGCCCGGAAGTGGGGATACAGCATGTAGGGAGAAGCAGGTGTGTTTGGTGAGGGCGGCTCAGGGGAACCCCCCTCAGAGGATGGGATGGGGACCTTGACATATTTGCCTGTCTCTGGGTCATAGAAGGTCTTGATTTTCACCTGGAGTGGCAGGTCGAAGACAAAGTACTCTCCAGATTGGGGGTCTTGGAGGACCTTCTGGGTGGCAGGGTAAGGGACCAGAGGCATAAGGGACTGGGACCCCCCAGGCTGCCTCCTGAGTGGCTCTGAGAAGGCAGACACTGAGTGGCGGTGGGTGGGAGGGGGGACGGAACGGACCTCGGGGAACCTGGGTCGGGGCCTCTCTCCAGGCGATGGTGGCCTGCGCTCCCAGTCCTCCAGGAGGGGCTTTTCTTCATCGGGTTCACCATGCTTCTCTTGCAGTTGGTCGGTCTTTCTCCTCTTGCTTGCCAGCTTTTTTGCCCGCCGCAGGGCCTTCTCTGTTTTGGGTGGGACCGCCGGTGGCTTGCCGACCGCCCTCTCGAGTGGAGCAGGGGGCTCTTGTTTCTCAGGGAGGCCTGCAGAGCTGCTGGCCATGTCCAGCACTGAACCTCTTGGAGAAAGGGTCCTGAGGTCTTCCGCGGATGGCTCAAGTTGGGGGTCCGAGCCAGCCTCCCACGTGAGGGCGTGTGTCAGGTCCTCCCGCCGGGCGACCCTGGCCGGGTAGAGGCCGGCCCAGGGACTAGGGTGAGGAGACAGCCCTGGCAGCGGGCCCGGCTCAGTGGGGGCCTGGGAAGCATCATCCCAGATGCTGCTGGCGGCAGGAGAGCACGCGTTGCTCTCATCCAGGGAGCTGGCATTAGGAGAAACAGCCATCTCCCCGGGCACCAGTCTTCTCCCTGGGGGCCCTGCTCTGGGTGTAGACAATAAGTGACTTTTGAAGTCTTGTGTGTGTTCTTCCCAACACATTCCCAGCTGCTGTGGGGGTTGCTGGTCTTCTGCCTCGCCTTGGGGCAAAGCGATGGTGGGGATACCCCTTGGAGCATCCAGCTTCCCCTGGTCCGTGGAACTGTTCTTGCCTTTGTTTGCCACAAGGTGACGTGCATCCTCTGGGGGTGGCTTCAGCCCTTCACCCTCTCCCATGAGTGGAGGAGATGGGCCAATTCTGGTTGGGACTGGCTGGGAAATCTCCATCTGGGCCATGCTGGGCACTCGCCCATGGTGCTCCGTGCCCTCCCAGGCTGTGTGCTTCGAGTGTGTGTCCTGCATGCTAGCGGGGGTTGGGATGTTGGCCATTTCCTTGCTCTCAGAGCCACCAAGACCAGCCTCTTCTCCCCAGCCTGGCTTTGGCAAGTCATCCTCTTTGTGGCTGCCACCCAGTGAGTCCTCTGATGACATGGTCCTCAGGAGGGGCAGCATGATGGGTTTTATCACAGGGGTGGCCCTGAGGGTGTTGTCTTTAATCGCAAACAGTATGTGCTTGTTTGAAGTGGAAGATGGCGAGGGGGTAAATTCTTTGGCTGTATCCTTACTTCCCCCCATCCAAGTACCTCTGAAGTTAGCCTCCTCTCCCGATGCTCCCCTGGGTCTACATCCAGACAAACCTTCCCCTTCTCCTTGCAATGATTCCCCCTTGCTGTGCTCCTGCACACACGCGGGCGCATTACTCAGGGCACCGTGCTGGAGCTCATCGCTCCCCATCGCTTTCTCCTTCTCGTCCTTCCGACTGTCTCCTGCACTTCCGTCATTCCTCCTGTCTTCCTGCTGGCTCTCGGTGAACCACGTTTTCTGCTGATCCTCAAATGAGGCAAAGGACTGGTCTGAAGAGCTGGTGCTGAACTTGGCCTTACTTTTGCAGCCTGGCATGAAATCTGATTGGGTGTCACTGTAAAACACATCTTCTTCTTCGGGAGAGAGGGGCCCTGGGGAGAATTTCTGGTTCAAGTTGGAATTCTGCAGTCCTGCGTCTCTCTCAGGTTCTGTCTCTTGAGACACGGATCTCAGGAACCCCTTCTCAAGGCTGGGGGTCTTAGGTTTCTCTGCAGCCTTCCCTGCCTCAGGCTCTCTGCTGCAAAGCCTCAGGGACAGACGCTTCCTGGGGCAGGGTTTGCCGGCGTCTGGATTCTTGCCCGACCTGATGATACCCATCTCTGGGTCTCCATCGTCTTTCTCGTAGCTGTTTCTGTTAGCTCCCTCCCCGTTGATGCAGAAAGGGGCTTGGGTGGTAGCTGGGGGTGAGCTAAGAGTTAGACAGGTCTCTGAAGAGGGTGCACCGGGGTCAGCGTCAGAGTCCTTCTGGGTACTCATGTGCGACCCAGAAGAGCCATCAGCTGGTCTCTCCTTAGGAAGCTCATTTGAAGGGCTCTCCTCCAGCCCATTGGGAAGGAGGACGCCATTGCTCACGGGTTCTTGCTTGCCTCTGGTTTTCTCCTCAAGGCCCTTCAGGAGTGGTGAGGGGCTGTACGTGCTCTTCACACGCTTCCGCACGTCCTTGAGGTTGAACAGCAGGCTGGGGGCTTTGGATCTGTAGCTGTCCCTAGACTGACCTTCACTGGGCTCCTTTTCTTGGTACCCATTCAGCTGTCCTGGGGGTGATGGGGTCATCTCCACCGGCTGGCTGTCGGATGGCTCCAGGACATGCTTGGTGGGGATGACGGGTGTCAGAAGCTTACTGATGTTAAAAGGAGGACTATAATGCTCGTTGGGGTCCATGGGCAGGTCAAGAGCCTCGTTTTCTGGAAATTGATCCTGGGGATTGTGTTTTGTATACAAGGCTGGGCCCCTTCTGGTGGCCTGCTTCTTCTCTTCCGAAGCATCTGGTAGACTTTCTTTCCTTCCTTTGCCAGGCTTTGGTTTCCTCCATGGGGCCTGGGTCGGCTTCATCTGAGGGTCAGGCTGTGAGCTTGAAGCTTTTCCCTCCACAGCGAATGCCTGGGCTCCTGGATCCCTAGCTCCCCAGGGTCCAGACGTGGTGAGAGCCGCTGCTGCCAACCTCTTCTCCTCCTGGCTGCAGCTGGCCCGGGCTTGGCAGGGGGAGACTCTGTGTTCAGGGGCAGGGGGCTCTCTTAACATGGGTGCATCCTCGTAATGCTTGGGAGTTTTGCTTTCTGGGACAGGGTCAGCGACCTCCTTTCTCTCGGGCAGCCTCGGTTGGTGGGCGTTCCATGACTCAAAAGCACTGTTTTCACTATGAAGAAAGGTTCCCTTGCGGGGCCACTCCTTACCTCTTCCGGGCTCACCCTGGGCTGGCTTGTGGGGCGGGGATGGGAACTTGGACTCAAACGAGCTGGCTGCGTTATCGGGTGTTGGGAGGAAGCTGCTGGAGCCATGACAGGCCATTTCGGGATTCTTAGGGGACTCCTGCTCTCCGTGCTTCCTTCCAGACTGGTGGCTAATCTGATGGGCGCTAGAGACTTCAGCAGGCACCCTCCTGACGGTCAGAAATGCAGAATCGAAGCAGAAGTTGACACCACTTTCTGGAAGAGGAGCAAATTTAGGGGGATTTTTGAGAGCTGGGGGCTTACTGGTCGGAGGCCTGCTGTCACAACGTTGGCTCTCAGTCCTGTCAAAAGATTTAATTAGTGATGACACTTTCGAAGCCGGCTTGCTGCTGCTCCTCAGGCCGGAAAGGGGCACTTCCAGTCTCCTCTGGGCTGGTGTCAGTGGGGGGCTGCTCTTGGGGTACTTCTCCTCCCCTTGAACGTACTTGGGTAGCTGTTGGAACGTGGCCGCCCAGCCCGCATGCTCGGTGCCTTGCGACGGTAACTGGCTCCAGATGCTGCTTTTCCTGTGGGTGTGGCTTACTGTTCCCTGGTGAAAAGTCCCCAGCACCTGGCGGGTGATGTCCGGGGACAGGGTCAGGTCAGAGTCGTTGAAGGATGTGTCCTCTGAGATGCACAAGCTCCGGAAGGCCCGGTCTGTGAGGCTGCTAACCTCCCTGTCGGCATCGTCCAGCACGCTGCCGATGCTCGAGGAGTCGCTGAACCCGTCTGTGCACTTCTTATTACCCTGCATTATCTGCCAGCTGGGAGGGCTGTCCCTGGTCAGCCAGTGGGTGCCTCCGTGGGACGATTCTGGAACAGCAGTCCTCTTCCCACAAAACTAGAACTTCCTATTGACCAGATGCAATTGCAAAGTGGGATTTTTTTTTTCTCTGCAAAAGAAACACGTGCGGGGTATGAATGGGATATCCAATTTAGTGGCTCCATGTGAGAACAGCATGCTGGTCCAGATGGGTAATGGTGTCCGTGACGGTTGATTTTATGTGTCAGCCTGGCTGGGCCCTAGTGGCCAGTGTTTGCTCAAACACACCTAGCTGTGGCTATGAAAGTATTTTGTAGATGTGATTAACATTCAAATCAACGGGCTTTGAGTAAAGCAGATTGCACCCCCCCCCATAATGTGGATGGGCCAAATCTCAGAGACTGAGCTCCCCAGAGGAAGGGAGAATTCTGCCCTAGGTCCCTCTGGTGTGCAGTCTGCTCGGCAGATGTCAGACGTGCCAGCCCCCATAACTGCATGAGCCAGTTCTTTAAGATCAGTCTCTTTCTGTATCTACACATCCTGCTGGCTCTGGCACGCTGGAGAACGTTGCCTGATACAGGGTTTAAGGTTCTGATGTGCCATTTTTGCAGAGAGGTCTTCCCTGACATTTCAGGGGGTGTCCCCTCCCTGCTTTCTCTCACTGTGTTTGGTTTATTTTCTTTGTGGTATGGAGCATACTCTAAAATTAAGGTGACTTCTTTGTTGCCTATTCCATCACGAGACTGTTAAGAGCCATGAGCTCAGGAGCTACAAGGCTGTCTGTCTGCTGCTTGAGCTCATCCCAGAGCCACCTCAAGAGAGCACAGTCCCCCAGAGCCTGCAGCGCCTGGGGGTCCTGAACTCTCTGACTTGCCCTTGGGTGTGACCAGTGGGATATGCGGGGAGGAGCCAGATTCCCTGGCATTTCTCCCCCACCCCTGCCCCTGGTGTGGTGTGGGGTCTTGGCAATGCTGCAGTCCTCTCTAAGGACGGCCCCTCCCCTGGGCTTGGGCTCTCACTGCTCCCCTTGTCCCCTGGGACTGTGGGCAGGATGGCTCCCACTCTTCCTGAGTGGCTCCCCTTGCAAGGGTCTCCCTAATGCTTATACTCCCGTTACGGTCCCTTCATTTCATTTCTTTCTTTCTTTCTTTCTTTTTTTTTTAATTGTGGTGAAATGGAAATGAAATAAAATTTACCAGCTGAACCTTGTAAGTGTACAGTTCAGGAGCGTTAAGTGTATTCATATTGGTGCAACCGTGGCTGCCATCCATCTCCAGAACTCTTACAGCATCCCAGACGGAAAATTTGTACCCATCAGGTATCAGCTCCACTCCTCCCGCCCCCTGCCAACCCCAGGCCCAGGCAGCCACTGTCTACTTTCTGTCTCTATGAATTGGATTATTCTAGGTCCCTCATATGAGTGGAATCACACAGCGTATGTCTTTTTGTGACTGGCTGGTTCACTTAGCATGATGTCTTCAAGGATCATCCACTTCCATCCAGTTTCTTTCCTATTTAAGACTGAATAATAGTCCACTGTATGTTTATATAAAAAAATATACATTTTGTTTATCCATTTTTCTGTCAATGAACAGAAGGCTGCTTCTGTTAGGCTGCTTCCACTTTTGGCTACTGTGACTAACGCTCTTATATGAACAGGGGTCTACAAATATCTGTTCAAGATCCTGCTGTGTTCAGTTCTTTTGGGCATATACCTAGAGGAGGACTTGCTGGATCATATGATAATTCCACTTTAAATTTCTCTGGGAAACGCCATCCTGTTTTTCACGGTGGTTGTATCATTTTTATTCCCACCAGTAGTGCACGGGGTTCATCTCTCCACATCCCTGCTGGCACTTGTTATTTTACGTGTTTCTTCGTTTTTTATTTTTTTAATGGTAGCCATCCGAATGGGTGTGAGGTGGGGCACTGCCTTTCCTTCTGGGTCCTGTCTGCAGGCTGCTGCTTCTGCTGGGACCTTGACCACTACTGCTGGGGTACATACTTCCACTGCCTAGAATGTGCTGGGCACAGACAGAGGATAGGTCCACGAGTGCATGAAAAGTTAGATAAAATAGCAACTATAGACCCCCGAGTGGGCCCAAGTGGTGGACATTTGGGACAGTGAACATCTGGCAGGTGCTCTGGGTCCTTAGCTGATAAAGGACGTTGTCACCCAGTGGCACCCGGTCACGGCAGCAGCAGAAGCCAGCAAGACTGCATTCTTCCCTCCTTGCCTGGCTGGCCAGTGCAACAACACTGCTGGGGCTTTAGGGGGTGGAGGACAAAGAGGCTCCCATCAGGGAGTAGGGCCTGCACATCAGGTGTCCCAGGTCCTATCCTGGCCCTGCACTGGGGATGGTGCAGGAGGTGTCCTGCCCAGGTTGGCTGCTGTTGGGTTAGTGGCATTGTGTTTGGGTCCTGGAAGCCAGCCTTCTTTGGGGTTGTTTGTTTCCTGTGTCTTGACCACAGCCCGACAGTGAGTTTCCAGTGCTGACTCGTTGGCAGGCTGACCTGATTTTATGAATGGGAGAACTGAGCAGGATATGCTGGGGAAAGGAGGGACCCCGAGTTCTAGGAACTGGATAAGCTTGTTCTGTGAAAGTCTCTACTTACGTGCTCCTCAGCCCTGCCTTGAATAGCAGGGCTGCACTCCCCAGAGAGCACAGAGCAGCCTTTTTAGAAGGCCGAGGGCATCTGCCTTAGCTCTTTGACCCTGCTGGCTGGCCAGCAAGCCACATGCCCTTCCCCACAGGCTTCTCTTTCCATGTGGCATAGGGCCAGTCACAGGGACAGAAGCGTTCAGATGTTGGGGAAAGTCCTGGCCTTTCTGATCAAAGGAGTAATCCCTGTTGTGTCCACTCTGTTGGTGCTGTTTCTTCCTGCTTCGAAGGCAGACACAAAGCCTGAGACGGAGTGTGTGCATTTGCTCGGGCTAGCAAAGTGCCACAGGGTGCCGGCTTACATAACGGACGGACATTTAGTATCTCACGGTCCTGTAGGCTGGAAGTCCCAAATCGGGTGTCAGAGGGGTTAGTTCCTTCTTGAGGCTGTGAGGGAAGGGTCTGTTCCAGGCCATTGTCCTTGGTTGGTAGATGGCCACCTTCTCCTGTGTCTTCATATTGTCTTTCTTGCATCTGTGTCTCTGTGTCCAAATTTCCCCTTTTTAGAAGAGAGCCAGTCCTCTTGGATTAGAGCCCACCCTAATGAGCTCCCCTTAACTGATTACATCTGCGACGACTCTATTTCCAAAGAAAATCACATTCTGAGGCCCCGGGGGTTAGGACTTCAACATACGAAAAATTGGGGGATACAGCTCAACTCATAACACCAAGGCATTTACTCTGCAGTCTTGGAGAACAAGCAATGACAGTTGAAAGTCCATTTGCTGAGGATGGCCTCGTGGGCAGAATAGCCCTGGGTCCTTGATGGCATTGCTCAGCTCTGAGCCTGTGCCTGAGTTCCTGGTCCTGGAATTTGTGTTATTGGGGTCACCTTAGTGACCCCAATAACACAAATTAGTGGGGGACCTTAGTGACTTCAACCACTGTGAGTCAAATTTTCTGAATCTTGAGGTCTTATGGATACAGTCAGGGAGGTTTCTGGTGTCCTGAGTGCTGGGGTCTTGATCTTGGCAATGCTTGTACTTGGTAATGGTAAAACGGGGGTTTCTATACTTCCACATTTAGATGAAAATAGCATAATTGGAGATTTAAATTTAGAATCTTAGAGTTAAGTAAATGACCTCCAGCTGATTAAATCCCTCCCACTGTTAGCAGATACTTGTCATTTTCTTGAACACAAAGCTTTGAACACCTGAGAACTTTGGGACAATTTCTTCTCCCTTCTGTGTTTAGTCTTGGTGGGGCTGAAAGTCCCAGTGCCTGCCGAGACCTCCCTGGGCCAAGTGCAGTTGTGAGACCCAGGCCAGGCCCTTTGTACTGTTTCTTCTGGGAGGATGGTAGGATGGAAACGTGCTCGGATGTCCTTTCCAGGGGCAGGGCTGTCTGCTTACCCTTTCCCAGCCTGGAACTTCAACCTTCACCTTGAGTCTGCAAGGACTCCAATTTCCTTTTAATACTTACCTATTTCAGTTGAATTCGTCCAGTTTCTGTTTCTTTTGTGCATGGCCAAAGAACCCTAACTGCTCTGAGGTTTGCGTCATAATTCCTGACAGTCATAAAAGATGTTCACCATATTGGGTATTCAGAAAGTATAGTAGTCCCCCCTTATTCTAGGGGATACCCCTAGTGGATGGCTGACACCACAGACAGTAGTATTGAATCGTATACATACTGTGTTTCACCTACGATAGAGTTCAATTTACGAGTTAGACCCAGTAAGAGATGACCAATACCCAATAGTAAATAGAACAACAATAACAGTATACTATAATAAAAGTTATGTGACTGTGGTCTCTCTCTTTCAAAATCTTATTGTACTGTACTCACCCTTCTTGTGATGATGTGAGATGATAGAATGTCTGTGTGATGAGATGATGTGGGATGAATGACGTGGGCACGGCGATGGAGCGTTAGGCTACTACTGACTTCTGACCGTACATCAGAGGGAGGAGCATGGGCTTCTGGACCGCGGCTGACCGTTGGTAACTAAAACTGCAAAAAGCAAAACCAAGGATAAGGGGAAGTACTTGAACCACATTCTGTGGCCTGGGAAAGAGACCTTTATTCAGATGGCTTCTTCAACTCTGATTTGATTTTCCTGTGTTCGGATGGGACGGTCCATAGAAGTTGGCTCCACATCTGGTCCCACGCCCTAGACCCCCCATGCCCAGTGGAGCTCTTCAGCACGGTAGATGACAATGGAAGGTGTTTCCCTGGGTTGGTTCTGTACCTGTTAGAGCAATGGGGGCTGCAGGTGCCTGCCTTGCTGGGTTTTAGAGTCCGTAGTTTAAAAACTTCTTCTCATGCTTATATTTGCTATCATCACTGCCCATCTAGAAAGAAGAGGAAAAATAGTATCAGTGGACCCAACGGGCCAACTGGTCAAGCACGCACCAGGAGCAGAAGACGTCTTTATGTCAGCAAAACAGCGGGCTTTAAGATATATTTCTTTTTTTTGTTTTGTTTTGTTTTAAAGATTTTATTTATTTATTTGACACAAAGAGAGAGATCACAAATAGGCAGAGAGAGAAGGGGAAGCAGGCTCCCTGCTGAGCAGAGAGCCTGATGTGGGGCTCGATCCCAGGACCCTGAGACCATGACCTGAGCCGAAGGCAGAGTCTTAACCCTTTGAGCCACCCAGGCCCCACGATATATTACTTTTTTTTTTTTTAAGATTCTATTTATTTATTTGAGAGAGAGACAGTGAGAGAGATCATGAGCGAGGAGAAGGTCAGAGAGAGAAGCAGACTCCCCGCGGAGCCGGGAGCCCGATGCGGGACTCGATCCCGGGATTCCGTGATCACGACCTGAGCCGAAGGCAGTCATCCAACCAACTGAGCCACCCAGGCGTCCCACGATATATTACTTTTAAATCTGCACTTGAACTCAACAAAATTCCAGACATAGGCATTTTTGGTGAAAACCAATATGGAGCCAATATCTATCCCTTGTAATATTTGTTAATTCTCCTCTGGTTCTAGAAATCTTTAGGAACCTGCATTAAGACTTCGGGATTTCTAATACGGTTGGCCCCGTTGTGAATTAGTTTTTGCTAGTCAAATCCAACCAAAGGCCCTTTGCCACATGGATTAATAACTCAAGTTTTGCAGTAAAGAGAATGGGCAGAACTTGAATCCATTCAGCATGAGGTAGCCCAATGTTTGATTTATTGTTGGCAGGAGGATTGAGTATCTATTTTGCAGCTAAAAGAACCAAAAAGCTGCCCAGGAGAATTTTAAGAGTACTCAGAATGAAGTGTAAACGAATTAAAATAAATCCATTATGCAAATTTTAAATGCTGACCATTGGGGCTTCCTCAAGACCTTCCTTATCTCACAGCACCTGGATATTAATCAAATTCATGGTAGTTTATTAATAATAATAATTAATATTAATATTAATAATTAATATCATTAATTGTATAATCATATGTATAATTATAATTAATATAATTAATGTTAATATTAATAATAATTATTAAACTATAATAATAGTTTATTAATAATAATAATATTAATAATAATACGAACTCAGATTTGTGGATTACATTTTTTTGGAGGCCCACAGAGTACTTTGTGTCTACCACCGTTGGGCTGGCCTCGTCCCTGACTCCCAGGCTGTCCCTTGTCCTCACACTACCCTGGGTTTCCCTTTTCCAGAGCTCATGCCGTATTGTCACGGTCACCTATCAAAATCCGTATGTCTTGGGAATTGATGGTTGCTTCATTTTCTCCTCAACTAGAAAGAAAATTCCTTGACCCTGAAAAGAAGTCTCATTTGCCTTTGTAGAGTTAACTCACCAACACAGAAACCGAATAAATGTGGGAATGCTCTGAATTGGGTTTCTTTATGCTCCATTTTTGTGGAGGGCAAACTGAGGCAGAGAAAAGAAGGAGAAATTCTGTTGAGAAGCAACTCTGTTGAGAAGCATCTTGGGGATTAAGACCATCTGAGAAATTCAGGCTGATCTTTTCATGTCACTGAATAGGGGGCCCCTTCCCCTGTCTGCGGCCCCATGGAGGTGGAGCTCGGGGCTAAGGATGAAATCAATTCGAGTTGCCCACGGTCGAGACATGGGTGCAGAAGGATGTGGTGGCATTTATCTTGTGAACATTTGAGGAAACTATCACTCTGTGCTTGGCTTCATGGCTCACTGTCATTGCTGCTGAAACACTTCTTAGAGTCTAGTGCAGATCTGTCTTGCGCGCTGCTTTGGGTTAGTCCCTTGGGCTATTCCTTTTTCATTCTCAGCATTGCATTCAGGAACTGCTTGTAAGATTCCCACTGTCCATGCCAGGCTCTGGCTTAGAGTCCCTCAATGGCTTTCCAGTTTTAAAGAATGAAAATCAACCTCCTTAACAAAGAGCCTTCCTTTCCATCTTCCTCTTGGACTATCTTCCCTCCCATGGTTGGCTCTCCAGAGTGTGGCTCAGAGCCTTTGCACACACTGTTGCCTCTGCCTGGGATTCTTTACTTTCACCTTTCCCGGATTAACTGCTTAACTCCTACCTATGCTACAGAACCCACTTCACATGACCCTTCAATGAGCCTGCTTCTTCAGACTATCATAAGTCTCCACGTTACATGCTTTCATAGCTGGCTATGCCCACTCCTTTGTAGCACTGGTAATAATTGACTTCAGTGGTTAACTGGGCGATCATTGTTTAATGTTTGTCTTTCCCGAAAACCTGAGTGCTTCAAGGTGGCTGCGTCCATGCCCGTCTGGCTCTCCAGGCTCTCCTCGGGGAGCAGAGTGCACAGCACAAGAAAAATCTGTTAAACGAGTAGGCAAATCATTCTACCTCTGTCATATTATTCACACTATCGACTAGCTTAGCAGGACTTATTTTATTGAAAGTCGATTATAACTGGATAATTCCAGAATGATCACAAATTTCACATTACTGAATTTGGAGTCAAATGGATTTAACTTACTTTTTGATTCCAAGGCCTGACCTATAAAATCTGTCTGTGGTCAGAAGTGGAAGCAGATGGAACAGATCAGTCCTAGAGATGGCTCCCAGGTTGGCACAGAGGAGGACGTCCATTTGCACCATGGCATATACCTTTTAAGTTAGGACTGAGTTTCAGGGTTACTGGGGAGAAATAAGGAGCAGCTTCATGACTTCTTCATTTTCCTGTTTGTTTTTTGAATTGCACTCAGCTGGGGGATGACTCTGATTCCCTCTGGAGGGCCATCTTCCAGCAAGTATTTTCTGAGTACACTAACTGGGTTGTTGTTTCTGGCCACGTACAAATGGTCACAAACCAATACCTTTTCTAAATTATGGGTGTCAGCAGATGACATGCTGGCATCTGCCCTGTGTGGTACAGGCAAGCTTGGACCCACGGTGCTCAGTTAGCGGGTCCTCCAACGCCCCATCCATGGATGCCAGATGCTGGTCAAGATTGCTTCAGGTAGAGCAGATTCTGCACAGCAGCAAAAAGCAGATGGGCTGGACTTTCCAGTTCAGCCACCAGGGAGGGGTACAGTGTCTGGTGACACACCCATCCTAAAGATGGTGGGGGAACTGAGGGCGTGTATGCAGTCCTGTGGTTTTAAGACTGGAAGAAAGACACTTGAGGACGTTGTTTTTCCTTATTGCCAGGGCCATTTTTTTTTTAAGGTTTTATTTATTTATGAGAGAGAGAGGGAGAGAGTACAAGCAGGGAGGAGAGGGACAAGCAGACTCCCAGCTGAGCAGGGAGCCCAACGCAGGGCTCCATCCCAGGACGCTGAGATCATGACCTGAGCTGAAGGCAGATGCTTAACAGATTGAGCCACCCAGGTGTCCCAGCCAGGGTCAGCTTTTTGAATCAGAGTATATCAAACAAACCAAATGCGAGTGTGCATCCTCATTGGTCAGCTTTTTCTCCCGATGAGCAATAAAATATCCTTCACACAGTCATCACTAAATTCTAACTCTTCTGAAAAGTTTTCTTCCATGATGCTTTTCCCCGGGTCCTGCTGCAGGATGCTGTTGAACGATCGCAGCCTGGAATCCACTGCTCTTTGCAGATACAATTTTCTCTCTCTTCGTCCCTTATAAATACCTCCGCATGACCCTCACGCAGCCCCAGCTCTGTCCACACCCCCTTGCTCCAGGCCTGTGGGGCACCGGACAAGGAGCTGTGGGCCCAGGTGGGTCCTGGCTGGGCTCCTGGGAGTGCTACCCTTGCTGCCTGCTGTGTCTCTATCTTCCCTGAGCCACCGACTGTGGACTGCTTATCCTCAGCTCTCCTCTTCCTTGTAGGGTTTTCAACCACTGGCATGGCTTTATTCCAGTTTATCTGCTGTAAATCTGTCTTTCCAACAAGGCTTTGGCCTCCTTGGAGTGAGAGCCTCGACCTGGACCTGGTTTGTCTTTGACTGACAAGATTGCTGGTACAGGGTGATCACTCCCCTGTTCCCCGCTGCTGTTGCTTGGTACACTTCCTGGCCTGCGGGGCTGTGATGACGGAGCTTTGCTGTGAGTGTGTGGTGTGAAGGGGGACGGCTGAAAGCCCTGGCACCCCATGTTCTCCTTGCCTCCCACGGGGCTCCTGGTGGGAGCCAGCCCAGGCCCGAGAGGACAGGCAGCCCGACTTCTGCTGGTCTGTCCCAGTCAGTGAGGACAGCAAGTGGCTGGAGAAGGTAACTCCCACACCCTTCTGCAGATGCTCCACGTACAGCCACTCCTCTAAGTCCCACAACTGAAGAAGCGTGATGGGTCCGCAGAACCAGAGCCTCACTCGGGAGGCCCCCAGGGCCAGCACCTTGATCACCTGCACAGCTGTGCCCTCTCTGCTTCCTTTCTGGGATGAGACAGTGGACCCTCAGAGAGGGGAAGCGACTATTACATGTCACGCAGCTGGTGAGTGACAGAGCTGGGCTCGGGACCCAGGCCTGCGTGGTCCTGGAGTCGGACACAGCAAGGGAGGGGGCCATTGGTGGCTTGTCGTGGCTGGGTTGCCAGATGGAGCAAATGAAAAATACAGGACATCCAGTGAGATTGCAGATAAACAACCACGAGGATGAGCATGTCCCATGTAATAGTGGGATAGGCTTCGTATTAGTCAGAGTTCTCCCTAAAATTAATCACCACATACACTAAAAATAAGTAGTCATTGTTTATCTGAAATTCAAATTTCACTGGACATCCTGTTTTTTTTAATCTGGCAACCGGAGGTCCTCACCAACTTTTGGAACCCAAAGTGGACCGCCATTGGAGGAGGCCAGTGCAGTGAGTCAGTACGGGGTGACTCACGTCTGCGTGTCACCCTGTAGTTCAGGACACACTTGGCGGCCACTATCTTGTTTGCTCCCCAAGATCCTTATGAGATGGGGCAGGCCTTACTTATGAGCAGGCCTTACTGTCACCATTTTCCAGCAGGAGACAGAAGGACACAGAGAGGGGCAGAATGTCGTTCGGGGTCACACAGCATGGAGAGAAGAGAACGCAGGCCAGGATTCAGCTCAGTCTCACCACTCCGTCATCCCGCGCTTCCTCCGGGAGGCAACCCTGACCCTCGATCATGGGCTCCGGCCCAGATGGGTGTGTTTTGGGCTGTTGGGCTGCAGTTCAAAGGGGGAATTGAGGGCAGTGATGGAGAAAAAGGAGGGTTTTTGTTTCTAATCACCTCCCGCGGATCTGCTCAGCTCAAGTTTCCGTGACGGCCAAGGGAATGGAGGCAATGGTTCAGCTGGTGAGCGGAGGGCCCTCCTGTTGGGGGCGGCAGATGGCAGGAAGGTTCCGGTGGGCCTCGCAGAGCCGGGAGGGATGCCCTCGAGCTGCTCAGGAGCCCGTTTTACTCCCCTCTGGTCCCTGCCCATCTTTGCACAGGAAGCCATTGGGGTTTGCTTTGCTGCTGGGTTTGACCACTTGGCTGTGGTGTGGTTTTTGAGCCTGAGCTCTTTGGGTGGATTTAATTACCTTAATTGAATGGTGTTTTCACTTCTCAGTAAAGGGGAGGCAGGAAGCTGGTGGAGACGACAGGGGTTGGCTTTATCACACCCAGAAGGCCCTAATAAATTAGAATTGATTCATTTTGGTCTTCTTTCTGGGTGGTTTTTTGAGCTGTGGAGGTGGGCATGCCTTGTAAAGTGGTTAAGTGTAGAGAATCAGTACAACCCCCTGCCCGTGTGCCGATGGGCCCTGTTCCAGCTCGTGAATGCACAGATGTCCCACACGCAGCCTTCACCACCCCACCCTAGCCCAGGTAGGCACCTTGCTCCAGACCCCTGCCCTGCGGGTCAGTCTTGGGCCAAGCTCTTGACCTCTCTGTGCAATTGCCAACAGCCCTCTCGGCTGGCAGTTTCAGAATGAATGCCCTTGTCTACGTCCATATTGTACGAGGTGAACGGTGATGGCCACATCGACTTCCTTAGTTCGGGTCCTTCGGTGGGGTGTGGAGAGCAGGTGCGTGTCAAGGGTCTCAGGCCTCAGGCCCGCTTCTGCGTGTGTCTGCATTCACTCATTCCTCATGGAAACCCATCAGGGTTGGCCCCTGTCCCCACCTTACAGAGGTGGGAACTGAGGCTACCCCCCGGGTTACCCACTGTGTCTTGCCAAGTGCTGGCACTGGGATTGCCTGTCTTCAGCTCCAGGGCCCTGCTTCCTGGCCCTGTGATGACTCTTCCTCGCTATCCCTGATGTGATGATGGCTCTATCCAGTTAACCCCTTTTAACTCTTGGAAATCAGAAGTCTCAAGGTCATGGGAAGACCTTGTTCTTCTCCTGGAAGAATACAGGGGCTCTCACAAGGCCGGCTGGAAGGTCTGTCATGCACCCTTTCACTTGGTGAGCTCCCCAGAGCATTACCGTGTGCTGCCCTGCTCCAGGGCTGGAGGTGTGGGCTGCGGCGGGGCTCACCTGGGCCCTGCCTCAGGGAGCTGCTGGGAGTTGCCGATGGTACTGGGCCACATTTACCTCTGACTGCCTCTGATTGGCTTCCACTGGCAGCGTCTCTCATGCATGGAAAATGCAGCTTTGATCTGTACCTGGTTCATGGTGCATCTGCTTGGGCCATTTTGGCTCCATGGGCCTGGAACTTGTGAGCAGGGTGGGAAGGTTGGTCTCCATCCTGGCCTGGCTGAATGGTTCCAACCTAGAGGCTAGACTGGGAAAGCCAAAGGCTCTCAGACTGACCCCCGGGCTCCTGTGCCCTAGGAGAGGACAAGGCCGGCTTCCTTCAGCCCCAGGAACGCAGTGTGGTTGGTGCTGGGCATCCCGATGGCAGCGCTGGGCTGGCACGTGTCAGAACCCTCCCTGAATCACATCACATACAAGGGGTTTCAATGCCCTGTTGCATGTAGGAGACCAGGAGTCCCCGGGAATGTGGCTGAAGGAAGCAGCATGTCTGGACTAACCGGGCTCACAGAGCCACTTGCGGACTGGCAATCACAGCTACTGTGGGCATTCTGCTGCCTGCGGGAGAGAGCCCAGGAGGAGAGAGGCTTTCTCCCTGGAACTCAGCCCGGCTTGCTTCCCCTTCCCACCTGGGCGCCCAGTCTGCCATGTCTGGATGGGACATTTCCTTGGGAGCTTCCGAGCATGACCCACGTCTGCAGTGAGAGGTCAGGGAGCCTGACAGAGGGAAGGCCAGGCCCAGTCTCAGCAAGCTCACCACGAGGGTGATGGCACCTGGCATCACACACCCAGTGGGGGGCCCTCTCGCAGGGGGAAAGGGGAAGAGCAAGATACAGAGGCAAGTGGAGGTGAGAGAGGTGGAGAGATGGGCTGAGTTCAAAGACCCAGCAAGCTGCCCCTCTGGGGCTGAGCAAAATTTAACAGCTGGCTGTCTGGGGCAAAGTTCCTGCCTTGTAGCCCCGGCTGATTTTAGCGGCTGGCATCCTGCTGCCCGTGGGCTGCCGTGTGGTGCAGTGGCCCTGAGAGCCCTGAATCCTCCGGTGCTTGGATCAGGATACTTGGGCAGGGGTCTCACTCTGCAAAGGCCTTCTGCAGCACTGTTTCTGACCATCTCCGCAGGCCAGGTGCTGTCGGAGATCACTCGTTGGAGCTCCTGGTGGCCGGATGGGCTGGATGGGACCAGAGGTGTCTTTGGATGCTCCCTTCCACCAGGAAGGAGCTCCAACCTGGTATCCCTGGGCTTCTCAGCCCTGCTCCACCAGGGGCTCTCTGCAGAAGCTGAGGGTACCAGCCTCAGTGGCCAGACCCAACCCAAACTCCAGGGGCTGTATCTACTCCCAGATCAGGGCAGGGAGCCTCTGGAAGGGGGACACACAGCTCTTTCAGAAACACCCAAAAGGGTGGATCCTCCTGGGTCTGAGCCAGGTCCTGGTGTTCCTCTACATTCACTGGGTATGACCTTGGCTAAACGATAGCAAGTCTGTGAGCCTCAGCTTCCTCATCTGTAAAATGGAGCCAATGCCATGCACCTGTGTGTAAAAAACAGGGGTTCTCCACTTTGGCACTATTGACTTCGCTGAAGTTCCCTGGGGCAAAATCACACCAGGTGGAGAACTGCTGATATGGAATCAAGGAGAAAGGATAGCTCTGCCACCGGAACTTCATTCATTCACCCATTCGTTCGTTCATTAATTCATTCATTCTTTCAGCCAGTTGGTCATCCCTTCCATATTTCCCAAGAACATCTTGCCCTGAATTCTGGAAACAGTAGTAACCGAAATGAGATAGCTATCAAATGGGCAGTTCTAGGCAGTAGAAAGTGCTGGAGACCCTGTACCAAGTCAGGGTCGTCTTGGGCAAGTCACTTCACTTCCACCTATCCCTGTAGAATAGGGACAACAAAGAGCAACCCTGGCTCTGCCCGCCCCCTCAGGGCAGCTCCCCACGCTGCAGAGGGCTGAGGAAAGGAATTGTCATGCGGTCGGTCCCTGCGGTCACCACAGCCTGAGTCACTAGGTTTTCGGTCCTCTCCTGGCCAGGGGATGCCTGCCCCGGAAGGAGGCCCAGGGAGCCCCGGAGGCCACAGACCTGTGTTTTACCTTTGGCCATCGGGCACCAAGGGAATCATGTGCGTGCCCCTCACTACACATGTCCCAGGAGTAGTTTCCTCCTTGCTTGTTTTTCCCTCAGCACACAGCAGGAAATATTTACATCCCAGCACAGAAACTGTGCAGAGATATTAGAGGTGACCTTTGAACAACATGGCTTTGAACTGCACGGGTCCAATTATACAGAGACTTTTCCAATAAATCCAGTATGGTACTGCAAATGTGCTTGCTGTTCCTTATGATTTCCTTAGTTACATTTTCTTTCCTCTAGCTTACTGGATTGTAGGAATGCAGCATATAATACATGTAACATGCGAACAGTGTGTTCATTGACTGTTTATGTATCAGTAGCTAGTTTTTGGGGGAGTCAAAATATACAGATTTTTGACTACATGGGGGTGGGTGTTGGCACCCTTAACCTCCTCATTGTTTAAAGGTCAACTGTAGATCAAGGAAAATATATGACGCAAAACTCACCCTGGTTATTGGTACGACTCTGATATCTTCTGTTCTATTCCATTCTATTCTCTCATTAAAAAAAAAAAAAAAAAACTATTTGCAATTTGGTAAGTGATTTCGGACCCAATAATGAGTTCTGATATGCAGTGTTTTTTCTAAAGTACTCTGGACCAGTAGCTTTCCTGGTTAGAATTTCCTGGTTAGTAGCGTTCCTGGTTAGGCTCCTTTGCTGCTGTCCTGTGTGTAGCAGCAATGCTGGATTTTCATTTGGGTGGAGTATTGGGGACCTGAGGCCCAAGCTCTGTGACCGACAGGGTCTGACCAGATTCCTGTGGGGCAAGGGAAGAGACCACCTCAGGTTTACAGGCCAGGCCTTCCCTTTGCTTCAGTCCCCGGTCCCTGCACAGTGCCTGCACTTTTGTCAAAGGAACAAATGAATGAATGAATAAGAGAAATCCTCATGTACAGAGTACTTCGCATAAGACCAGCACTTTGCATACTCCAATATCATTGATTCATGTTTTTTATTATGTAATTAATATTTGCAACAGCCCTGCGAGGTGGACATTGCTCTTGTTCTTTACAGATGAGGAACCTGGAGTCCAGAGAAGTTTACTGCCTGAGGGCGTGGGGTTTGAACCCGGGGCTGCTGAGAGGGAGAGGGTGTCTGCAACCTGTTTTCAAGGGGTTCCTCCGGGAGCTCCTGAAATGTGTCCTGCAGGCTGAGAACCTCTGCTCAGGACCACTCCACCCCTGGCCACTCGCAGCCCCACACTCCTGGTTCTCCTCTTCTAGTCTCCTTGGAGCTCATCTTAAGACCCTCGGTCCCACGCTGTCTTATTGCCCATACCCCAACATACACAAGGTCCTGTGTATGGGACCCTCCCCCGCCCTGAAAGCAGCCCTGGAGTGTCCCGGGCTTGGGCACGGTGCCGGGACCACAGGGTCAGGGGTGCTACAGCATTCTCACCGTCTGTGCCCCATTTCCCCGTCTGTAAACTGGTGCCATGGGAATGGGTGGCAAAGGTGGAGAAGCGCAGCTAGAAGAGCCATCGCTGAGCCCCAGCCCTGCTGGGCAGTTCCGGGCGTCCATCCCATTTATCCAGCTCTGCTACCTGCCACACACTTGCTATCTGTGATCTTGCTCAGCGGTCACAACCAGAGGCCAGCTAGGTAGGGCTGGTGCCAAGGGAATTTGAGGTGGAAAATGGAAGGTCAGAGAGGTTGAAGAGCTCGCTTGAGGTCACATAGCCAGAGAGCACCAGCACTGGGATTCAGGCTCAGGTGTCTGTGCTACATGGCTCTGCCCTTCTTATGCAGCCAAGGCAGAGCAAGGCTTTGGGTTTCTGGGGTATCTTCATCTGCCGTGATGCCCGTGCACGGTGGCTGGGGTCAGGGGCAGTAACTTCTGTCTTAACACCTTCTCTTCTAACTTCAGTGGCTCTCCTCTTCCCTTCATGGAGCATTTGCTTTGGCAAAGCTAGAGATGACATCTGTTGTACCTGACTGTCCTTCAGGAAGCATACTGGAGGGTGCCAGCTTCCTCGTTCCTGCATAGCCAGGAGTGCATGAGTTTCTGGGATC
This sequence comes from Enhydra lutris kenyoni, assembly GCF_002288905.1. Classification (NCBI taxonomy): domain Eukaryota; kingdom Metazoa; phylum Chordata; class Mammalia; order Carnivora; family Mustelidae; genus Enhydra; species Enhydra lutris. Next base: position 40,353,857 of record NW_019154096.1, on the reverse strand, counting down.
GGGGAGGGGTCTCACGTGGAGAGTCAGGGAAGTCCTAAGCCCAGGAATTCCTAAACCCCTCGAGGGCACACATACACACACACTTGTCAGAACCCGGCTGTCCCTGGCTTTTTCATTTCCCGCTCGAGGTTGGAAGTGGATGGGAGAGGTCTGTTTGCTAGGTGACAGCTGTCCTTTCTCCGAGGGGTGTGGCAGCAGAAAGCCCAGCTCTTCCGGGCAAGAGAGACAACTTCCATGACAGGAGGGGTGGGGGTGGTTGGGGGTACTGATAACCGTCTTGCCTTCTTCATGGAATTCCTCACGGGATGCTTTATAGCGGCAAGAAAAAGAATTCAGATGTGACCACCCAGGTTATCCTTCTAAAAATGAACATTGAGAAATGCTTTTCCAACAGGCAAAGTTATTTAAAACTACAGCTTGAGTTGATGTGAAAAGATCAGCTTCTTGGAGCATCTTCTGCTATGTTTGAGGACAGTGTGGGGACCTTGTCGCCTTTCCTTCTCTCATCCAGTGGTCCTTCTTAAAGGCCCCAGAGGCCTTGTTAGAGGACTGAGTCCCACTGCAGAGATGCCCACTCAGGAGGTTGGGCCGGGGCACAGGGGATGCTGGTGCTGCCCGTCCTGGGACCACACTTGAAGCCCTGCTGCCCTAAGTTGGAGACTGTATCCCTTTTTGGGAGGTTGTGCTGATAAGCCATAGGCTCTGGGGCCACTTGGGCCCCACGGTTGTCCACCACTGTGGTTTGGGCTGTGTCTGCCTTGCTCTGGGCTGGCTCTGGGCAGGCTGTGCCTATGGGGAGTGCAGAGGTGAATCAGAAAGCTGCTCTCTTCAAGGAACCATCGCCTAGGAGAGGCCGAGGTAAGTGCAAGCTGCGGGTCCAGGAGGTGGAAGGGGAGAGTTCTCATGGGGCCAGGCTTGTTCCAAGGCTGCTTTGCCTGCCAGCCCCCACCTGGTCCTGCCGGTGCACCAAGTGGAGGCTGGTGGAAGGCCCATGAGATGAGTTTTTTCTCTTAATTACGTTTAGTTAGCTACTGTATAGTACATCATTAGTTTTTGGCGTGGTGTTCAATGATTCATTAGTTTCACATAACACCCAGTGCTCATCATAACACGAGGTTTAGAGTCAGACCAGGGCTCCCATTTCCTAACCCCGTATGACCTTGACATGTTACCTCTCCTCTCTGAGCCTCCAATCCTTCATCTGCAGCAATATCCACCTCACTGGGTGGTTGTGAAGGTGGAGGTTAAAAAAAACTATCAAGAGCCCAGAGTAGAGTTACATAGCATAAGGACTCAATGAATGGAAGTTTCCAGCACTCCATAGATCTGGGGTGTTTGAAGCAGACAGTGCAGGGAAGGAATCCCATATCTACCATGGCGGTACTAACACCCGTCAACAGGACTACTGAGTGTGGTAAATGAGTGCACGTGTGTAAAGCACATAGTAGGTGCTCACTAAATGCCCCCTGGAATTGTTTCTCATCCCCAGAGCAGGACAGTGTAGGAGAGCAGGAAGGGCATGGACTGACACCAGACCACCTTCCGCACGGCTCCTGGTTCTGCTAGCTGTCAGTGGCCCTCTGCAAATCATAAACCTTATTTGTGCCTCGGTTTCCTCATCGGTAAAATGAGACCAATAGTCGTATTGCCTCATGGGGTCACTGTGAGGGCCTAATGAATTTGTATCTGTGAGGTGGCTGGCACCTAGCAGCTGTACGTAAATGTCGCTCTCCTTCCCACCATGCATCTTGCCTCATTTAGGGTTGGGGGCACGAGGGTTGCTAGGAAGACATTGCCTTTTGCCACCATAAGCGAGACAGTGACTAGCTAGCGTGCTGGAGAGGGCGACCCTTGTTGGGATCCGCCCTTGTGAGTGCCCTCTCCGTCTGGTTTCTCTCCCTCGGCAAACCACTCAGCTCCCTCACTCTTAGATGGGATCTCGGCTGAGCCTTCTCGGCGTTGGTGCCTGTTGGGGTTTCCCCTTAAACGACCACTAGGCAGTCACCCAAAGCAATTCGGGGAAACCTTCCATGTTCAATTACAATTTAGATTCCTCTGCACGTGGGAGGCAGGCAGCCAGGGATGGCCCTGATGAAAATGGCGAACACACAGGGACAGAAGTGGCTCTGGGCCTGTGGCTTTAGCCCAGCGGGTTTAAATTCTGGTCTCTTGACCTTTGCGGCTGTTAGCCTTGACCTGCTTCAGAGAGGGGCTGACCGGGGACCAGCGGCTGGTGCTGCCTGTGGCCAGGCTGCCCCTCAGAGGGCAGACCCAGGGGTAGCTCCAGCGGGAGCCCGCTGTCGCAGGCAGGGCCCCGAGGCACAAGGCCTGAAACTGGTCTCCGCAGTCAGCAGGGAGTAGGGAAAGCACTGGGTCATTCGAGCAGATCTTGGAGTTTCCTCTCCCCCTTGCCTTCCTTAAGCTCCAGGCGAAGGCAGGGCTGACATGAAATTCCTCTGTTAGCTCAGCCCTGCAGTCCCTCAGAAGCTCAAGCCCACCCTGGAGGGTGCTCCTCAGGGACAGGAGGGACCAACTGAGGCAAGGAAGAACATCCAGGGACAGAGCCCTGGGCTCCTGCTGGCACCACGTCAGGCGTCTCTGTGGCATTTGGAAGCCCTTCTAGGCCTCGGGCACCTGTGCTGTGCTCATCTCCTCTGGGCCAGAGCCTTGAGGGACGGCCATGCGGAGAATGGAGGTCTCAGCAACTCCCCACTTCCACGTGCTGTGGTTCAGAGGGTCCCTTGGCCCTTTCCTACTAGGAAAGGCAGGTCTGTCTGTCAAGCCCTGGGAAGAAAGCTGCTGTTGGTGGATTGGCTCCTTGGACTCTCTTGCTGTCCGATTCCCAGACATTCCGACTCTGTGGTCAGGCTCTCCAGGACTGACTGAGAAGGCTTGGAAGGGAATGCGCTTGGCACCAAGTGGTCTTCAGTCTTCCACCTGGGGACCACGGTCAGCTGAGAACCTGCTCTGCCTCCACCTTGAACAGGAAACATGTGGTACTCATGCATGCAGCCCCCTCCAGGGAATGCTCCGCAATGATGCCAGTGACTTTCATTAGGGGTGACAGATCTCAGCAGTGCTCCACGTTCTTCATTTTGGGGTCTTGATCTGTGTGCCTTGACTAATCCCTTGTCCTCCCCATCCCCTGTCTGTCCTCACCAGCTTGTCATGCAACCCCTGCGGACCAAGTAGAGATTAAGAGGTATTTGGACAAGCAGTTTTTTCAATGAAATGTATGATTTAGTTGCAGGGTTACAGATTAGCTGGATTTGGTGAAATGTGGTTTAAACCCTCAAATGGAAATAAAACCAAGATCCTCTGTAGCCTGTTGGGAAACGTCAACTCTGACGTCTCCATAAGGGCCACCTTCTCTTAAAGCCCTTTGCATTTGTCCAGTAACCCTCGGCAGATGGAATGAAATCCCAAGAGACAAGGAAGAAGGTGGCCCAGCGCTGTCTCCACAGGCTGGCAGGTGTCAGCTACTGAGATTTCTGGCAGAGCCTGGAGGAAAAGGGCTATTTCCAGACCTGGGGCTTCCCCTTTCTGTAAGGGTCTCTAGAGCTTCTTAGGGTCAGGAGTGAGGACGCAGAAGATGCCAAGACACTTGCCCGCATACTGGTGAAAAGACTCCAGGAGGGAGGCATTTATCTTCTGAACACTGGGGGCCCTCTGTAGCCTTCCCGGTTTCCTCTACACACACCTGTCTCCCCAGGTCCTCAGGAGATCCAAGCCCCTGTTTCTAGGACCCAGCCTCCCACCAGCCCCCTTTCCTCTCAGTAGTCATGGTTGCTTCCATCCCAACCAGCTTCTGGTCACCAAATAGCAGACACAATTGTTCTCTCAAAGACCCAGAGGCAGAAGCATGCTGGACTTGGGTCACCCGGAGATGTCTATTTATAAACTGATAAGCGCAATCTGCCCTGCTCAGCCCAGGCCACACTCTACAGCAAAGCTAACCTTCCAGTGGCAAACGGAACATTTCCTGTACCAGCCAGACTGGAAAAATCAGCCCCAGGGAGGGGCCGGGGCTCTAGAGCCAGGTACTGATCCTGAGGGGCCCAGGTTACAGGCTGATTTAACAGCTGGAAAATTTCCTGCTTTTTTTGGTGTGGGTATCAGACTGACCCATCTCAAGGAGTGTTCTTGTACAGCTGGGGTCAGCAAACTTTTTCTGTGAAGGGCAGCATAGTAAATGTTTTAGCTTTTGCTGGCCAAATGGCCTCAGCCTTTGTAGCCACGGGCAAAATGTAAATGACCAAGTGTGGCTGTGTGCCAATAAAACTTTATTTACAAAACCAGGTGCTCAGCTCACAGCTGTGGTCTACTAACCACTGTTGTAGAGGGAACGCAAATGCTGGCGAATTGGACCTCATTTAACACAAACATTTGTTTAGTCTACTCTCCAAGATTCCTATACTTATGGGTTTTTAAAGAATATTACCTCAAATAGAGCTCATTATAATGGGGTTAGATGTGTTGAAAGAAATTGTCTATAATTTAGTTTAAAAAATAGTTTTGATTTTCTAGCACAGTTCAGGTTTGCGGTAAAACTGAGCAATTTAGTGAAAGGTACAGAGATTTCCCCTAGAGTCCTTGGCGCCCCCTGCCCCATGCATGGCCTCCTCCATGATCAGTATCCATGGGAAGGGTTTAAAGTCCTAAATAATGGTTTTTTTAAGGTTATCTAGTTTTCTACACGTATTTAGTATTTTCCTCAGTGATCCATTCTCCACGAGAAAAGAAAGATAAGATATTAGATTTGGCCAAGCGTCGAGTCTGGTTTAGAACCCCCACGGTGTGGGAGAACACTGTGGGGGGCTCCATGCTCAGGACACACGTACTCTCAGAGTCAACGTTCCAATGACCAATCGTCCATTTTGTTACAGCTGGCCCGATCCTGCCGAGCCTCACACTGGAGTCCCAAGATCGACAGTCCCCTGCCTGAGAACCTGTCACTGTGGGGTTGCTCCCGTTTGGGAACGCATGACCTAGGTCCACCCACGTGCTCGCGTCTGCCCCGCCGGGTGAGAGCAAAGTGCCCTGACACGCGCACATAAGGACAAAGTCACACACATCTGTACTGTGCACTCCGTTCGGCGTACCCCTCCTGCTCCCCACGGAAATCCGGCTCCCCAGCACTCCCAGCCCACCGAGAACCCCAGCCCCCAGTGTGTCCCTTGCAGCTCACACCACGCTGCACCACCCCCCTGGGCTCGGAACTCCATCCCACCAGTGGTCCCCCAGCAAAGGTCCCTGCTGAGGAGAGCTCCAGCCTCCCTGCCTCCGCTCAGAAACCAGCCAAGCGTCCGTCCGCAGCCTACCTTCCACTCTCCGCGTGGCCCAGCTGCTGGCTCTGCAGGCCTCCCTGGGAACTGGAGAGAACCCTGACGCCTCCAGCAGCCCGGCTCTGCCCGGCCGCTGAAACTTCTTCCCTCCTTCTCTGGGCTGCCCAAAGTTCAGCCGGGGTGGGAGGCAAGACCCACACCTCTCCGTTCTCACAGACCTGCCCACCTGGGGAAAATCAGTGCCCAGAAGTTGTCCAGACGCCGGACGTTCGTGAAACGTACCTAAATAGAGACCCAGCCGGGGGAAACCAAATGGTGTTCTTGGTGGGGAAGAGGCAAACAGTCCCCACCGCAACACCCGCGTGGTGTCAAGTAACAGTCAGATTAAACAAACAGCCCCAGCGGCTATTTTTACCTCCAGACCGGCCGCTGGTAATAGATAACTTGGGGAGTGAGAAATTGCTTGCCGCTGAGCTGGACCCTAACCATGAATCCGGCTTCCATCCAGAATGATTTCTTAAAGCTACTTCAGCACTGAGATTCAAAGACAGATACCCCCCAAGGTGCGAAGGAAAACCTTTGTTTAGGGAAACGTTAAAAAACACGATAGTGGGTGCTTTGGAGCCGGTGCCCGCCTGAGGCCTGCTGATGTCCTGGGGCAGAAATAGCCTGTTTCATCATCCCCTCGGAGGACCGCGGCCTGCATTCCTCGAGTAAGGAGCTGCGCTGTGCTGTGCTTCTGGAGCAAAATAGCAGGCCCAGCTGCAGGCTGGGGGAAGGCCAGGCTGGGATTTCAGGGGGAGAGCTTCAGAAGGATGGGAAATAATCAGGGAAGAGGCAAGGTAAGTGCCCAGCATGGTGAGCCAGGTCGTGGCAGGCCCCGTTGTGTGGAGGTCCAAGTGCTGGTGGACAGGTCTCGTCCTGCCAGCTGAGTGCTCCCCTCTCTGGCTCTGGGAGGGGCTGGCCCAACGGCCACTCTCTGTCTTGGCCTGGGGTTGCCTGCTCTCCAAACTGCCTGCAGACCCCCAGCCCTTGTGCCTTTGCTCATGCTGTTCCAAGCCCTGGGAGAACCCCCTTCCCCTCCCTACATTGGCCCTGTGACACAGTCCGTTCACTGCGAGGATTTAAAGCGAAAGTTTTTGTCATTGTTTCCAAGAGCCCTTTCTCATGTTCCCCTGGCCTGTTGCCTGGAAAAGCAGAGGTGCTGGTCCCCACCAGGTGCCCTGCTCTACGAGGTGCTCAGAGTCCCTGAAAGTCTGCATTGCATTGTATCTCTGTATCTATTTGTGGATGGCCTCCCCCTTCCCTTGCCCCAGCTCCTCGTGGGCTCCTCATGGCCAGCAACCTGTGTCCCAGTGCTAACTTGAGGCCTGGCACCACCTCTAGCCTTGAATCTGCTGGTGGCCAGGGTCACAGGGATGCGAGTCTATGTGCTTCAGTTTGAACCAAGTCAGAAAGAACAGTTCCTTGTTGCCCTGCAGTTGGAGGTGTCAGACCCTAACCGGCAGGATTACCCAGCCCCTTTTCCTCCTTGGAGCCTCAGAACATGCCTTTTGCCCAAGAACTTGGGACCTGACTGCAGGGACACTTGCTCCCTGATCAGTACTCAGAGACAGGTTGAAGGAGGCTCCAAGTGAACCCTTTGATTCAGCCGACCTCACCAGCTCCCCTGCTTGTCAAAACCAACACTAGCCAACCTGACCAATGACAAGAATCAGCTTGAGATGTAAGCCAGCATTAAAACAACACAACAACACAAAAGACTCGGAGCCCCGGCCCCTTGTATTTCCTAGCTATCTGACACCAGTCGAATCACTTAACCTCTCCGTGGCTCAATTTACTCATCTTTAAGAGGGACAAACTGCTTAGCTCTGCTGAGTTAAAAATCAAATGAATTCATGTTCATGGGTATGCTTGTATATGGCAAAGCTTCTCAAATGTTAACTTTTTTTTTTTTTAATGATTTTCCCACACCTTCAACCATCCGTACCATCACTTACTATATATTTTTTTAAGATTTTATTTATTTATTTGACAGACAGAGATCTCAAGTTGGCAGAGAGGCAGGCAGAGAGAGAGGAGGAAGCAGGCTCCCCGCTGAGCAGAGAGCCCGATGTGGGGCTCGATCCCAGGACCCTGAGATCATGACCTGAGCCGAAGGCAGAGGATTTAACCCACTGAGCCACCCAGGCGCCCCATCACTTACTATATTTTTGTAAGGAGAATTTAAATCAACTTCTTAAAAGACAGAGCTTTGTGGTAATTAGCAATACCTGCAAAATCATAGGTTGGATGTTCTAGTTCATGTTTCCCCCATAACACCCTGAAACAAATCCATCTCCAGTTTGCATGTGATCTGAGCACCACCCAAATCATTCTGTTCCAGACTTTAAGGAAGGCTGCATCACTGAATTTCATTTTACAGGGGCAGTTTGCTTGGGATGTGAGTAACAGGAGCTGAACCCATTCACAGGGCCCGGGTCTTCCTCACTTGTTTTCCTCCCGCTCCTTGGCACGTTCCTTCCCCAGCTTACTTTTAATTCTTCCCAGGTGGAGAGCCTGACCGCATGCATGGTTTGGGGTCCCAGAGGCAGTGAGCTTTGCTGTGCGGCAGGAGCTGGTGGTGTTTGCTTGAAGTGGCTGCTTGAGAAAAGAAAAACATGGGGGTGACTCAGGGAACTTGTCAGCGTCAGCAGGAGGGGTCGGGAGAGAACAATAAAACACAGTTGACCCGGCAAGAGTCTGGCCTGGGAGCAGGAGCTTGGCCGGAAGTAGAGGGCGATGAGGGTGTCCGGCTGGCCTGACCACAGCTGACCACTGTAGAATCCGATGTCTGCTCCAGAATGTGCCCTGCCTGCCCCCAGGGCCATGGGCTTCACATCTGGCTCAGTCATGGTGGGCACACGGGTGCAGTCCACCCCCGCCTAGAGCTCAGCCAGAGAACTCAGCCCCCGCTCCAGACCAGGAGCTCGAGGTGAGCTGGCTTCTTTCCAGGGGCCGGACCCAGGCAGAGTGACCACACTTTACCAGTCCAGGAGCTGTGAGCTGCGTGGAAAGAATGTGAGTGAAGACACAATTCTAAATGTAGAACCACGGACGCTATGTGAGCTGGCTCTCTAATCATCCAGAAAAACAAGGCCTGCGTGTACATTCTGCAAGAGCATAAATAAAGCTGTTCTCAGGCAGTGGGTGACGGCAGCCCATCCTCGCAGTAACTTCCCGGGTCCCAGCTCGCGGCACAACCCCTGGAACATGGCGGGAGAGGCCCAGCGGCCTGAGGGCATGGGTGAAAATGGCCTCGCTCTTGCCCGGATGCGCATGGTTCTCCCTAACCTCCTTCTGCAGCAACCTGGCTCTGGTCTGCATCTGGCTTATTCGGAAATGTTCAAAAGCTGATAGTGGGGGCAACACAAGACCCCTTGTTAGGAGGGCTCAGCAGACTTTTCTTCACTAGCGTTCATTTTTCTTTACAAGCTGTTTGGATAAACTACAGGATGGTGGAGCATTTCCTGGGCTTAATAATAACAACAAAATAATAAATGCTAGCTCACACTTACCAACCTTTACTCGGTGCCCTGCGCTGTCCTGAGTCTTTACCTAAATTAACCTCGACGCTGTACACTCTTTATCTTAGAGCCTGGCACCGTTTTGTTCTGGCCCCACAAATTGCCACCTGTCAGGGAGCTAAGCAAAGACACGATAAGGAAACCAGTATTTCCTGAGCATGCGTTATGTGCCGGGCACTGCCTGTGGGTTCTTCTATTGAATCCTCGCGATATCCCAGTGTGATATCTGTTCATACCCCCCACTTTACAGATGAGTAGACTGAGGCCTGCAGAGGTCCTGGGTGTTATTCAGCTAACAGTGGTCCTGAGGATGCTGATGAAGGTTTGTCTGTCTGCCTGTCCAGTCTGTATATCTCTGTTGCACCCCCCTACCTCCAACAAAAGCGTGCTCCCAGCCCAAGTCCAGGGAACATGGCTGCCTTCCATCCACCTGTTTTCCTTGCCTCTCCCTGGCAAGAGAGTAAAGTCTGGCCAGGGCACCTCCTTAGCTACTGATTTGTTATGGGAACTGAGGGGATTCTGTACCTCAGTGTCGGCACAGTGAAAGCATATCCTCGGGGCTGATGGCAGGATGGGACGTCACTGTAGGGGACACTGCTGGAGCTCGGCCTCACAGGGCTGCTCACCTGCTGAGGGGCCAGAGCAATCAGACCCCTCCCTTCCAATGGACTTTCTCACCAGGAACTCTGAGTTGGCTCCTTTGTGAAGGGACTTTACATGGTAATGCGTGTCTGGTGCCTAGCTCAGAGGGGCCGGATTTATCGAGGTGGAGTGGGGACACCCTGCTTGCGGCTTGCAGCTGGAAAACGCCCCACTGACTGAGGTTGCTGGTACCTCTTCCCTAGGGCTGCTGCTCTCCTAGCCTCACTGGCCTGGCGCCATAGTCAGCTGAGAGTCACCTGGGCCAAGGGCTTCAGAATTCTTTGCTTAGGACTCTCCAGTGAAAGATTTCAGCGCAAGAAATAGAACCTGTGCTAGGAAACGAGGTAAAAATGCCATCAAACACCAACAAGGTCATGGTGGCCAGCAGAGAGGTCAGCCACCAGGGCATGTGGAGTCTACGAAATCCATCTCTCCACCTGGAGGGATCCGGAAGTCGAGAGTCGGGAGGAGCAGGGGGAGTGGAGAGGTGTGCTTTCCTCTCTCATGTAGGGGCCCACAAACTTTTTCTGTAAGAGGCTAAAGAAAATGTTTTCAGCTTTGTGGGCCAGATGGTCTTTGTCACAGCTGCGCGGCTTGGCTATGGAAGATGGTCAGAGCTGATCTGTAAACACAGGGGCGTGGCTGAGTGACAATAAAACTTTATTTGTGGACACGGGTTTGAATTTTATATAATTTTCCCATATCACAAAAATATTCCTGTTTTGGTTTTTCCTTCTAAATACATCAAAAGCATTTTTAGCTTATGAGACTACCCAAAAGCAGTGGCAGGATGGGTTGGTTCCTGGACCATAAGGGCTGAGTACTGACCCATTCTCTCTGCCACAGCCACTGCCAAGCATGTGGGCTTGTGGGCACCCGAAACCCGCGTAGTCTGAACTGAGACATGCTGTAAGGGGGGGAAATGCACACTGGATTTTTAAGACAGTGCTCCCCAAAAGTGCCCCCAAAACAAAAACAGAATGTAAAAGTTTACTGTATAGAATATTTTATTGGGTCTTGTGTGGATATGATGATACTTTGCGTATTATGGCTTTAATAAAATATATCATTAAGATTGTTTTCACGTATTTCTTTTTAATCTTCTAATGTGGCTACTGGCAAATTTAAAATGACACATGTGGCTCATGCCGTGTATTTCTAGTGGGCGGGGCGGGGCTGCTCTTCTCCCAGCTGTGACCCTGCCCCTCATCGCCAACGGCTTCCCTGAGGACAGTCTGTTCCTGGCATCAGGGCTGATGTGGTCACAGTGAAAATGTCTCAACTTCTCCATTGTCAACTGTTCCGAGTTCGGAAGTTAAACAGGAACTGTGTATTCCTAGATCATTTCTGTTATTATTTCTATTTGGTTCTTCCATTATCTGCAAAATAGTGAACCTTAAGTAGTTAAACTTTCTGCCGATGAAGAAAAATGGGGATAGTTACCATTTTCCGAATACCTACTGGATCCCGGGTTAACAGTCTCATGCCCAGTGTATATTTTAATTTTCACAACCTCCCAGGGGAGTGAGGGGACCATTCCCATCTCCAATTCCTAAATGGAGAACGAAGTCAGAGAGGTAAAATCCTTTGCCCTAAATTGTGTAATTGACAGCAGAGCTGGTCTTAAAGTCAGGTTGCCCTGTGTCTCCAGACTGAATATTTTTCCTGGTGCCATCATCACTAAAGGGCTGGTAGAAGCAGGGCCTCCTGGAGGAATTGTTTCTCCTTACAGAGCAGAGAGGTGGCAGAGGGAACACAGAGAGCCACCGGGCTGTGGAGGAAGAGGATCACAAGGCAGGGCTGGGTGCAAAGCCAAAATGTGTTCTCTTGTTTCTCTGCACCCCCAGGCATTGCCTGCTCTGTCCCCCAGCAGCAGCTGCAGAGGAAGGTCACTATTTAACTGTTCCATATGCCCCTCTGACCCAGGAGTAGTATGGCTGCTTTGACCTTAGAGATGGACCGATATAAGAATCACTTCTCTCATCCTGGCTCCAGCCATTCTGCCTTCTTGCTCCTCTTCATATACGTAGCTCCAACATGCCTCAGGGCCTTTGCCCCTGCTGATCCTCTGCTTGGAGCTTTCTGCCCTGGATCTTTATAAGGCTGCTTCTTTCTCCCCATTCAAGCGTCAGCTTAAGGGTCACTTCCTCAGGGACCATCCCATCTAAAGACTCTCACTCTCAGCCCCAGTCATCCTCCATTCTGTTTTTTTATCCTTCATACCATCTCCTTCTTTGGTCATGGGTTTATACTCTGTCGATGCCCTTTCCAGAATGCAAGCTCCAAGAGGACTTTCACTTTGTCTGCCTTCTTGTCCCCTGCCCCGAATGTGTGCTAGTGGGTGAGTGGCAAAGCACTGTGGTGAGGGGGCTCCTTATCGCCTTGCATCTCCCTCCCGCATTACGAACTCGGAGCGTTGGCCTTATCTCAGGACCGTGGTTCTCAAGTCAGCTGAAGGGCTGGTGAAAACACAGATTGCCGTGGCCCTCCCTCAAAGTGTGTATTTCTAGCAAGTTCCCAGGGGGTGCTTACCCTGCTGGCCCAAGGACCACCCCCTCGAGAAGAAAGAGCTGCTACTGGCCAAGCGAGGCCAATGCCACTGCTGGGACAGGTGGCTCACTGGGAGCTGCTGTTTCAGAGAAGCTTCTCACTCAAGGTGAAGGTTTATCCTCCCTGCATCTCTGAGGCAGATTTACAGGTAAGAGCTGAGGCACGAGTTAAATAACCAGAAGATGAGGCTGGGGCTCGAATTCAGGAGTTCTGGCCCTCAGCCTCGTTAGACTCCCACCTGTCCCCCGCCTTGCTGCGGCCTAACCTCCCAGAAGCCTTTGGATGTAGGTCACAGGTGCCAGGCGGACCCAGCCACCTCTTTTCACTTGTAATCTTGGTGATGCTTGGCAGAACTTGACAGAACTTTGGGAGGCACGGCCAGGAGAGTCTGTGTAGCTGAGCGACTAAGATTGTAGATTTTGGCCTCAGAGAGGTACGGGTTCCATTCCCGATTACCAAGACCTCCGGCACGTGATCTGACTTCTCCAAACATCAGTGTGGTCATTCCCTCACATGACCGTTGCAAACAGTGAACGAGAGGACACAAGCGCTTGGCACAGGTCGAGGCTCACAGAAGGTTTGACAGGTTGAGGAAGCCCTCGTGGTAGGATTCTGATCACCTGGGCTGGATTGGGGCTGGGTAGGAGAGCCACAGCAGTTCACAGTGATTGGGAAACCCAGGGGCTCGGCGAGCAGGTGGGGAGCAGAGGTCCACGAGCTGGGCTCCACCTCACGGTGCAGCACCGCACAGCTGTAGACAGCAACGAGGAGCATCTCTCCGCCATTCCCAGGGCAAGGGGGAGACCCGCGGGATCTTATGCTACCATTCACTTCAAAAGAAAAGCGTGCAAATATGTGGGTATTTATATATATATTTGCTCATATTATAGGGAACCAATAGGACAAATAAAAACCCAGGAATCGTTCTCTACGGGGAAGGGAGGGCACAGGCGTGTGGAGGTAATGGAGGTAAAGGAAAAGGAAACGGAAAAGGTAAAGGAAGTAAAGGAAAAGGAAAAGGAGGTAAAGGAAAAGGAGCCAGGCTCCTCTGAGTCTACTTTGGTTAGCAGATTTGGTGTGGGACCAGGTACATACCTGCCAGCTTATAAAACTAGATTAAACCAAAACTTTAAAAAAGCCTCCCTGAAAATTAGAGCAAAATGAAACAAATGAACTTAATGTGTAGAGGACATAATTTTACAGAGGGGAATTATTTCAAATGATTTGAAAATACATTTATTTGACTTAATAGCTGCGGTCAGGATGAAGCCTCACACAAATTTAACTCTCAAGTGAAATGTTACACTGTTCTCAGAAATATAGATAGATAGACATAAAGCAAACGAGTAAGGATGTTAATGTCATTAGAAAGCAGGGGGCACCTGGGTGGCTCAGTTGGTTAAGCAGCTGCCTTCCACTCGGGTCGTGATTCCAGGGTCTTGGGATCGAGCCCCTAGAGGGGCTCTCTGCTCAGCGGGGAGCCTGCTTCTCCCTCTCCCTCTACCATTCTCCTGCTTGTACTCTCTCTCCCTCTGTCAAACAAACAAATAAATAAAATCTTTAAAGAAAAGGTGTTCTTTTTTTTTTTTTTTTAGTGTTAGAGACAACAGATGCAAATATAAAATCAAATGGTAAGTAAAACTCAGTACTTGCACATTTATATTGAGTATCAATATAAAGATTGTATAAAATCAAACATAAAAAAAATCAAACATACAATCAATATAAAGAGAAAGCACAACAAAATATACTTTCTCTTAAAAAAGGAAAACATTTCCTAATAAAAAGGCAGTAACTAGCATAATAACTAATACAATAGCAATGAATCTTCTTCAGACCAAGATTTTGTCTTTAAACAGGATTTCTCATTAAAAAAAGCAAGCATTCCCTGAGCTGGAGCAGAAAATGTATAAGAAAGAGTCTGGGGACGCCTGGGTGGCTCAGTTGGTTGAGCAGCTGCCTTGGCTCAGGTCATGATCCCAGCATCCTGGGATCGAGTCCCGCATCGGGCTCTTTGCTCGGCGGGGAGCCTGCTTCTCCCTCTGCCTCTGCCTGCCATTCTGTCTGCCTGTGCTCGCTCTCTCTCCCTCTCTCTCTCTGACAAATAAAAAAAAAAAAATCTAGAAAGAGTCTGGAACCCTGTGTCACACTGAAGGGCAAGCAAGCAGAGGAAACCCCTGGGGAGGATATCAAAAGAACAGGGGCCAACTCGAAGAACTTCCCCACAGTTAAAAGTGGGATGATACAGTGTGTGAAAACACCACGTGGGCTGAGACACATTGAAACTGCTTGGGCCCATGAGTACACAATGATACTGAAAAAAAAAAAAAAACAAAAACAAAAAACAGCTCAAGCCTCTCACCGTGGCCTGATGTAAAAAACAGCCTCTTTCTTTTGAAAAGGGGAACAGGGTTGAGTACCTCACCTGACTTTCCTGTGTGAACCATACAAAAGAGTTTAAGGAGCCAAGTGATGGATGAACAAAGTTTCTCTGATACAGAAGGAAGGGTAGAACAAGAATGTTATCAGTTCCAAACTCCTGGTGAAACAGTGGGGCAGGATGACAATCACCAATGGGCCCCTGATGAAAATACACATTACCCATGAAGTATTCTTGTCAAAAAACCAAGCCTAAATCAGAACAAGTTCCTGACCCTGGATTTCACTACCAGATTAAAAGAATAACAGGGACAAAAAAATCATGAAATGACACCGTGAGGAAGCAAGGAGCAAAACTGGGGTATGGACAACTCTACGGGACAAGTGACTGATGTCTTTTCACATAAACCATTGAAGTTGAGGCAAGTGAGATGACATGATTAAAAGACACCAATTAAACACCACCTATAGACTGTCAACAAACCTAGCAAACACTTGTGAGACAACTTGAAAAATTTGAGCACAGCCTGGGTATTTGATGATACTCAGGGACCATGGCTCCTGTTTTTAGGTGTGGTAATGGTATGTTCAAGAAAGAATCTTTATTATTTAGCAAGATCTACACTCATACTTATGAATAAAATGAGATGATATCTGGGGTTTACTTCTAAGTCATACAGTATATGGGGACATGGGTTGAAGTGCATGAAACAGGATTTTTGGCCTTGGGCATTTGTTATACTATCTTCTCAACTTTTGTATGCATTTGAAAAGTTCAGTAATTAAAAAAAAAAGCCAACAAACTAGAAAATTCCCTGGGGCAGGGAGGAGAGAAAGAGAGGGTCAGGGTGAGCTGAGGGAGAGGTGGGAGCTCTGGGGAAGGAGAGAGACACAGCAGGGAGTCCGAGAACTCTGCAGTCAGGCGGCTCTGCGAGAGCCAGGGTGAGATCTGAGACTGTTCCTCGGGCCAAGTGGCAAAGGAGGTGGCACCTGGGTCTGCCTGGCCCATCCCGTAGACTCCAGCCTGTCTGGTAACCTCACTTAGGGTTATTTGATATTAAGTGGCTTCAAGGAGGCCAGCGTCTCTACAAATGTTGGCAGGTACACAAAACATCAGAAACAATTAAATGTCCAATTTTAGAGTCTGGTTGGCTAAGGCTATGCTTAACAATTAAAAAACTTAAAATATAAGAAAATATTTATGATAGATTATTAAGTAACCAAGTAAAAATGTGCCTATTCGTGGAAAGAAAAAAAACCCTGTAACAATGGGGTTATGTAAAGAAAAGTTCTCCAGTAACAAGGTAAAAAGACACCTAAAACCAACAGATACTGTTTTATGAGCAGAATATGTGCATGTTGATTTTTCCTTTTTTTAAAAATAATGATGATGCATTTTCCACTGAGATGATTTATAGCAGGGTGAAGAAAACCTGTTCCTACTTTTGACAAAAGCTTATAGTTGGACCAGCTTGCAGGAAACCTGAGTGCAGACTTCTGGTGGGGCCCTGTCAGTCCCCCAACTCCACTAGCCCTGCTGGAGCCACCTTCGCCTGGCAAAGGTGCGTGGCTAATTTCACCCATGACGTTAACACCCCTGGAATGGCTATATGGGATGGTAGGGCTAAAAATACCCCAGTGCAGGAGGAGTTTCTCTAGAAAGCCCGTAGCTGTCTACTTTCTCCCAAGGGCTGAGGAGGTCACTCGCCTTTGGCCAGTGCTGGGACGTGATGACCCTGTTGAAGGCAAATACTGCTTCTTGGACCCCTGTAGATCCCAAAGTCCCTAAGGCGTTGCCTTTGCCACAGAGGAGCCCGGGAAGCAGGTGGAAGGTTTTCACAACCACAGATGGGCTGCCCAGCTCATGTACCTTTAGTCCAGTTTCCTGTTGTGGAACAGAAGATGCCGAGATGGCCCTCCGGGCACCGCAGCTCCAGCAGGGGAGGTTCATTTGCAGTCCCCTGTCCAGGTTTAGAGCACAGAGCAGGAAGTGGACAGCTATAGTAGGACTGGAACTAGCTCAAGCAACCTGTGAGGTGAGGACAGAGCCAGTCTGCACTCTCAGATGAGCAGCTTTGCAGGTCACCGTTTCCCCTCCAGGTTCCCTATCTGATTCAGATCCCAACTCCCCAAGACGAGCCGTGCTTCCGGAAGCTTCCAGAGGCTTCCAGAGGCCAGACTTCAGGGAGCTTTTGCACAACTTCCTGGGCATCCACTAGTCACCTTTCTGCTGTCTAGTGTGCAGAGGGCTCCCCATCACATTATGGGACATTGGTTCTTAGTGCAGGCTTCCGAGGGAGGTTTAGCAACCTTGTCAGCCTTCACTTTCCAGCAGAAGGGGCAGGGTCTTGGGGATTTATGGAAGTCACATGGTGAGTCCAGCAGATAATAGAGCGAGTGCAGAGCTCAGGTGCCCGACAATTAGGGTAGGGGCTTATGGGCTCTTTCCTGGTCTTTGTGGAGGGACCAGCCCATACCTTTGCTTACACATCCCTGGCGTACAGCTCCAAGCCCCAGATTCGCCTAAAGCAGCCGATGGCCAGATGTGACCCAGAAGGCTGCAGGATGGTTTTATTTTCAAAGAATTTGGATTGGTTAGCAGTATTTGAAGACCAGGAGATTTTGTGGCTGTAGTAGCGTGTCTGGCTCTATTTAATGGAAGATTGGGCACCACTGGGGGGCACTCATGCCTGGGGGGAGGGGGAGGAGCTTCCCCTTCCGGTAGGGCCTGCATTCTTCTGCTAGCCGTCTGAGAACTTCACTCATTCACATAAGCTGTCAGGATGAAGACTTTGGTGTGTGCAATTGCTTTCTAAGCATGGGATGGTCTAGACGGTGTTGGAGAGCGATAGCTGATCATGACATCCTGTCTCAGCATCTTCCCTCAAGCCAGCGTTGGGGGTCAGACCCTGAACACCCAGCCCTGCTACCCACCTTGCCACTGGACACAATCAAACCCTTGGAGAACTAGGAGCCACACTGAGTTGAATTACACCTTGAACAGGACATAAACCAGGATGTGTTCTACTGGCATTAATACTAAATAAGGCTTATCTTCAAAAGCATTTACCTGCTGTGAGCAGATATATCTTCATGAAATATGAAATCCACCCAAATTTATTAAAACCGCCTGCGAAGTAGTGGGAGCTCAAACCGAGCAGCCCTCTGTTAGAACCTCATTATTATTATGGCATTATTTATTTATATCCCACCCTGAGACAGACATGATGTAATCCAGTAATTAAGATTGTTATGATTGAATATTTATTAAGCACCTACAATAAGCCAGCCACTGATCCACAGAAAATGAGTCTTTACCCTCAAGAGCTCCCATTGCGCTGCCACGGGGAGCTCAGCGCCTCTCATCGGGGAGCAGGGGGGGGTGGTTTAATGGATTTTGTCTTTTCTGAGCAAGCCTGAGAAATGACACTGATCAGAAATTGGATCCAGTTCAGTCTTGCTGTTCATTCTGAATGAAATGAGAACAATCCATCGCTGGCTTAGGAACGAGAGAGGCGCGCAGAAGGGCGGCCCTCTGAAACATCTCGGATGAGCAGTGAGGCCTCCCAGCACGCAGGAGTGGGCGGGACTGGGGCCTCCCCTGTCTCTCTCCACAACCCCCAAACCCAGGCCAAGAGGCATGAGCAGCTTGATCTGCTTTTTAAATTCATTCCCAGGCCCAGATTTGGTGGCACCTTGGTACTTCTCATAACATGGTCACAAGTCAACATTCCCTGGGTCCCTCCTGTGGGGCAGGGGCTATAGAGGGCACCAGACAAAGCCTCAGGCCACCTGAAACCTTGTCCCTGGACAAGGTCCCACAGGGAGGTTCCTCCTCTGTTTCCCTCCAGGTGCTTCGAAGCAGCCCGTGAGAGCTTCTGCGGCCTCTCTTTTCTCTGGTTGTCCCTCAGTTGTCCTCTTCCTTCTTCCCCCACATTGGGCCACTTTTCCTCAAAAGGACCTGCGGGGCCGTGAGCTCACCAAGGTAGAGCCTATGCTCTGGGCTCCTCTTGCTTCTTCCTGCCCCAGTGCCTGGCAATTCTTTGTCCAGTGAAAGAGGAAATGAATGAATGAAAGCGCAAAGGTGTCAGTGAGCAAAACACAATTGTAAATGTGTGCTGTTCATTGATACGTGATCTTCTGCGACCAGCTTTCTTCACTTACAGTTAGTTTTTTCCCTAGCAGATTGTTTTTCTGTTTGGGAAGATGGTGGAATGTCCTCCAGGCTCTCTGGTGCCTTTGGTAGGAGGTATGATTGAGACTGACACACGCCTGCCAGGGCTCCCTTAGCATTAGTCTGGACTTATTTTACTAGGTTCAAATAAAAGCCACCTCACCATGGAGGAGACCCTAGTCACTTGACAAAATCTCAGGATTTTTTTTAATTTTAATTTTTATTTATTTACTTGTTTATTTTTAGATTTTATTTATTTGAGAGAGAGAGAGAGCATGAGAAGGGGGAGGGTCAGAGGGAGAAGCAGACCCCCTGCCGAGCAGGGAGCCTGATGCGGGACTTGATCCCAGGACTCCGGGATCATGATCTGAGCCGAAGGCAGTCACTTAACCAACTGAGCCATCCAAGCGCCCCCTCAGGGTTTTTAAAAAATAAATTAAAAAAAAAAAAAACAACAACCCCAAAACTATGGTTAAACACATTGAACATAAAATTTGCCATAGAGCATTTTTTATGTGTACAATTCTGTGGAATTAAGTATGTTCATTCTGTTGAACAAACTTCCCTGCCATCCATCTCTGGAGCTTTTACAGCATCCCAAACTGGAACTCTGTCCCCGTGAAACAGTAACTCCCCATCCTCCCTCCCCTGGCACCCACTGTTCCACTTTCTGTCTCTACGAACGTGACTACTCTAGGTACCTCAGATAAGCGGAACCATGCAGTATTTGTCTTCGGTGACTGGCTTATTGCACTTAACATAACGTCCTCAAGTTTCTCCCATGTTGCAACAATGTGTCAGGATTTCCTTCCTTTTTTTTTTTTAAATTTTATTTTTTATAAACATATATTTTTATCCCCAGGGGTACAGGTCTGTGAATCGCCAGGTTTACACACTTCACAGCACTCACCATAGCATATACCCTCCCCAATGTCCATAACCCCACCCCCCTCTCCCAACCCCCCTTCCCCCATCAACCCTCAGTTTGTTAGGATTTCCTTCCTTTTTAAGGCTGACTGATATTCCACTGTGTGTATATATCATATTTTGTGGGTCCATCCATCCATTCACGGACATTTGGGTTGTTTCTGCCTTTTGGCTATTAACAAATAGTGCTGCTATGAACGTGGGTGTGCAGACACCTGTTCAATATCTTGTTTCCATTTCTTTTGGGTGTATACTCAAAAGTGGGGTTGTCGGCTCCTGAGGGTAGTTGTACCGATAGCTTTTTGAGGGGTTGCCGTGTGGTTTTTCATAGTGGCCGCATCACTTGACATTCCCAGCAACAGCGGACAGGAGCTCCGGCTTCCCCACATTCTCACCAACAGGTGTTCTTTTCTTTCTTTTAAAAAAATGTTCAGAGCAGCTCTCCTCATGGCTGTGAGGTGGTATCTCATTGTGGTTTGGATTTGCATTTCCCTAATGATTAGTGATGGTGAGCATCTTTTCAAAAATATCAGTTTTGGTTATCTAGGTGGCTCAGTTGGTTAAGCGTCTGCCTTCGGCTCAGGTCATGATCCCAGGGTCCTGGAATGGAGCCCTGCATCGGGCTCCCTGCTCGGCGGGGAGACTGCTTCTCCCTCTTCTACTCCCCCTGCTTGTTCTCTCTCTCTCTCTGTCAAATAAATAAATAAAATCTTAAAAAAACAACCAAACAAAAAAGTCAGTTTTTTTAAAATTTTTTATTTTTTCAACGTAACGGTATTCATTATTTTTGCACCACACCCAGTGCTCCATGCAATCCATGCACTCGCCAATACCCGCCACCTGGATCCCCCAAGCTCCCACCCCCCGCCCCTTCAAAACCCTCAGGTTGTTTTTCAGAGTCCATAGTCTCTCATGGTTCACCTCCCCTTCCAATTTCCCTCAACTCCCTTCTCTTCTCCATCTCCCCATGTCCTCCATGCTATTTGTTATGCTCCACAAATAAGTGAAACCATATGATAATTGACTCTCTCTGCTTGACTTATTTTACTCAGCATAATCTCTTCCAGTCCTGTCCATGTTGCTACAAAAGTTGGGGATTCATCTTTTCTGATGGAGGCATAATACTCCATAGTGTATATGGACCACATCTTCCTTATCCGTTCGTCCGTGGAAGGGCATCTTGGTTCTTTCCACAGTTTGGCGACTGTGGCCATTGCTGCTATAAACATTGGGGTACAGATGGCCCTTCTTTTCACTACATCTGTATCTTTGGGGTAAATACCCAGGAGTGCAAGTGCAGGGTCATAGGGAAGCTCTATTTTTAATTTCTTGAGGAATCTCCACAGTGTTCTCCAAAGTGGCTGCACCAACTTACATTCCCACCAACAGTGTAAGAGGGTTCCCCTTTCTCCACATCCTCTCCAACACATGTTTTTTCCTATCTTGCTAATTTTGGCCATTCTAACTGGTGTAAGGTGGTATCTCAATGTCGTTTTAATTTGAATCTCCCTGATGGCTAGTGACGATGAACATTTTTTCATGTGTCTGATAGCCATTTGTATGTCTTCATTGGAGAAGTGTCTGTTCATATCTTCTGCCCATTTTTTGATATGATTGTCTGTTTTGTGTGTGTTGAGTTTCAGGAATTCTTTATAGATCCTGGATATCAACCTTTTGTCTGTACTGTCATTTGCAAATATCTTCTCCCATTCTGTGGGTTGCCTCTTTGTTTTTTTTTGACTGTTTCCTTTGCTGTGCAGAAGCTTTTGATCTTGATGAAGTCCCAAAATTTCATCTTCGCTTTTGTTTCCTTTGCCTTTGGAAACACATCTTGAAAGAAGTTGCTGTGGCTGATATCGAAGAGGTTACTGCCTATGTTCTCCTCTAGGATTCTGATGGATTCCTGTCTCACGTTGAGATCTTTTATCCATTTTGAGTTTATCTTTGTGTACGGTGTAAGAGAATGGTCGAGTTTCATTCTTCTGCATATAGCTGTCCAGTTTTCCCAGCACCATTTATTGAAGAGACTGTCTTTTTTCCACTGTATATTTTTTCCTGTTTTGTTGAAGATTAATTGACCATAGAGTTGAGGGTCCATATCTGGGCTCTCTACTCTGTTCCACTGGTCTATGTGTCTGTTTTTATGCCAGTACCATGCTGTCTTGGTGATCACGGCTTTGTAGTAAAGCTTGAAATCAGGTAACATGATGCCCCCAGTTTTATTTTTGTTTTTCAACATTTCCTTAGTGATTTGGGGTCTCTTCTGATTCCATACAAATTTCTGGATTATTTGCTCCAGCTCTTTGAAAAATACTGGTGGAATTTTGATCGGAATGGCATTAAAAGTATAGATTGCTCTAGGCAGTATAGACATTTTAACAATGTTTATTCTTCCGATCCAAGAGCATGGAATGGTCTTCCATCTTTTTGTGTCTTCTTCAATTTCTTTCATGAGTGTTCTGTAGTTCCTCGAGTACAGTTCCTTTACCTCTTTGGTTAGGTTTATTCCCAGGTATCTTATGGTTCTTGGTGCTATAGTAAATGGAATCGATTCTCTAATTTCCCTTTCTGTCTCCACCCCCAAACTACTAGAACTCATACAGCAATTCAGTAACGTGGCAGGATACAAAGTCAATGAACAGAAATCAGTGGCTTTCTTATACACTAACAATGAAAAAAGTCAGTTTTTTAAAGGAGCAAACATCCCTTAATGAGGTTTTATTTGAAACGAGAGTCTTAAGTGGACCATGCCATATGGTTTGTAACCGTGGCATGGGATGGGCATGCTGGGTGACCAAGGGCAAGAGCCTGGGCAGGTGTGAAGCTGCCGGGGTGTCAGCTGTGTTTCCTCTTCCCTTGAGCGCAAGGCCAGCTGCAGACATGATCACCTGCGGGGCTTTCTATGTTGCGATGCTGCGTCTTCTCTAACGTGTCTGATTTAATCGGTCTGGAGCCACGTTCAGCCACACATACCCGGGAGGGCAAATCTGATGCGCAGCCAGGATGGGAACTATCTCTTCAAGCGGTGCTAAGGTTCCGTGGTGTGGGGATCTTTTGGGGCCAGAGATGGGACACAGGTGCCTGTGTAAAAGTGACTGAGTGCGTTTCTTCGGGCAGGTGTCTCCTGGTGCTGGGGCTGGGGCTGAGGACCACACTGAAGTCCACTCAGGTCTCCTTCCATCTCTGACACTTGTTCCGAGGCTGAAGTCTGCCTTGCAGGCCTTACGAGGTATTCGCTGAGAGACTGGGGGATCCTCTTCCTTGTGGAAAAGAGGCTGTCGCTTATTACCATGCCTCCACTCAGAGGGGACATAGACTCTTTGCTTTCACAGGAAATCTTTGCCATCTGGAACAAATGGTTAAGCTATAGTATTTCCCCACCATCTTGGTGGTAAGATTGGCCAGGAGGCTTGTTCCAACACAGATTACTAGCCTCCCCCCCTCCCTTGGAGCTTTGGATTTGTTACGGCTGGGTCAGGGCCGAAGAATCGGTTTTGTTTTGGCAGAAGCACCACAGATGCGTGGGGGGTGGTGCGGGGGTGACGGTGAGGCGAGCAGCTTCCCTTTGGTGTGGATCCTGCCGTCTGTCACAATAACGCACCGTCTGTGTGTGTCCCTTCACTCTCAGCCAGACGTTCGCCATGCATGGACCCAGGACCAGCAGCATCTGTGTCTTGGGGCTTATTAGAAATGCAGATTCTCAGGCTCCACTGGACAGGACTCTGTGAGTGGCCCCAGACATGTCTGTTTTTCAAACCCTCTGGAAGATTCTCCTGCAACCACTGGTCTTAACAAAGCATTTTCACACATTACCTCCTTCATCCTTTATATTTCATAGGTGGGAAACTGAAGCCCAGAGAGCAGCATGACTTGTCCCAAGTCTGACAATGGAGGGGGGCACAGAGCTGGAACTCAAAGCCGTGGTTCCTGACTCTGGATCCAAGATCTCCCGTGAACTCCTTCTCCGGAGAACATGAGGGTCTGTAATTATGGGCATGGAGCCCAGATGTTCGGGGCCCCTTAACCCCGAATCTAACTTCACTGGCAGGGACGTGCAGATCCAGGGATGGAAGGGATGAAATAGATGCTTTTACGAACATTAGAGTGTATTTCATCAGTAAACACATAAACAACCCCCATCTAAGACAACCCTTCCCCTCCACCCCAACCCCAAACAAAGCTCTACACTTAGCGTCTAGGATTCTAGATTACACTAAAGGAGCAGAACTCTTTAAAACAAAGGATTGCATAACTAGGCACATCAGACACAAATATGATGTCACCACCCGTGGCATCAGTGAGAATTGTGTCCACCAGAAAACGGGACTGCCATTGACCATAGTTTTAATTTGGAGCAAGATCAAACCACAAGACCCAGGCCACACCCTTCAGGAACTATTAAAAGAGATTGCTGTCAAAATGCCAGGTCAGCCCAGAGTGGAGAGGAAACCTCCAGGCCGGCTGGGCTTGAAAGAGGAGTAAGACTTAAAGGCAGAGCTGTGACCTCAACTCAGGGAACGTTTTCCACCTCCTCTGAGGAATGTTGGCCACCCTTCCAACACCCCTCCCAACTCTTCTGGATGAAAGGGGATTGTGAGGCAGTCAGACAAGAGAAAGGGGCTGGCACCTCACTGTACAGTCCAGCTCGGCCTCTTACTAGCCATATGAGTATGAGCACATTGTTAATCCACCTTCTGCCTCAGTGGTCTTATCCATAAAGTGGGTATAATAATATTGACTTGGCTGTTTTTGTACAGATTAAATAAACAATCTGTATTCAATTTTTGGTTCCATGTTTCACCTGAGGTGGGCACTCCGTGCAAAGCAGCTCCGATTGGAAGAGTGGTGTGTTACTTGTGGTCCTTGAGAGAAGTCTCTTTGGACAGACCCTGCCTGGTTGGGGCCACCAGCTCAGGCAACAGGAAGCAGTGCCAGGATTCCTCTTTGCCCTTAGTAAGTGTTCTGGGCAAAAAGTCAGCACAGTCACCCCCCCTCCCATGCTTCCTTCCCCAGAAAGATGAAAATAGCCCAGTCTTTGATCTATTTTAAAATCCCACAGGGAGCTGGTTGCCTCCATTTCCCAGGTATCGGTCCTCATCATTCAGACCCATGTTTTATCTTTTTCTTTTTAATTTCCGCTGGGTGGTCTTATTCTTAAACATTTTCCATGTGCACTTACAGTATAGTTATTTGGGAGGGGGTGAAGGTGGTGATGGGAAATGCATATGGGCCCGTGTGTGTGTGTTTGTGTGTGTGTGTGTGTGCATATATGAAGTTGGGGGGGCACAGGCAGAGGCAGGCCTGGGGGTAAGACTTTGCATTATTATCTTATCAAAAAGATGACATGGAGCCAATTTCTACTGTTAGCTCACTCTTTAGCTCTAAGGGCTTTCTAAGGATCTTCTTTTCTTTTCTTTTCTTTTTTTGAAGGTTTTATTTATCTCACAGAGAGAGATCACAAGTAGGCAGAGAGGCAGGCAGAGAGAGAGAGGGGGAAGCAGGCTCCCCACTGAGCAGGGAGCCTGATGTGGGCCTCTAACCCAGGACCCTGAGATCATGACCTGGGCTGAAGGCAGATGCTTAACCCACTGAGACACACGGGCGCCCCTAAGGATCTTATTTTCTAATTAGCAAATTTTCTAGGGAATCTTACCTGGAATTCTTTGTACATATTATTATGTTCCATGTAAGAAATAAAATGTCTCATATTTTGGAAGTGCTTCCATGCTGAGAATTCATTATATATTCAGGTGATCCTTAATGGGATTGTAGTATCCTGGAAAGAGGTTGTCCCACCTCCTTATCCAACATCTGGGAAAGCCAGACACTGAGAGAGAAGGAGCCTGCTCCAAGGTTAGGTAGTGTGTGGGTGGTAAACCACAGTCCTGGCTTCTCTCTTCTGTGGCACAGTTGGATGGAACTGGCCCTTAGAATGTCCTACCAGAGACCAAAGCAGGCTAGATATTTGCCGTCCTTCCTTGGTCAGGATCTAATGCACAAACTCCATTACCACTGACCAGAAAATCCCAGTTCCCAATCTAACGCTGCAAAGAGGGACAAAAATGGGCCCACTGATGCATCCACTCATTCATTTAATGTTCCTGTGTCCCTGGTTCTGGGGACTGGGGACTCTGAGACAGAGAAGCAGTCCCGGCCCCCAACCCAGCCAGAGGGTTCGGCCCCCTACTGGCGGGCCGTGGACATTGCAGGTCATGATCTCCCAAGGCTATGGAACATGGGCGCGCACGTGCATGCGTGCGTGTGTGTGTGTGTGTGTGTGTGTGTGTGTAGGTACAAGTCAGAGAATCTCTGTCCAGGCTGTAAAGCTACAGGGTTGCAAGCTTGCAGGCCGGAGTGGGGCCTACGGTGTAGGGAGTGGGAGAGTGAGCTAAGGAGGCTTCCCTCGGAGACCTGATGGAACTTGGAGTTTTTAGGAAGGTTGCAGTGGTCAGAAAGCATAATGAACACGGTCTCCCCTCCCTGGGAGAAAGTATGTGAACAGGGGAAATGAGGTCACCGATCAAAATGGCGAGGAATTCCAACGACTGGTGCAATAAAAAGATGTATTGGAAAATGAAATGCGATGAACTTATCTGTGTTCTTCATTTGGGATGAGGCATTCCTTTTCTTGTTTTTTTCCCTCCTTCTCTACTTCCTTCTTAACAAAATGTATTTTCTCATGATAGACAATTTGACAATTTTGGGGGATGCAGGAAAAAGTAGGAAGAGAAACCCCACCCAAGATGTAAACAGTAGGGGAGTCTATGCTTGGATGGAGTACAGGCTGTCTGGGAACTCCCTATACTTCAGCTCAATTTTGCTGTGAACCCCAAATAATGTCTGCTAATTAAAAAAACCCTCTACCCATAAGTTCTCTAATTTCTTTTTAAAGATTTATTTATTTATTTTGAGAGAGTGAGAGGGAGAATGGGGGGAGGGGCAGAGGAAAAGAATCTTTCAAGCAGACTCCCTGCTGAGCCCAGAGTCCTACGTGGAGGCTCGATCCCATGACCCATGAGATCACGACCTGAGCCGAAACCAAGAGTCAGATGCTTAACTGACTGAGCCATCCAGGCACTCCCCTAATTTTTTAATACAATGGTGAATGAGTTCATCTGGACGATTTTGTAATATTCTTTTGTCATCAGGCATTATAATAAAAGGATCTCCGTGCTACTTTGATTTCTTCTGAAACATTATTTCTCATGGCTTCATATTCTATACTCTGGGATTTCAACGTATTTGGCTCTTTAGAGAATGCCACAATAAAGATGTTCATAGGTAAGACTTCATCTTATTTAGACGTATTGTCTTAAGATGTATTTGCACATGTGTAATTATCGGACCAAAGATTCACGTTATTAAGACCTGTATGCCCATGTCTTGCCAGATTGTTTTCGACGGCCTCCAGCAATGGGAAAGCCTGCCTGGTTGACCACATCTCTGGCAGCTTTGAATATTTCCTTTTTACAGGTGTTTGCTACTTTGAGCCTTAGGAAACAGAGCCTACCCTGCACAGAAATATCCCTGGGTATGACTGTGACCATGGCTGCTACAGCCCAGGTGAGGGGACCCTGTCAGAGCTCGAAAGGACACCAGTGACCCCCATGGCAAACCCTGCTTGCTGTCCACCTGAGCTGTGCCTGGCATACCCCCACAGCGGGTGTGGCCAGGGTAATTCAGCATTTTGCAGGGTAAGCATCTGGAGGCCAGCCTTCCATCATTCTTCTTCCTTGTCTTTGGGATGAGATCATGAGATGCAGGCTGGTAATTGCTCAGGAAAAGAAGGCTCCTTTTTAATCAGGTGCTAAAAGTGTTTTCAGCAGCCTCGTGCCGTGCTGCTGACGGGAGCGGTCTCCAGCCAATTTTGTGACACTTCAAAGGGCAGAGGTAAGATTGCTTCTGGGAAATTAGCACCACCACCTCTGCCCCCAACCTCGATATTCTTGGACCATTTAACACAGGTCAAACCCAGAGATGGGCAATATCGATGCGTCTGCAACACAGATATTGCTGAGATCCTGGTTGAGATCTTAGGAAATCGCTGTCTCTGAGTGTTGCGTTTTGTTTTTTCATCTGTACAATGAACCAGTAGGAGAGAGAAGGGGGGAGAGAGTCACGGCGTTGACTGTGCTGCATACTTCTCGTTCTATTTCATTTGATATTTTCAAAAACTGTATGAGGCTGAGAGCATCGCTATCTGGGGTTTGGATCCATCCTGCCGCACAGTGCAAGGCCCCCTCCCGGCACCGATGCCCTGCCCAGAGAATCTCCCCCTGGTGCCCACACCCAGGGCCACAGAAGCAAAACCCGGCTTTGTGACCCATGGCCAACACCCTTCTTAACTCCCTTGTGCTGAATTCCTCCTGCTGTAAATGGAGCCGATCGGTTTCAGCTTCTCCTTCCAGGCCAAAAGCACTTGGGAATCACAAAGCCTCCCTAACATTGGAAACAAATATTGTTCAGAAGTGGAAACGTACCAGAGCAGTTAATCAAGGCTGCCCAGCTGGAGCGGGGCTCTCTCTACCACCTCCCTCCTGCTCCCCCCAACCTTGAGGTTCTGCTCCTGATAACATCTTAGGTCAAGCATGTGGCTAAATATAGCCTCCCTCCCTGCTGGGCTGTCATCAGCACCGTCAGTGATGTCCCAGGTGTCAGACTCAGCGTCAGGCTGTGACTTGACCGCC
The DNA here is from genome assembly GCF_002288905.1 of Enhydra lutris kenyoni. NCBI lineage: Eukaryota > Metazoa > Chordata > Mammalia > Carnivora > Mustelidae > Enhydra > Enhydra lutris. The sequence continues at coordinate 40,325,647 of NW_019154096.1, read as the reverse complement.
AAGCTCAGTTATGGGACAGGGATTTTGTTTTCAGGAGGCCCACCCTCTTCCCCACTCCGGTTTTAGGCACTGGGGTGGACCCCGGGTGTGGTGTGGGGTGGGGCTGGAGGGAGCCTGGCCCTGAAGACCCAGTGGGCTGAGTCTTCAAGATTGAGGTCTTCAAGTCCTATGCCCCGTGACCGTGGGAACACTGCTGCCTCTCAGGAGTTGTAAGGCTCACCGGTAGGGCCAGAGTAAGTCACTGTCTTACCACCAGCAGTATGGGAATGTGTGCAGCCATTGACCCTCTGAGCCACAACGGCTGCATGTACGAGAAGGGATGATGAACTTCGTGCTTGCCGTTACAGTGAATAAGGGTGTGCTGACTCTCTTGGGAAGCCAAGCTCCTCACGCTGGTGGAATTGCTATGTATGGAGTCTGCCATGAGGCTCGGGCTTTGCCATCTCTCCACCAGCCCTGCCATACAGAAACCCAGTTCAGCCCAGCTAACATGTTCTGAGCATTTCCATGCACTGGCAGCCCAGGGCTTGGAAAAACGCCGGGCTCAAGAGCACACAGACAGTGAGCCACAGAGACAGGACAGAAAGCTGGGTTCAATGGTGCCTGTGTCCACAATCCCCCTGTCCAGCGCTCCCTCCTCCCTCCTTCGTCCTCCCTCTTCCATCCTCCCCAGGTGATGATCACTTGCACTTTTCTCTGGTTTATTGCTCTGAGAATTCTTAAGGAGGAAACCAACTGAGGGGAGAGGTGTACACAAGGGTCTGGACAGGGCTGAGGGAGAGGGCTCAGAGGGGGCTCACCCTCAATGGAGCAGGTTGTGGGGGCCAGGGCTGCTGTATGTCCCATCTGAAAACTCTAGGAGCATCGTTCTATGTCAGCTGTATCTCTGGATTTGTGTAGCCCACAGCCTGTGCAGCTGAACGTGGTGGCCCCTCTAGGGCCACTTCCCCTCCAGGACGCCTTGGCCCCTTAGAGATCTAGTTGGCTGTGTCCACTCTTGCATCCTCCCCTTGAGCCCCACAGGCTCCCAGGTTAGAAGGAGGGATTGAACTTAGCTTAGTTGAAGTGGTTTGTTTTTATGAGTGTCTATTCCCCTGTTTAGTGGTACAATGTGGTGTAGTGAGTTTGCCTGGATTTGGAAGCTTCCTTTATTCTAGAAGCATTTGTTTTGTAACCACTGTGGGCCAGGCAATGGGGATACAGCAGTGAAGAAGATGGACAGGGTCCCTGATTTCCTGAAACCTAAGTTTGGGGCTTGAGATGGGGGATTCGAGATGAGAGTGTCAGGTCAGGGTACAGGATTTGTATTTTACTGGGTGTTTCAGGAAGCCAAAGGTAGGTTTAATCAGAGGGCCAGTGGACTTCAAGGTGCATTTCCAAAAGACTTCTCTGGGTACTAAATGGAATACAGAATGTTGTAGGACGAGATGGGGGCAGGGCTCCAGTCAGAGGGATGGGTAGGGATCCTACTGAGAGAGATGGTGGCCCAGAGACTCAAGGAGAGCAAGGAGGAGGTCATTTGGGATAGAATTTGGAAGTGGGGTCTTGGGTGTGGGGGATGAGGGCGAAGAGAGCCAAGTACTGAGCACTTCCTCTCTGTCTGCCACTTATGGTTTGTGGGTGTTTGAGGAAGCCACCATGCCACGGGCCATTATCCACAGCTAACAGGTGGTGACCACGTCTCTCTCCGAGTGATCGCCACGTATTGACTCATTTTATTAATCGCAGCGATCCTAGGAGAGATCACAAACTATTGTTATGTGAATAACTAGCTCTGGTCCCCTGGCAGTTGCCCGGGCATCCTGGCTCCTCCAGAAAACTGGTCTCAGCAGTAGCTGTCAGCGGCTCCTTGGGCCACTGGCTCTGGTAATCAGAGGGAGCTTCGTTCATAGCCATGGCAAGGGATCTGCACTTGAGAAGCTGACATTTGCCTTCTCCAAACAGAGGTTTGTAATTTCTCTTACAAGTTTGTTGAGGACTAACTGAACAGTCCCCACTCCCTGTCCCTTAAACAGCAGATGAGCCTTACCCTGGAGAGGGTGGAGGGGGCAGGGCTGCCTTGGACCTTTCACGGGGCTGGGCCACCCTGCTGAGGGGACCCACAGAAAGGTCTGAGCTCCCCGACCCCAGGGAATCTGACCTCTGAGACTGTCTGGAAGTTTCTGTGCCACAGCAGGGCTCTCATTCGGGTGGCTCCAACCAGACGCACCCAGGCTACCCCAGTCGCTAGCCATCCAGGGGAGCTGGTGATGGCAGCTGCAAGTTGGCCATGGCCACGCTGGTTAGCATCTCAGGCTGCGGGGGGAGGAGGGAGGTGCAGAAGGCCCAGGCCCCTGTCCTTTCTCTAACACTGAAATGTCTCCCCACTCACTCTATCTTTGCATGGATCATTGGGCCAGTTCCCTGGTCATAAACGCCTGCTCTTCAAAGCACAGTGGGATGGGCCAGCTCAGAACTTGGGGGTTGAACTTCACCCCATGCGCGGGCATGCGCATGCTGAGCCCCGGTACGCTTGTGGAAGGGCAGCAGCTCTCCTGCAGACGGTGAGCGAGTCAGAATAAAGAGGATGACATTTGGGGCATTCTTGGCAGAGATGAGATGGTAGTGCAGCCTGGGATCCAGGTAAGGGAGGACAAGGGGGCTCCTCAGCATCTCAGGGTCCCATCAGGCAGCTCGTACCCATGAATGAGGTAGCATCATCTTTGTTTTTTCCAGAGGGAGACGCCGAGGCTCAGGCTCGCAGCAGCCCCCGGGGCCGGGCCGGCCGCGCACCTGGCTTGCACGGCGTGCCTCTTGCCCTTACCTCTTCGGTTCCCACACGGCCATCCATTGTGTTAATTGAGTGCTTCGCGGCGTTTGAAGGCCAGGTTTTGTGCTTGAATATATTGCCACATTAATAACTTCAGAACATTTCAGGCAGCGTCGAAATAGTAAATTAGGACACGACGGGCCATATATTCAGAGCAGAGAGCTGAAGTGCCATTTTATTACACGTGCCATGGAATTAAAGGCTTAATTTTCTTTTAAAAGATGGCGATGCATCAATTCCTGCAGCCAGGTGGAAACAGTTAGCAGAAATGATTTATCCTTCATCTCATCTAAAAATAAGAAACCGGAATCCTAGGATCTCGCGCTCCGTTATTTATCTCTGCCTGGAGGGCACTTGAGACTTTGGTCTGTCATGCTGACTTGAAGGACACCGCCAAGCCCTGGGAGTGGTCAGGGGAGGGAGGGGAGGATGGAGCGGGGGCCGTCCTTAGGGGTTGCTGTGCCCCCCGAGGCTCAGAAAGCAGGCAGGAGGTTTTCTTCTCACAGAGCTGGCCACAGGCTGACTCTGGGGTTGGGCCATCACCTCTCGGTGTCTGGTCCTCTCATACAAAATGAGCAACGAAACAGCAGGAGCTATGCATAGGGCCGCTGTAAGGACCTCATGAGATTATAGCTGGAAACAAAGAGGGTCTTTAGCGACTCTTGGGAAGTTTCCTAAAAAAATTATTTATTTATTTTTGAGAGAAACAGAGAGTGAGCGAGCAAGCAGGGGGCAGGGAGAGGCAGAAGGAGAGAGAGAATCCCAAGCAGACTCCCCACTGAGCATGGAGTCCAATGCGGGGCTGGACCCCAGGACCCCAAGATCATGACCTGAGCTGAAACCAGGAGTTTCAGGCTCAACTGACTGAACCCCCACAGGGGCCCTGTGACTCTTGTGCAATTATCTGGTGTATTTGCAGGCAGAAACTTTTAGGACACTTCTTTTGTTTTCTGTTAAGAATGGTAATACTCACTGAGAAGAATTTGGAAAATAGAGGAAACAACAAAGAGGAAAACAAAGAACTGGTATCATATTGCCCGAAGATGGTCAGTGTGATTTTTTTTCCCTTCTTTTTTGGGCACAGGATTAAAAACAGAATTAGTTTCACATGCATTTGTAGTAGTCTGTACTCTGTTTACCTGGCTTGCTATTGTAATGGGAACGTCCGTCCCATCATTGACAGTTGTCCGCGATCTTCTTACATGGCTATGTACTATTCCCTTGGGTGAACGCACGTGACCTAGGCTGATTCCCCCCACCCCCCCCAACTGTTGGATCTTTTCTTTCTTTCATGAACACTTTGTTTTCAGTCCTCTATAATTTAAAACTGTGAAGGGCAGATATTATTAACCTCTTTTGTACACTCCTGCACCAGGGTTGCAGTAACAAATGACCCCTGAGGAACTTAGAAGTTTATTCTCTCACTGTTCTGGAGTCCAGAACTCCAAGTTCAAGGTGCCTGCAGAGTTGAGCTGCCCCCCAAGGCTCTCCTGAAGCAACTTCCTTTCTCTGCCAGCTTCTGGTGGCTCCCGGGGTTTCTCGGCTTGTGACCGCCATCACCCCAGTCTCTGCCTCTGTCTTTGCACAGCTTTGCCTCTGTGCATGCCTCTCTCCTTTGTCCCTGTATGGAGGGCCTGCAAAGACGCTCTCTCCAAATAAAGTCACATCCGCAAAATCTAGGGGTTAGGGTGTGGACTTGTATTTTTAGGGGACATGACACAGCCCAGGGGAGCCCGGAATCTTGCCCTGGGTCACAAGGCTTTAGTAGTGGAGCTGGGATTCTAACCTAGCATTCGGCCTAAGCATATTTAATTTTTCTGAACATCTTTTTACCTATACGAAAGTCATCTTTTAGATTTCTTATTTTTTTAAAGACCTCTTTGTCAGATGACACTGGCTCTCTCCTGTCTGTCCCTGGCAGGCCCTGTCACCCTTGGGGGTAGGACCAGCAGATGTCATCCTCAGATCCGTCCCTGCTGGTGGGTTTGGCCCGCCAGGCCATCTGCCGCCCAGCTGCAGTCTCCCACCCTAGGTGCCTGGGCTTTAGTGTCAATTCTAACAGGAGCCAGTACTCCCAGCCTGGCAGGCAGGAGCTCCCCCTGGGATTTCTGTTGTCCCAACCCACCGTCCACCCTTCCAGATACCTCTGGTATCGGTAGCACTCCCTGGATCCAGACCAGCTGTGCCCTGCCTGCTCCGGGCTTTTCTCCTTCTCCAGCGCAACCCCAGATCTGGTCTGCGGTGCCCCCTTCTTGAGGTCTGGGGGACACAACCCCCGCCCCCCAGCACCATCTCCAGACACCTGACCTCCCCACATGGCCGGAGTCGCTGAGAAGCTCAAGCAAGCTTCCTAAGATTGACAATTCCCTGACCACTGCTTTGTAAATCTGATCACTAGATGAGGAGACCTTGTGGGATTTCCTGGGTGCCTAAAAATCTGGGAGAGGCGTCTCTGAGTGGGCCTGGCCAGCTGACTCACCCCCACTTCTTCCTGTGGGCCTGAGTGTTGGCTCTGGTAACCCCCTAGTTATTCTTATCTCCCATCAGTTTATGGCTGTCTATGCCTGTAACCAGGTCTAGGTTCAAATCCCGCCTCTACCTTTCCTGGCAAGGCCTGTATCATAGTTATTAAGGTAGAGGCTGGAAGGAAGACTGTTCAACGCCAGGAACTAGGATGCCTGGGTTTCTGCTTCTTGGCAGCAGCACGGTGGGGCCGTGGCGCCCACAGAGGAGGAGCAGCTTTGCCCGTGACAGAGATTACACCATGAGGATGGGTGTCCCGAGGCCCCAGGAACCGGTGGGGGGTGTGGACCCCCACTGCCCACCAGGGCTGAGCTGCAGCACTGTGTCCCCATTGGGGCTGCACTCTTACAGTCAGAGTGGGCCCCCCCCACAGGCTGTTCGCCACTGGTGGGGCCCTGCCTGTGAGAGTCTGGGAAAAGCATTTCCCGTGGGTCTCTGGAGGGGCTGGAGGTGATGGGTACCATGAATGGTGAATGGCCAGCTGTTCTTGAAGGTGGAGCTTCTCGTCCCCAACTGGACATACGGGGCGGTGGGGGATGGGCACGACTCCTCCCTTCCGCTTTCCTCTTTACCTGCCATGGAGATGGGTGTATAAGAGTGTGAATGTGTGTGCATGTAAGTGTATGTGTGTGAGCGAGTGCACAAGTGAGCATGCGTGTGTTGGGGAGGGGCTGCTGTTGGCTCAGTGTTGGTTTTGGTGCTCGAGGGGCCAACTTCTGGGGCTTGGAGGGAGCAGGGCGATGACCGGCCCCTCTGTGGTGGTGCAGCTCTTCTCTGGGATGTTTGAACACGCAGGCGTGGGCTCTTTCTCCAGTCTCGAGGTTGTAAGAAAAATGCAGGCTCCACACCTGAACGTTCTTAGGGACCCCCTCCCATCCCACAAGCTGAAGGGCAGTGTGCAGACACAATTGTCCTGCTTTGAGGTGGGAACAGAAGTGCTTAGATATGCCTGTCAGGGAGACTTCCTGAGGTGGGGTCGCCTGGGAGGGGCAGGAGAAGGCGTGGGACTCTAGGAGGCTCTGATGACAGTGGGACAGGGACAATGAGGGTCTGTCCTGAAGCAGCAGAGGCAGGAAGGTGGCAAACCAATAAGACTCTTAACTGTAGGAAACAAACTGAGAGTTGCTAGACGGGAGGTGGGTGGTGGGATGGGTAATTGAGTGATGGGCATTAAGGAGGGCACTTGATGGAATGAGCACTGGGTATTAAATGAAGCCGATGAATCACTAAACCCTGGAAACTAATAATACACTATATGTTAACTAAGTTGAATTTAAATAAAAAAATTAAAAAAAAAAAGAAAATGAGACTCAGAGAGGTTGAGTGACTTGTCCAGGGTCACACAGCAAGAAGGGGATGAAGCAGGGATTCAAGGTGTGCTAGAGCTCATGTCTTCTGGCCCAAAGCAGGTGAATGTGTGCCCCTGTTCTTGCTCCTGCTACAGCTACTCAGAAATTTACTCCTTTAGGAAGAACCGCTTAAAAATACCAGACTCAGAGATGTGATATGGTCACAGACGTAAACAAGGCAGGCCTGCTAGCCATGTCAGGTGCTGCTCCTGACATGGAGGAAAGCTTTCTGCTAGGAACCCTGGTGCAGGAGAGCCAGGCACAGGCCTGTGGGAGGGACTGGGTAAGGCAGCCTGTGGACTGTGACCTCCTCTGGACAGCTGGGTCCTGTAACCGCCGAGATGGGAATAGAGAGACACTGATCCAACTCAGCCACTAATCAGAGACCTTGTCTACCCACGTCCCTGGCACTGTGGTGCAGCTTCCCACCCTCCATGGGGCAGCCTGGGCTGAGACACCCCCCAGGATGTTCCTCTGACCTGCTCCTGCCAGGAGAGTGATCTTCCCAGTGAGAGACACAGAGGAGCCCAGAGGCCCTGTCACCACGACAATGTACCCCTTGAGGCCGTAGACATGTGTGTATGGGAGGGACACAATGGCCCACTTGCAGGACACGGGCTGCTTGCAGGGTACCTGCCCTGGGCACTCGTACTTCCTTTCTTGGAGCAGCAGTGAGGCAGTGGGAAAGAATCCCCTCCCACCCAGCCGGGCCTGCCCTTCACCAGAGACACCAGATATGACTTGGAAGCCAGCTGGACATTCCTGCGTTAGGCTGCTCAGAAATGGACCACAGCCCCACTGCTCAGAGAGGCCCCGAGTGTCCCCTGTTCCCACCCCCTTCTTCCTCTCAGAGCACTGCTATCTGGGCAATGCCCCCCTGTCCCAAGGGACGGAGCCTCTGACCTTGGTAAAGCCCTTGGCCAACCCTGCGCCCGCTCTCTGGCTGTATTTGTTTATAAATAGGCCCATTTCTCATCTTGCTGTAGCCCAGAGCTCCACACCCAAGAGGCAGATGCAACCTCGGGATTCCCTTTCCAGCCAAGGGCAGAGCAGGACCCGACGGGCTTGTGGGCCTGAGGGATGAGGTCACAAATTCTCCTGCAAATAGCAGCTCACCCTGGACAGTCCAAAACACAAGCCAGCCTCTGCGTTCCTTTCCTGTGACTGCCCTAACAGATCACCACATAGTCTCTCCGCTCGGGAGGTCAGAAGTCCAACACCAAGGGGTCGGCAGGGCACTGTCCCTCCCAAGCCTCCAGCAGGAGGACTCTTTCTGTGTCTCCTCTGGCTTCTGGTGGCACCACTCAGTCCTGGGCTGTGGACATCCCCCTCCAATCCCTGCCTCAGTGGTTAAACCACCTCTTCCTCTTCTGTCTCAAATGTCCCGCTCCCTTTCTCTTCTAGAAGGACACTTGTCTGTGGACTCGGGGCCCAGCAGTAGTCGAGGATGATTTCCTCATCCCAAGACCTTTGATTCCATCGGCAGTGAAGCTTTTTCTAAATAAGGTCACATTCCTAGGTTCTGGAGATTAGGATGTGGACGTAATTTTGGGTGCCACCATTCAGCTCGCTGCAGCTTGTCATGAATGAATGTACGGAGGTGGCCATCAGCAGCTGGGTCAAATGAGGGAGCCTGAGAAAAGGGATTTGTAACAGAGATGCAAGCAGGGGGATGCCTCCTGGTCCCCCACCCCCCATCACTGGCGGCAGGTAGGTCATTCTGCTCCTGAAGGCGAGTCTACCAAAGGACTAGCCCTGGCTAAGCCCAGGACGCAGGAGAGGTTGTCTGTTGTCCTCAGCCTGGCAGTCTGTGGGTCAGCTGCCCAGCCTCGGCTATCGGCCGGATTAGTAAATCGTCAATAGATCCGGTTGAGCTAAGACAGCTGGAGTGAGGAGACCACACATAGGCACTTGTTATTTTAGCTTTTGTGGGGACGTGGCATGATTTGTAGCTTGGCACTTGGCCACTATGACACTCACAAAGCCCGGTCAGCTGTCGCTGTGTCATGCTCTGTGTGGAGTAAAATGACCTGTGTGTAATTTCACGGTGCACGGAAAGAACATGGTTTTGGGAGTCACATAGACCCCCTGACAGTGTCCCCTCTGTCACTTGCTGCTGGTGGCAACTTCTGGAGGCTCTGACAGTTTTCTCAGAGGTCAAATGAGGAGGGATAAACCCACCTGCAGACATGGCTGTAATTACGAAGGGAGATTGTATTTCAAGGACTGGCACGTAGTAGGCACTCGTTAAATGGTCGTTTTGATTTCAGGATGGGGAGGGTACCACTGTCCACTGTCCATAGAAGCCTAAAATGTTCCACTGCCTCCTCCCCTCCCCTCTCCTTCTGCCCAGGTCCTGCCATGTCTTGACTGCTTCCCTGTTCCCCCATCACCCTCTGCTCCCAGAAGCTTCCTGGCTGCGGCCCCTGCCTCAGGCTCCCTGCTTTGGGCCTGCTGCACATCGCAGCCAAGGCCAGAGATAGGTCCGGTTTTGTCACATCCCCGCCTAAACGTGTTGATGATTTCGCACCCTTGCTGGATAAGTCCCTTGGAATCAGCTCCGCCCACGCGACAGCCTCAGGGATCACTGCTTCTCTTTCACACCATGCACCCCAAACTGCAGGAGCCCTGCTCAGAATTTTGCCTCCTCCCCGGGCCCCCTCCACACCCTGTCCTATTCTCACCCTTCCTTTCCCCCACCTCTTTCCTCTCTACCCTCCCATTCGCGCCCCCTCTCTCGCCCTTCTCCTTAGCTCTCTGCTTCCTTCTCCTTCTCCTCACCTCCCCTCCCCATCATCCAGGCTGCAAGGAGCGTCCCTTCCCGGTGATTGTCTCTACAGGCAAGGGGCTGGCTCTCTGCAGGGAACGCAGCACTCCCAGCATGCTCTCCTGCCAGATGCGGAAGGTCATGGTCCAGGCCCTCAGCTCTGGGGCCAGAACATCCGAACCTGAACTGCCCGCCTGACCTTGGGCAAATCGCTTTACCTCCCTGGGCCTCATTTTTGTCAGCCATGAAGTGTCTGTGTCTTGGGTTGCTGTGAGTTAATATCCTGGGGACCACAGTGCGTGTTAGTCTGTGTGAGTGCTTTCTGTCATTGGGTGGGGGGGGGAGTCGGAGAAGACAACTAATCATGACTCCATTTGATAAGGGAAATATGGGTGCGATGAAGAGACAAGAAGGGGTGCCTCACCAGCAGGGACACTGAATATAGCAACAGCCTTCCTTGAGAGGCCATGAGCTAGTCTGGGACAGGAGTGGGTCGTGGTTGTCCATACCTTCCAGGGCCTGGCAGCCCCTGGTTCCATGGCTTTGGATACCTTTTGAGCGCCTTGTCAATCTGATGGTCTACACCTCTTTTTCCTGGTGGCTGTGGCCTCCATCTGTGACTAACAAGCCTTCTGGGGACTGCCCCTCCCCTTTCTGGACCCCACACAGCACACCTCTCACTTCCTGTCTCAGGGTTTCCCTCAGGACTTGTGGGGACACCTGTGGGGACCCACTGCGCACTCCTACAGGTGAGGTCCCGAAGCACAGGGGTGTGTATACTGGGTTACCTTTGCCCTGTGGGAGGAGGACAGAAAAAAGATGTGCTGCTCCTTGTTTGAACCCCAGGAGGATAATTCTGAGAGCCGTTTCAAAACGCTCTTCTGAAAGGTCTGGCCTGAGGCAGCCCCATCCCCCCAGCAGCGGGTCACCTGTAACACATCCTTGAATTGCCTCTCACCCTGTCTCTGGCTGGTCCCCAGTCCTACGCTCCGTATCCCTGGGATTCTTCCCAAATCCACTACCTGCCTCAACCTTTTGACTTGGTCTCTGCTGGGACCACCCCAGAAGATCACAAAGAAGGATTTACCAAGGGCTGACTGAATACCACAGTCGAAGCAGCAGTCGCAGCCCCTAGTGCCTCTTAGTAGGGGTGTCCCCTTGGTACCATTGGTACCAGGGTAATGAAGTGAGTATGGAGCTGGTGAGGCAGGGAGAGACAGACTGGGCACTGGGTCTAGCCAAGGTGAGTTCAGCAGAGACCAGAATCCCGGTCAGTGACTGGAGGCATCAAATCCAGATAGTGATTGTGAGACACCATTTCTAAGGGGCCAGTGCAAGAACAGAGCCAGCAGGAAAGGGACAGGTAAGTCATCAGAACCAGGGAGCTCACAAGGAGCATGGCGAGTCTCCTCTCAAAGGCTCCTGACTGACCCAGCTGCACCAGAAAGCCACCACCAGTCTGGTGGGGCTGGTATCAGACAGAACCCTGCACCTGTCATTCAGGGACTCCCATGACCAGGGAAGAAAGGAAGTCTTGAGGATGCAGGTGATATTTTCATCTTGCTGAAGGGCCTGGCTTTGAGAGGAGGGATAGTAGCCTCTGGGAGGTGGCCCACTGGCCTCATAGATGAAGTTGGAAATGGGTCTGGTTGTTCTGAGCTTCCCCTTTGTCAGCCTAGCTGACAGCACTTATGGATTTCAAGGAGGTGTAAGCAGGAAAGGGACATGATCTGATCTGAGTTTGGGAAAAAGATCTTCTGGCCATAGTGTGTGTGTTCAGAAGCATAGGGAATGGGGCCATGCTAGAGGACACTGGTTTGGGGAGTGTTGTCACAGGACTGATCCCAGACCGGATGACTTTGTAGTGGGGGGAGGGGCCTCTCCCTAGGTAACCTATGTCTGTGATCCTGACAGAATTTGCTCTTCCAGCCACTGGGCACTGAAGGCCTTCCCTCTCTAGGTGCTGGAAGGACAGGAAGAGATCGTTTCCTACTAGGGAACAGACTCTAATGGTTTGCTTTCTCTCCCCAGTGTGATTACGATTGCCTCTTTCCCAAGCCCCCATCTATGTGGCCGGTTTGCCTCCCTGGTCCCCTATTCCTTCTCTGGGTGTCTGCTGGGACTGAGCCACACTGGCTGTATATCTGAGCATGGACTGTCACCACGAGGTGAGCATTGTGACCCCACACAGCGTGGCCTCTCAGTGCTGATGCTGGCAGTGCTGAGACTGAGTTCATCATGTGTCCTTGAACTTTGGGGATGTTGACCTTTCTTCGAAGATGCCTAGTGGGAGACCTCACTCAATTTCTGTCAGTCATCACCCAGCAGTCCCACCCAAATCCAAGTCTCTGCCTCTGGGAACACCGTGCTGACAATTCCGTGGATTCTCATATAAATCCAGATCAATTTCTCTCGAGGCTGGGCTGGAGAATTTCTGGAAATAGGTGGGGCGTGAACCCATCACACATCAGTTTGCTGTTGCTTCTGTCTTCCTTTGGAGAGGCAGAGAAAATAGAGGGGGCACCGGAATCCACCAGCAAATGCCTAATTGTTCTGCCATGCTGCCGAACCTGTTCTCAACACCAGCCGACCCGAACTGGTAGCAATGTTTATCATTTTTCATAGTCACTAATGAAAATAGCTCTGCCTCTGACTGGGTAGTCCAAAGTGCCCAACGAATGAATTCTGAGTCCCAGGTGAGAACTCTAGATCTAGAAGGTCTTGAATCAACTAATGACATACCTTGTGCAAATTTTAAGCCTCCCCATAATGTCCGTGCCTTAATGGTGCCATAGAGATTTTAGGATTGGTACATATATTAGTCACTGTAATTAAAATCCTGGAGTTATATTATATGTTATTTGCATGGCAATTTGTGATGTGTTTAATGTTCTGTTTCAAAATTATTAAAGCTACTGTCCCTGGGCTGGCCAAAGTGATAAGCAAAGTAAGAATGTGATTGTATTCCCTCTCGATGGGGCAGGCAGAGAGGAGGAGGCATGTGGGATTTTCTTATAAAGAGACCAAATGCCAAATAAAAGAATTCCAGCTGTGCAACAGGAAAGTTGAAATGGTTTGTTAGGATCATTAATATTGTAATGAAAACTAATTAAACCTGGAGCTAGAAGGAGTTCATTAGTGGTTTGGAGCCGAGGATTCTGCTTCTGCAGAGCCGGTTGCAGCACTGTTGAACTTGGAAAGTTGTCAGCCGGGCTCGGGGTCATGTGGTCCTCTCCTTTTTGTGGCTTCTGGAATTGGACTCTTGCTAGCGAAAGGTACCTAACGGGCATGAGCCAAGAGATCTCTTTGGAATGCCTGAAGTAGCCTCAGCTCCTGTCACCAGAGGGGACCCAGACAATGCCCCACCTGTCTGGGTGCTTGAGCTCTTTCAGGCTGCTGAGAATGAGAATCTTGAAGATGGGGAAGAAGTGTGTGTGTGTGTGTGTGATTGGGGGGGAGGGGTTGGCAGATTTTCCTTCCAAGCAATCAGAGAGGTTTTCACATGGCAACTCGACTCACTTCAAACCACTAGAAGTAAAAGTTGCCCAGAGCTTCGGCAATGCTCTCCCACACATCTTGTTTGCTCTTCTCGACAGTCCTCACAGAATTGCTTCAACATTTCTCCCCCTCAAAAGCTGGTTGCTTGGGAAGGGGAAGGTTGTTTCTGCTGCGGGTTGGGTTTCTTGGGGAAGCAGACTTGGAGATGGGGTTTAGCAGGCAGAATGTCTATTAATGAGGGCCCTTGGGACCCAGTCCTGTGGAAGGGAGGGGCTAGAAGCAGGTGTGGGTGGAGGGACAATCAAGCTTCGATCCTGGCCAACATCTTTGGGAGCTTTGGGCTGAAGTAGACCTTCTGAGAGTCCTCAGTTAGGTTGAGGTGGCGGGTTCTTTATCCTTTGGCTTTGGTCAGTCATTGGATGGGAGCTGTCCTGAGAAAGACTGTGTCAGATTGTTCTGTCCTGACACGATCTGCAAAGGGGCTGACAACTGAGCCACCCCCTCCCCCCACAGCTCCCCTATAATGGGGGCAGCAAGTCCTTCTTTGAGGAGGATTCTGGATGGCACATGGCAACATCCTCTGAGCTTTGTTAATCATAATCTCCCTTGATTCTACCATAGTAAGTTGTACAAAGTAGGTTTTTAATAGATACTTGTTAATGTAGACAGAATATTCCCGTTTCACCCAGAAAATACCAAGTCACAAGAAAGTAAAGCAAATGATGGAATTAGATTTAGAAAGAATGGCCCTAACAGAATCCTCACCCTGGCCACTACCTCCTATCTCTACTCCTGAACAGTGATGTTCATGATAGAGGACATCTCGGTGATGGTCTTCAGGCCCATGGGACAAACAAGATGAAGTTCAACTTTCAATGCCCAGAGAAGGTAACCAGGTTTTCTCTCTTTCAAGGCTGTTCTCTGAATCCCCAACCTAGGCTAGCCTTCGGGTGGGAGATCATCATGGTCTCAAGAGGAAGGACAGAGGCTTGTCCAGCAAGCCGAGCAAACTTGGCCTTGAGTTTGAGAACCCTCCCCACCCCATGAAGGGTGGGCCTAATGTCCACACTCTGACTCAGCAGCTTTGGTCAGCGCAAGGGGCTGCCTGGGCCTGGGGTCCTGGCAAAGAGGACAGAGTCTGTGGACACACAGTTCTGGACTTTCAGGCAAGTCCCCCTCACATGCCTTTGGGTAGTTTATTACAAGGTCTCAGCCCCTTTAGGCAGAACAAAAGCAAAAAGTAAATCTGATAGCAGGACAAATATGTCAGAAATGTTTGCTTTTCTTGATTTTCTGGTCCTTGAATTCAGCGCCCCTCAGAGGACCATGCCTAGGTTACAGAAGTACGAACGTGTTGCTCCCCTCAGCGCTGGGGATGGTGGGAGGTGCGGGGAGGGGCAGCTGGGCATCTCCAACCACAGGCAGCCTCTTCTTTTTATTTCCACGTTATATGTGTGCCATAACCTAGAAAAGATCGGGTTGCACCATGTAAGTCATTTTGCTGCGAGATGTGGCTATTAGAAGCAAATAGTGCTAGGCCTCTCCAAAGAAGAGGCAAAATTACTTCCACATTGTGGTAAGTATCTTTTTCAGTTTTCCAAGTCAAATCCCATGTCCCAAAGGAAATGGCCTTCTTTCTGCCAGGGCCCAGAACAGCCACACGTTACCTGCCAGATTGAGGAGATCCAAAGGCTTCCCAGAACATCTCGCTCAGTCAAGCCCCTCATCTTAAAGATGAGGACACTGAGGTCTGAGAAGGTAAATGCCTGGGCAATGGGCATGGAAACAAGGTAGATTTCATTTGACAACATTATTAACCCTGCTCATTATCCTGGAATGATCCCGTAAGAGTTCATGAAAAACGGTAATTATTTAATTGCATACTTTATCTACATAGTGTATTTTATGCATTGTATAATTATCACCATCATAGTTAATGGTGGTTAATTCTTCAGGAGCTGAAAGCAGTCTGCTGAAGGAAATATTTAAATATCTTTTCTTTCTGCCTTCAAAGTTAAGCCTAGGTAGCCTTCTGCTATTTGTTGAACCAAATAGCAGAGAGAGGGCATGAAGAACATGTCAGTGGGACACTATTCACAGACCCCAATTCTTGATGGTCAGCCATCATTTCCCACTGTGGGGGAAGAGCCTTCTCCGGACACTTGAGGATGCTCTGTGGTCCCTGAAGATTAAATCTGCCTTTATTGTAAGCCATACAAATGGCATCATTTCAGGGGAGTGGAAAATTCAGCAATCAACTCTGACATTTTCTAGTCTACCTTTCTAAATTATTGAGAGGATTTATAATATTTTGCATTAAGTTCAACTGTAATAGAATAAGGAAATAAAAAATCTGGGTGGTTTAGGGGTGCCTGGTTGGCTTAGTTGGTTAAGTGTCTGACTCTTGGTTTCAGCTGAGGTTGTGATCACTGGGTCGTGAGACTGAGCCCTTCATTGGACTCTGCGCTGAGTGTGGAGTCTGCTTGGGATTCTATCTCTCTACCTCTGCCTCTACCCTCTCTCTCTCTCTTTTTTCTGTCAAGAAAAAAGAAAAAATCTTAGTGATTTAAGGAAGTCTGGAACCAGACAGCCCTGAAGTAGAAAGGCAGTCCCACGGTGTCACCGTGGTGCACCTGATACGTTAGTTTTCAGCCTTAAGGGTCCCTCATGGTGCAAACTGGTTGCAAAGTTCTAGCCATCACATCAGTATTTCAGGTTGGCAATGGGAAGGAAGGTGGGGGAAGGGGGGAGAGTGAAGGCTGCTCTGCACAGTTAAATAGGTTTTCTCGCATTCCCATAGAACACTCATTTCTACCCCATGGGCCAGAATCAGTCACAGACTACATTTAACAGCAAGGGAGAGAAGGAAATAAAGATTTTTGTTGGTGTATTTTCTCCCAGCTAAAACACCAGGGCTCTATAACTAAGGAGGAAAAGAGGATGATGGTTGGGGTAAAGAGTCACTCTCTCTGTCACAGGATTCCACCAGGGGACATATCCCAAGCGTTAAGCACAGGGCTGGCGTAGAGCTAGGCTCTTGTTCATTTAGCAACTGTTTCTGGCGCGCCTCCTCCTGTGAGGGCGGAGTCTATAGAGACAAGGCTGTCCTTGTTCCCAGGGGTTCTTGATATAGTGCTCAGCCAGCACACAGAGGCATGGACATTCTTCCAGGAGACAAAGTCACTGTGATGAGTCTTCTTCTGACAGATGGCCCCTTTGTGGTTTTCTAAGCATGGGTGGCAGGGCCAATCAGGCAGCGATTTGGGGGCGCTTCTGGTCTGCCTGGGTCCTATGACCGTAAGAAAGTTTCAGGGGCTGCTGAAAGGGGCCGCTCTTGCTGAGCAGCATGGGTTAGTGGGAGTGGTACAGCTTGGGAGCCAGAAAGTCTGGGGTTCAAATCCAACGATGATATTGATGCTGGCCTCGAAGGCAGCGAACCCGTTCCTAGTCTGCCAAAGGGAGATCATGACCCTTACCTTGCAGGACTGTCTTGAGAACAGTGCCCAGCATGGTTCTTGCCACAATGCTGCCATTGCTATTAATCTGGCAGAACTTCTCTTAGAAGCCATAGTCTAGGGAAAGTACTTACCTTCAAGGTAAATCCCACCCTCCTTATCTGTAAAATGGCAACACAGTTCATATGCTTTGGGTTGTCGGGCAGGTTGAATGAGATGCTGTGTGATGAACGCCCTCATGGAACAGGGGATCCCCTTATCCTAACCTTCTAGGTAATGCAAGGAGGCATTTTTTGACATCCCCAAAGCATGGGCTTAATGACCTCTGCTTGAAAACGTCAGGTCAGGATCTCCATGGGGCAGACCCTGAGATGAGGGTTTGCTAAGGAAGTGCTCCCAAGGAACAGTGCTGAGGGAGTAGGGTGAAGGCAGGGAAAGTAAGGAGGCTGGTGTGGTGTGATTTCAAGAAAAATCCCACAGCACTTAGCCTCAGCATGATTCCAGGGGATTCTGGACTATTAGTTCCACCTTACAGCTGTTCCAGCCTAGAGCCAAGGGGTGGCTTCCGGACCCTCGTACTTCTGGCACCCGGCAGTGCTGGCCAAGGCTGGAATGGCTCAGAGTAAGGATTCTTGACTAGGGCAGGGGATGGCTTAGGAGATCTTTGCTTGAGTGTCCAGGAGGGCCTGGGGTAGGGCACATAGAGAACAGTGGAGAGGGGGCGGGCATGAAGAGACAGGGAGACAGAGACAGAGAGAGGGAGAGCACACGCACTGCACAGCTGACAGGAGGGGAGGGTGTCAAGAGGCTGTGAGGGAACCCCACAGTAGTGGGAAGGCACCCTGTTCTCCTTCTCCTGAGCCCTGGAGGATGCGGACACAGAGAGAGGGGTACAGGAGCCTAGGCAAGAAGGGCTGCTCCATGCCTCATTTCCCACTGGGTGGAAGGGAGGAGATTTTCCATGGATGAGAGTTGGAGCTTTTGATTCTGATCTACCTGAAAACCAAATGATCACATCCCAGATGAATGAAGGGCAAAGGGGTATGGTCAGTGTTGTCCGGGTTGAGCAAGGGAAATCAGACCTTCCCTTCCTCAATGCAGTGGTTGAGGGGAGAAGGTCATGTTCTGTTTATACCTTTGGGTTTATCTCATTAAATATATCTATTATATGTATTTTTAAAAAGATTTTCTTTTATTTTAGAGAGAGAGAGGGAGAGAGAGGGGGCATGCGAGTAGGGGCAGGGGCCGATGGAGAGGGAGTGGGAGAGAATCTCAAGCAGACTTTGTCTTGAACATGGAGCTGGACACAGGGCTCAATCTCGTGACCTTGAGATCATGACCTGAGCCAAAACCAAGAGTCAGATGCTCAATGCACTGAGCCACCCAGAATCCCCAATTATACATATTTTTAAATGACATTGAAATATTCAGTTAGCCATAATTTATTTATTTATTCCCATGCTGTTGGACTTTTGAATTCATGTTGTTTTTGTTTATATTATTTATTTATTTTTGCTTTTAAGAATAATACTGCAAAACCTGTACATAAATGTTCAGAGCAGCCCTAACCAGGAGGCAACCCAGATGTCCTCCAGCAGGTGAACCATTAAACAAAACTGTGGTCCATCCATAACATGGAATCCTACTCAGCCAGGAATAAAATCATAACACAGGCCACAGCTTAGATGATCTCAAGGGAATTACTCTGAATGAAAAAAAAAAAAAAATAGCCAATCCCCAGAGGTTACACACTGTCTGATTCCATTCTGATTATACATTCTTGCAATGACAAAGTGATAGTGTTGGAGGACAGAGTAGTAATTGGGGCTAGGGGCCATGGTGGGAGGAAGGGGGTATGGGCATAAAAATGCAAGGTATCCGCAGACAGAATGGCTGGTGCCTTGGTTCTGTGGTGCTCACTAATCTAACGTGAGATGAAATTGCATAGAATTACACACACGTGCACACGCAACTGAGCCAGTGACACAGGGGGCAATATGAATAATGATGTTGGGTCTATGCCAGTCTCCTGGTTGTGACATTCTACTATAATTATACAGAGTGTTGCTGTGGGGGGAACTGGGTGAAAGGCACACTGGATCCCTCTATCCTACCTTCTGATGACTGCATGGGGGATCTCAGCTATATCAAAGAGAAAGTTAAAAAAAAATAAAATTGTTTAACTAAAAAATGTAAATCAGGGTAAAGGATGTTTTACCTGATGAAAGGTGAAAGTATTTGGGGAAAAGATTATACTGTATTGGTTGTTCCTCTCCTTATATCTTGTGCTTCTTTAATTACTTTTTTCTTAGTATAGATTTGCAGAAATGGAATTATTGAATCAAGAGACATAATTTTTTCAAGGCTCCTAATACATATTTTGAAGTTGCTCCCAGAAAAGGTGCACCTTTTAGGCACCCCTCAGAGTTTGTTTTGTGCCCATCGTGGTATTAACGGTCTCTTTCGATGTTAAAAGCAAGAACAAAAATTAGTCCTGTCCTCATCACCAATTCCACAGGCACTAGACAATATGTCACTGCTTTAATTCTCACTCATTCCATTGATTACTGGTGACACGAACATGTTTCACATAGTGATGGCTTATTGGCCATTTGCCTTCATACTTAACTCATATTTCCATTGGGATCTTGATAAATTTTCCTTTCTGATTTTTTAAAGAGTTCTTTATATTATAATATTAAGCTTTTTGAAAGCATTCCTTTTCAGCTTGTCTTGGCATTTTATTTTTTTAACGCGGCACTTAAAAAATATATATATATTTAGATTTTATTTATTTATTTGACAGAGTGAGAGAGAGAGAGCAAGCACAAGCAGGGGAGTGGCAGGCAGAGGGAGAGTGAGAAGCAGGCTCCCCATGGAGCAGGGAGCCTGAGGTGGGACTCGATCCCAGGACCCTGGGATCATGACCTGAGCTGAAGACAGATGCGTAATCGATTGAGCCACCCAGGTGCCCTTAAATATGGCACTTCTGATATGACCTATATATGAACATACAAACATAGATTATGCAGTTTAATTTATCAATATTTTCCTTTGTGTTTTTTTAAAGATTTTATTTATTTATTTGAGAGAGAGAGAGTGAGTGTATGAGTGGGGGAGGGGCACAGGGAGAGAGAGAATCTCAAGCAGACTCCTAGCTGAGCGTGGAGCCTGACACAGGGCTCCACTGCACAACCCTGAGACCACCACCTGAGCTGAAATCAAAATCAGATGCTGAACTAGCTGAGCCACCCGGTGCCCCTCCTTTGTGGTATTTGTTACTGCTGATCTTGGAAGTGCTTCCCCATTCAAATACCAGTAATTGTTGGCATGTATTCCCTTCTTTTTTTCTAAGGTTTCATTATGAATAAAAATTCCATTTGATGACTAATCCATTTTTTTTCCCTTGGGTGTGATGTTCCCTTTCCTCAACTTCTCGATTCTTATCTAATTTCGAGATTTCTTTCTGTGCTTACTTTGCCTGTTCCATCGATCTGTTTGAAAGTCTTCTGCCAATAAAACACTTAATTGTTGGAACCTTAGAATATGCTTTAAAATTTGGCAGAACGGTTTCCTCTGCTTCTTAAAAATGCTTCCAACCTTTCTCACTTGTTTATTTTTCAGATAATGTTCAGAATTATTTTATAAATATTCATTCCATTCAAAAATTCTACTGATGTATTGATAGTAATTGTATTAACCATTGAATTGGAAAACAATATTAATGAACTAATTGATTAGCTAATTAATGCCTGGTTATGGAACCCTATGGCAACTTTGCAATATACTTGAAATTTTTCTCCATTTATGAATATAATACTTTATGTATTTCAGTAAACCTTCACGTTGACTATACATGTATTGTAACGGTTATTTATGGTTACTTAAAAAATCTATTATGAAGATGTCAGTTTCTTATTACTCCTTTTTAATAAGTATCACTAGTATTTAGTGATGTTCTTGATTTATGTTTGTTTATTTTGCACCTAATGATCTTATTGATTTAAACAGTTTTTTGGTCAACTCTCTTGAGTCTTCTTAGTTTATAACTGTATTGTCTGTGAATAACATAATGCTGCATAATGCTGCATTTTCCTGGAGACCTTCCACTTTTCAGCCTTCATGCCTATAGTAGCCGCCAGAACTTCCCAGGGCTCCCCCGGCCTGCTGGTCTCCAACCTCTTTTAATGTGCTTCATTTCAAAGGCAATGAAGCTGCATATTAATGAATTAAGTATTGTTTTGGCTTAAGGTTAGCTTTTACCATTCAAGAGCATACCATTCGACTTTTAAAATAATAGTGCATTTTCTCAAATGTCAGTTCAGTATCTGTAACACCATTATCTTATGGCACGTCGTGGAGGTAGGCTAGTAGATTTCCTAAGGCTGAATCCTCCTTGGATCCTCAGATAAAAATCGCCCTGATTAAGGTAGGGATTATTTTGTTGTACTAGCATATACAATTTGCTAACGTTTCTGCCAGGACTTGCTATATAATTTGCATACGGAGGTCCCAGTATAAAGTGAAAATGTGGGGTCCATTGTTGAAAAAGTATTAAGAATCTCAAGTGGGTGACAGCATTAAATCAACCATGGGCCCTACTGAGAGCACAGTGCCCTGTGTTATGCACAGTTTGTATGACCATGAAGCTGGCCCTGGTTTTTGCTTTTCTATTTACACATCAGATTGAAATTGGTCCATGGTTGCTTTTCTGTGCTCTCTGGGTCAAGTTTTGATACCAGGTTCATGTTCATTTTGGAAAATGAGTAGGGTAGCTCCCATATTTTTTTGTGTTCCTGTGGGGTGTATACAGCATGGGGAGCAACTGTTCTTGAAAATGTGAAGGGGACACACAGGTGTGGTCATCTGGCTGTAGAGCATTCTTGAGGAGTTATGTTGAAGTATTAAAAAAATTTCAACATGAATATTGTCTCTCCTCCCCACCCCTCCAGATTTCCTGGTTTTCTAAAGCCACTTGTAATCATCCATTCCCCCCATCCCCACAGAAAATGGATCAAATTTATCTATATGGTTGTACTCTTTGGAATAAATTTCAGTGTGAGATTCAATAAAAATTTTTGTAATTTCCTTACCTTTGTTATATCTCATCTCATGTAACTAATTATACTTATTCGCTTACCTCTCTTTTCTTGATTAGATTTACTAGACATTTATTATTTTTTTTCTGTTATAGTGATTTTTACCACCACCATACCCGCACACAAATAGCCAATTTGAGAAGGATTTATTATTTACTTCCTCTAAGGATGACAGCCTTTCTACTTCTCTGTTTTATTTGCAGAATTGATTTCTGCTTTTATCCCTATAGTTTCCATCTACCTATCCTAATTAGGTCTTTCCCTCCCACCCCTGCTAATTTCTCATGCTTCTGACTATTATTCATTAAAATATATATATATATATTTAAAATATATAAAAACATAAAAAATATATAATGAGAACACTTAAGATTGTAAACTTATTTCTGCTTCCATTTTGGGCCACATTATATTCTTTGAAATTCAGTGATCTTGTTTTTATTGTTTTGTTCCCCCCAAGAATCTGTAATTGCAGATGTGACCTCTATGATTCAAGTTAGTGAAGAGCTCCCTTTTTTTTTTTTTCCATGGGGCTACTTTTCATTTGGTCGTTTAAACTTTGTTATCAACTCCTGGTCTTGGTGTATTTTGTTTTAGACTGCTGTCTAATGATTCTGATTAATTATCAAATTATTCTGCTTTTTAAGTGTTTGTGTCTTCTTTCATAAATGTCCCGGGAGAACCTGATTAATAAGGCACAAAGTCTAAATTCTGCCTGCTAATCCAATCTCATTAATTGTAATTCTCATTTCTATGTCCCTCGTTT
Source organism: Enhydra lutris kenyoni (assembly GCF_002288905.1). NCBI lineage: Eukaryota > Metazoa > Chordata > Mammalia > Carnivora > Mustelidae > Enhydra > Enhydra lutris. The sequence goes on along the minus strand of NW_019154096.1, from coordinate 40,303,381 downwards.
TCGGCTGCTTGCTTTTTTTTTTTAAATTTTAAAACATTTTTTTAAATTAAAATTTAACTAATTAACATATAGTTAGCTGCTTGGTTTTTTGAAGATTCAAAGATACACATTAAAATCTACCACAATGATTTTTCTTTCCATTATTTCTGTATTCCTTTCGGTGCTTTCTATCTGCTATGGTCTGCTCTTCTGCAGGTGAAGTTTCATGGGTGTTATGTATCTAGTCTGAACGGGGTCTTTTGTCCACTGTAATGCTCCCTTCTAGGACAGCTTTCTTGGAGGTGTGCACCCTCTGTTTTCTGCAGAACACCCCCTGACATTTGTGATGCCCTCATCTGTCCCTGGTCTTGTTTCTCATTGCCTGTCTGCCCTTTACTCCTTATGGGTCCTGAGACGCCGGTGCTGCTGACATGTGACCACCTTCTTCCTGTGCCCAACGCGGTGTCTGCCCCAGGCGATGTACTAGAAAACATGTCGTGGAGGAATGGAAAACAAATGGCCCTCTTGGACAGGTTCAATAGTTCAATAGGGTTTTTGTTGTTGTTGTTGTTTTTAACCTCAAACTTTATTTCATCTGGAAAGACTCTGATCCCTCCTGCTTCCTTTCCTCTTCCTGCCCTTGTCCCTGGTGGCAGAGTGGGGTTTGGCTCCTGGAACGAGCCCCACCATCCACTCCCGTTTGCTCTCCTTGGCTTGTCGGCTCTGCGCTGCTGTCACTGCACCCTGCAGGTGGGAGGACAGGGCAGAAGGAGCTCTGGGCTCAGAGTAGGTGAGCAGGTCCCGAGCCTCTGAGAGATCTTGAGGACACTTTTGAACTCTTCTAGGTCTCGGGTTCCTCATCTACTCTGAGGATGAAGAAGGTGATATGTGTAGGGCACTGTCCCCACACAAAGGTGACACTCCCTACTGCCTTCCAGTCTACGCTTTAGGGGAAAACAACCATAAACATACCGCTGCCAGAAGGTAGCTAACTGACCTGGGGTGGGCAGGTGGTCTTGGGACTGTTGGCTGATCCACGTGCCAAGTGTCGCCTCTGGGCCAGGGAAGAGGGATGGAAGTGCTGTCCTAGCAGCAGGGATTGACCTGATCCTGCGGTGCCATGACTCACGAGCCTGTTAGCTTGTCAGGGCTTCTGCCCTCACACAGCAGGGCAAAGCGACAGTGATGGTTATGCACATTCTCTCATTGGGAATGAGGTGAAGGGTTCGTCTTGTGTCACGCAGTGAGTTGGCGGGCGGGGAGTGAAAGTTATTAATACCTTCAATTAACTCAGAGCCTACTTCGGAAAAGCCAAGCCCCTCATCTCGTCTAGGATTTCTTACCTGGGTCTGCGGCATCACAAATGGTGAAGGGACCTTCAGTCACTTATAACACATTTTGTGGGGAAGATGGTGGACAGGCCTTTTGATCCCCCCTCTCTCAGGATCAAGAAAGCCAGACCTGATCCTTGGGTTCTCTGAGGTTTTGGAAGAGGGAGACAGTGCCAAAACTGGAATGAAGAGATGGGAGTCACAATTCCTGGGTCTCTCAGTCAGAACCCCGAGGGCAAGGAGTGTCCTAAGACCCTGCCTCTCCGGGCCCTATCTGTCCAGAACACCCTGCCTCAGGCTCTGGGCCTGAGCTCCACGCGGGAACCTCTCTGAAGGGTGGGTTCCTGCCCTGACACCTGGGAAGTAGGCCTTTCCTGTTTCCTGCCAAGGCCAGCATCTGAAGCCCGGCTTGAGAGGGCTTCCTCTGAGGCCCAGTGGACTCAACACCGCCCCTGAGGTGGGAAAGTCCTTGAACCTTATGTGGGCATGGTTGAGTTCAGTGACCTCTTCCTCCAGCCACCCTGCACTATGATCTCCCTTCCTTGGCTGCTTCCCCATCTCTGAGGCCTTTGAGGTACCCATCCTCCTCAAACCTAGTGCCTTGACGATGAGAAGACACTCTGTTTGCATTTCCAGCTATTTTTACTCATGTTCCGGTGCCTTTCATTCTCCTAAGCCACAGCCTCCAGCTCCAGAGCCTGACAGACAAATGTCCCACCACAGGCCCAGGGAGCGGAGGCTCGCTCTCAGCCCTAAGCAGCTGGGCCCCACCTGGCCCAACACAGAGGGCCATGGCGATTCAAACTTGGCTTTGCAAGGACTCCTGACTGAGCAGCCCCAGCCATTGCTGGAACTCAATTCCTCTCAAGGAAGAGGAATACTTTCTCGCTTCCCTGGGGTGCCCTGAGAATGAATTATTTACTATTTGTAAAGCACTTTGTAGGGTTCAGTCTCATTACACAGGGACCACAGGGCTCAAAAGCAACCTTGGATGCCTGACAGGACGGTTGTTACTATTAAGCATTTACATAGCACTTTACATTGGCCAAGTGCTTCCCAATCATTTATTAGTTAATTCTCCCAGCACTCGGAGCTGTCAGCGGACTTGGGTCGACATGTTCTCCCACCTGGAAGTGAGGTTCACGAGGTCAGGAGAGGCCAGTGGCCTTGTCCAGGGTTACCCAAAGCAGGTGGCTGGTTGCTCTGACCACACCATGCGGGCTGGCTGCTCTGCCTTTGACCCTGAAGCTAGCTGCCAATTTCATTTCTTACACCCCCGTCATCCAGCCCAGCCCACCCCAATTCCCTAGTGAGGTCCCTTGCAAGGGATTGCTGTAATTTATCACCAGTGACGCTCATGGAGTGCTCTCAACGTATGACCTACTGTGGCATGAAGGGAAGAGCACTGGCTTTGGAGTCAAGATCTGGTTGTATGACTTAGAGAAAGTGTGACTGTGAGCAAATTTTTAATGCTCCTGAAGCTTGGGGTCCTTGATCATCAGGTAGGGACAGAAAAGCCAAGGTGGCTGTTGTGAGGATCAGAAGTATTCGATGGAGAGCACGCAGCATAAAACAGAGGCTAAAAACTTGTTAGTGCTACATCTCTGATTATTGTCTAGGTGTGGATGGACTTTAGCCTCAAGGAAGACACAGGCAAATCCATGGGAAATGTTAAAAAGAAAAGTGTTGGATCTAAGAAACCCATTTGAACTCTGTATAGTTTCTGCTTTTAGCTTGGGATCCTAGGAGTGGACAGGTAAAGAAAAGGGGAAAGCTGGAATTACTACCATTTCCACTTCACAGTAATAAATTATGCTAGTTAGAATACATGCTGTTCTTCAGTCAGTTTTTTCATTAATAGCAAGTAACTAAGCATCTACTATGAGTCAGGCACAGTTTTAGGAGTGAAAGATTTGGCAGTGTACAAGAGAGACAAAGTGTGAAGGAACACTGATCTGGCAAAGAGCAGGGCAAATTGTGGAATTGAGGGAGGGAATGGAATGTGCAAAGGCCCTGGGGAAGGGACAACTTCAAATGCCTAAGGAACTGAGAAGAGTACTGCGGCTGGAGGAAGGGAGAAAATGGTAAGGAGAAGAGCTGGGTGAGGACAGCAGGAGCAGCTGACATGGAGCCCTGACCCCCAGGGTGAGAGGTAGGATTTTATTGTCCATGGAACTCCTCCAAGCAGATCCTTCAGGTTGCTCTGTGCATCACCACGCCTGTAACAGACAAGAAGCGGAGAACCCATTTCCATCAGATTGCTTATCACTCAGCTCTAAGAAGTCCAAAGTTTTTTTTGTTTGTTTGTTTTTTAGTGGTATCGACTGAATGTTTGTGCCCCACCATTCATATGTTGAAACCTCAGTTCCAATGGTATCTGGAGATGGGGAGTCTTTGGGAAGTGATTAGTGATTTTGTGAGAGACAACCAGAGAACTCCCTTGTTTCTTCTGCCATGTGTGGACATAGTGAGAACATGGTCATCTAAGGACCAGGAAGCAGGCCCTCATCAGACATCCAGTCTGCTGCTGTTTTGATCTTGGATTTTCCAACCACAACTCTGGGAATAAGTGTTTGCTGTTTATAAGACACCCAGTCTGAATAGACCAGCCACTTAGAGCATGTCTGGAACCCAAGGCCCAGTGAGGAAAGCCTTTCAGATGGGTGGCTTCTCACCTAAACCCTTGGCCACCAAACCATGATTATCACTTCAGGGATGGCCTTTGCAAAGTCCTCACGTCCATGATCACCTATTAATTCTCAGAAATGTCCAAGTGGCTCAGTGAAATCTAGAAGCCCGCGTACATTCTTCAGTTCCCAAGCTCCGGAGCCAGGGCTGACTCCACATCCCGAGAGGCTCCACCCACTGCATATGATGGTCTTGTCCTGCCTCCCTTTGTGGGACTTGCCCACAGAATGGTGGTGGAGGGCTAGCCATCTTTCTTCTCTTCCTGGTGGTCTGGAGGACCTGGGCTACCTACCAAAATACTCCCTCATCTCCAAGCTGTGGCAGACAACTGTGGGTCCCTGGCCCTGCTTCTGGGATCCTGGCATAGACCATCTGTGTGGGAATCACAGAACATTCTAAGAAGTCTATCATAGTCAGCTAGGAGCCTGCAGTCTGGTCAGAGGAAACAAGACTTCCATCTAGAAATGTGTTTATGAGTTGTAAACTGCTGTGGCTGCAAATAATCTTAACGTCTTCTGGTGGCTCAAGACAACGGCTGCAATGACCAGGTCCTGATTAGTTACTGGATGTATGGTCCCTACCATGTGTGGCTAGGAATTCATGCTCAGCCTAATGGTGAGTGTTCTCGAAGGCTCAGCAGCAGGGGAAACCATTGCTGAGAAGCTTTTGAGAAAAGTAAGGCTGAGGTCTGAGGTCATAAATGAATCCACGAAGCAACATACATTCATTTTCTTAAACCTTCAATACAATAAAACAAAGGCAGCATACTAAATAAAGAAAAAAGCATTGGCCTCTTCTGGATCATAAATTTGTAATAGCAGGAAGTTTATAATTAATTACCATTTACCATCCCTTTCTCTCTAGAAACTTTTGATATCTCTTCCTCACAATTTCAGCAAGATGCTTGTAAATTTGCTTGGCTTGCATTCAGAGAACATGTTTAAAGGGGACAATATTTTTGAAGTATTTTCATACCCAGTAACTCTTCATGCCCTGGGCTCCCCACCTGTGTTGAACAGAGTTCTTACCAGCAGACAATAAAACCCATACTAGTTGGTTTAATCAGAAAGGGGATTTTAAAATCACATTAGTTTGCCTACGGGATCTCCCAGGAAACCAGGGAATGAACTTGGCTGCCACACAGCCAGGAAGATTGCCCAGGCTTACGCAGGAATGTTCTAGCAAAATACCACTGCTACCACCACGCATGCTCGACACCTTCGACACTAGGCACTGAAAACCCTTCAGCAGCTGAGAAGAGCCAGTTGCTTCCACAATCAAATATTCTGGAAGATACCATGTCCTATTGTGTGGCCAGAGCCTCTTGTCGCTCACTTCATTTTCCAAATCTTGAGGGGATACGTCAGCTTCAAGATGCTAAGTTGTCCGTGGAGCTCTATCAGGAGATGTGGTGTCTCAGTTGTGGACTCTACAGAATGGGAAGTCTGTGAGGATGGAGTTGGCTGAGTGGCTCTGTTCTAACAGTGGGTTTCAATACTTCCCACAGAAGGCAGATATTAGGTAGAATATCATGTCACTACTCAGCTATGGCTTTTCAGATGAAATGTTTTTTAAAAGTCTCTAATAGGACAATAGTCTTAAAATCCAGGGTTTGTAAAGAAAGAAAGCTTCTTATAAGTCCCTGAAGCTTCCATTAACGTGTTAGCAGCCAGGCTGGACCAACGTGAAAATGGAGGTAACAAAAATACGTGGGGTATGGAAACTCATGAAATAATACAATCACAGGTTCTGCTATCCAGGAAAAGGAAGTAAAAAGCTCACCCCTTCCTCTCTGGTGGGCTGAAGAAGGCCAAGAGAGAAAGAGGTAGACTTTGGTCTGATGCAGTTTTCATCTTCCTCCTACTGAGGATACAACTTGGAGCTGGTAAACAGCAGCCCCAGGTAGAGACCTGACCAGCCAGGCTGCAACAGAAGTCAATGAGGACTCAGCCTGGGCCCCAGGTACCCTCTCGCCTGCAGGCGTAAGCCCACCGCACAGCCAGGTTCCATCTTGGTAGGAAGGGATGGTCTGCTGTCTTTCACCTCTCCTCTCCCACCCTCCTTTGGTTCTGCTTCCTTTGGAATTGGGGAGAAGACAGATAGCTAAGGACAGGGGCCAAGATTTTCTATATAAGTGATGGGCAGTGTGCCCTCCGTCGGCATTGTTTTTGCTTCTCTGGCTAGTGTTGAATCACTTCTGATGCAGTTGGTGTGATCGGTGTCTGCTGCTGGTGTACATGAATTCTTTGGGATCCTCTCTCTTCCTGAGATAGGAAACCCAAGTCTGGTATAGCCTCCTTCATCCCCTCCTTTAGCTCCTGCAACTATGGTTTCCTCCATGTCCCCCAGTAGCCTCTTGCTATGGCTATCCCTCCTCATGGTGGGCCAAGTTCCTGGGTAATGCATCAGCCAGATAGCTTAAGTCTAGTTATCTTCTGAGAGTTTGCTTAACCCACAGAAAACTCATACATTCTTACTACTCAGGTGACAAGAGTGTGGGTTGCTTGACTGTCATCCTTCTCTTGTCCATCCTTCCTTCCTCTCATGCCCTTTTCTCTGACTCAGGGAGGTGTAGTGTAGATAAGCAATCCCAAACAGATGAGAAGAAATGGGAGGTTAATTTTCCTTCTTTGTAGGCACCTAAATCCCCAGGAGATCCGCTCATTCACTTGGAGAATTCATTTGGCTTCTAGAAGATTCCTCCTAAGGCCAGTGATATATGTCTTCCTCCTCCTTGTCTTCTACTTAGATAGACTTTAATGGTGTTAAGGTAGGCTGGAGTGAGGGTATATTCTGTAAGATGTCTCTGTGTATGTGTGTGTGTGTGTGTGTGTGTGTGTGTGTGTGTGTGTGTACATGTGTTTGTTTATTCTAGAGATTGGCTAATATGATCACAAAGGCTGATAAGTCCCAAATCTGTCAGGGTGAGCTGGTAGGCTAGGGACCCACTGAAGAGCTGATGCTGCATTTAAAAGCTGAAGGCTGTTAGGCTAAAGACCCAAGAAAAGCCAATGTTGCAGTTCGAGTCTAAAAGCTATCTGCTGGCAGAATTCCCTTTTGCTCAGGCGAAGTCAGTGTTTTGGTCTGTTTAGGCCTTCAACTAATTTGATGAGGCCCACCAACAGTATGGAGGTCAATCTGTGTTATTCAAAGTCCACTTGTTTAAATATAAATCTCATCCAGAAACGCCCTTACAGAAACATTCAGAATAATGTTTGGCCAAGTAGCTAGGCACCGTGGCCCAGTCAGGTTAACACATAAAATTAACTATCATAGTCAGGATAATTGGGTCTATTTCCTCCTTTTAATTACCTCTGAGGGAGCAGTCTGTTCCTGGTCACTAGCCACTTCTTAACAAGTCCTAATGACTTTTCACAATGTGAGACCCTTCACACTTCTCATCTCCTGCTTTTGTCTACAGTCACAAATTTGGGGGAAATAAAACAAGCTGGAGGAAAAATGAAGCAAACACCCTCACTATATAATTTCCTGGAGGGAACAATTACAGATGGTTTATAGCCTTTCATATTGTTAAAGGACAGATGTTCTCTTTTCTCTCTTCCCTTTCCTGATCACATCTATATCTGAAGTTATCTCTATTTTTCGTTTAAGCTTTATTTGGGGCACCTGGGTGGCTCAGTTGGTTAAGCATCTGCCTGGGATCGAGTCCCGCATCAGACTTCTTGCTCAGCGGGGAGCCTGCTTCTCCCTCTGCCTGCCGCTCCCCTTGCTTGTGCTGTCTTGTTCTCTCTCTCAACTAAATAAATGAGTAAAATCTTTAAAGAAAGCTTTATTGGATATAATTCACATACCATGTGATTCACTCATTTAAAGGATGTATTCACAGACGTGTGCAAGCATCACGACACTCCGTTTCAGAACATTTTCCTCACCTCAAAAAAAGGCCCATGGTTTTTAGCTATTATTCCCCTACTTCCCTGTCTCCATTCTCCATCCTAAGCAACCATTAATTTACTTTCTATCTTGCTAGAATTCTCTATTTTGGACATCCATATGAATGGATCACATAATATGTCCTCCTTTGCGACTGGCTTGTTTCACTTAGGGTGATGTTTTCAAGGGTCTTCCATGTCGTGGCCCATATCAGTCCTTGTTCATTTTTATGGCTAAATAATATTCCATCATATGGATGTATCAGATTTCATTGACTCATTGATCAGTTCATGGACATTTGGGCTGTTTCCACTTCTTGGCTCTTATGAATAATGTTGCTATGACCATTCACGTACAGGTGTTTGTGTGGGCATATGACTTTATTTCTCCTGGGTATACCCCTAAAAGTGGAATTGCTGAGTCCTGTGGTAATTCTGTGTTTAATCACTTGAGGAACTGCCTATCTGCTTTCCAGAGGGGCTGCATCACTGGATATTCCCATCAGCAGTGTATGAGGGTTCTAAGTTCTCTACATCCTTGACAACTGCTCTTGTTTCCAGCCATCCTAGTGGGTATGAAGCGAGTATCTCACTGTGGTTTTGATTTGCGTTTTTGTAATAGCTAATGATGTCAAACATATTTTCGTGTCTGTTGCTGTTAAAATCTGGGCTGGAGTATTTGGCTGCAGCTAAATTCTGTTTCTCTTTGTTAGAAAAGTCAAGAGTAGGGGCAATGCCTGGAGTTGGAGAGTGGGCTTGGCGGAGAGACACAACTTCTCCCTTCATTGTTTTTTCCATGGAGATCATTTGTCTAGAACCTCTACTCAGCTGGCTGGGTAAAGTCAGCATCCCCTGTATCTGCGGTGGGCCCACAGCCCAGCTCTCTCCTGCGGTCCTCTCCTTCAGTGGCCATCGTGCCCCTCCACCTGCTTCGGGATTTTTCTTCTGCACCCTACCCTGGCTTTCCCAGGGCTCCTTGCAGAGCTCAGGGTGGCTGGAGCCCATTGGCTGATGTCAGAAAATCCAGTTCCATCGTGCTGAGCCATAAAGGTCATTCTAGTAAGGGCTTAGCGTATCTATAAACAGATTATATGCAATAATGTATGTTGCAGCAAACTGAAGTGCTCTTTTCTTATATATAGCCCCTTGGTGCCTTCTAAGAAGCAAGGGTGTGTTCACTGGAAGCCCTTCTGTTTGCTGAGCGCGAACAGTTATCACACTCTGGATAATGGCTTCCATGGGCTTGAGTACAGTATTGATTTGGGTGTGTAAGCTTCAAGGCAGAAACCAGAAAACAGTAAATTGCTCTCCTTACTAAGGAAGGAGTGGCAAATTGAGCAGTTCTAAGGACAGTCTAGGAATGGGAGGTAGTGACAGAAGAGATTTAGAGCAGAGTTGGCACACTTTTTCTTAAGGCCCCCTAGTAAGTATTTTAGGCTTTGTAGCCCATTCAGTGCATCTGGGCTCCTCAACTCTGCTATTGTAAGTCAACAGCAGTCTACACTAGGAGGCAAATGGATTGGCGTGGCTCTTTCCATAGACCAGGTAGTTGGGCCTTGGGAGTGTTGGAGGGATAGGATGGAGGTGGGGGAGGGAGAGCAAGAAAGATAGAGTTGACTAGCTATTGAAATGTGACTCCGAGGAGCAGAGGCATGACTGATAGAAAGCCTTCAACTGTAGCTCTGTGCACCTAACAAGATGCTTCTGGTGTGGAAAGATTCCTTATGATGAAAGCAAGAAATTGCTGAGTAGTGCTTCAGAGTCAGTGAAGGGTGAACATGGAAGCCGTACTTGGGGCAGCCAACATAAGGCTCCTAGCAGGAAGTGGTGCCTATGCAAGCCCTTGGTGCTCAGGATATTCTGAAGATAACGTTCAGCTGACCCTGAGCCAGTCTAACACTGGGATCTTAATGGTAGACGTCTACTTCAGTTTCTGGAAGGCCCTGCTGTTGCTGTTTAAGTCACGAAGGCTCTTCTCACTGCCCATCACAGAAGCCCTCTGGAGATACCTTTCAGAGGAAAGCTCTGCTTTCCCCATCGGCACTAATTGTTACACATTAGTCCAGGATTGCCTAGTATGTATTGGAGAAATGAGAAATGTAGAAGAAAAGTGAGCTGGGGACAATGGTCCTTGGAGTGGGAGACCTAAGTGCCAGGGGAGGGAGGGTCACCCCACTTGATGGTGGTGAGGTCTAACCATGCATGACCTACTTGATCAACATGGATGGATTTTTAAAAAAAAAATTTATTTCTTTGAGAGGGGGTTGGGGCAGAGGAAGAGGGAGAGAGAGTTTTAGGCATACTCCATGTTCAGCATGGAGCTGGATGTAGGGTTTGATCTCACAACTCTGAGATCACGACCTGAGCCAAAACCAAGAGTCAAATGCTTTACTGGACTGTACCACCCAGGTGCCTCAGCATGGACAGGTTATTGGGACAATGTGGGTGTCAGACCCTGGTGTTCTTTTCTGTTTCTCTTTACAATTTATGTAGAAACCCATCCCCGAAGAAATCAGAGAATAGGTCTTTTTTCTTGTGGAAACAGAAGTTGTGTCACCTTTTTTTTAAAAGTAGGTTAGACTTATGTGGTCACCAGTATGTCTTACTTTTACTAGTCATGGGACTGTTAATTTGGTTGTTAAGAAAACAGGACAACGACTACATCAGCTATTTTTAAAGCTCGTTATTTTGATCATGAAAGCATAGCCAGGATCTTTGGTCTGTTTTGTAGTATTTGGAAAATTATCTCAGGAGACAGTCTTTCATAATATTTTATGTTCTAGATAAATATAACCATCTTGTTTTCTAAACAGATGGCTGCCTTGCCAGGATGTGGAGCTCTTCTTAGAGAGAATGTGGTAGGTGGTGTGCATCACGGCTGTCTAGTTCCTAGGACATTATCCTCCCATTTGAAGTGAGTTTTTCAGGAAAAACATTTGAGGTAAACATGATATGAAAGGTAATATCTTTATTACTCAAAGAGCTCATGCAGATTTTGAAGAACGTTAAGGCCCCAACAGAGGCTTGGAGACAGAACAACTCACAAAAGAGGAAACAGAAAGATGCAAGTAACAAACACCTAGCACCAGTTAAAAAGTCAATGCCAAGTCCCAATGCCTCGTCTCACAGAGTGTAAATTGGTACCACTTTTCGGAAAGCAGTCTGGCTAAATGTTTCAAGATTCAAAAACATTATCATGTCTAAGATCCAGAAATTCCACCTCTGGAAATCTTTCCTGGGAAAGATTCCCATAGGTGGAAAGGCACCACATGTCTGAGTCCCGTGTATAAACAAGGGCAAGGTCAGCAACAGGGGAATGATTGAATAAAGCATCTGGCTGTGAACTAACATGCAGCCACTGGAGAGCCAGTTGGGAAGACAAAATGGGCAGGATTGGAATCATTTGCATGACAAAATATATGCATCACTCTGAAGATTAGATGGAAGTATTCGAAATTCCTTTCCAGTCTTTGGAGTGATGCACAATGGAATTAAAAATGATTTAAAAAATGACTTAAATATTTATATTATGAAAAATTTAAAATACACATGGAGGCAGAGAAGGTAATAAGCTCTCCTACACTCAGCTCCTCGATTTCACAGTTAGTAACATTTTGTAATATTTGCTTCATGTATGTTTAAAAAATCCCTAATAGACAATGTTTTTTTAAAAAAAGCTTAACCCACATACCGTTGTCACAACCATCAAAGTAAAAAAATTTCTTTTGTGTGTATATCTTTTTAAAAATGTTGATGTAGACCCTTATTCCAGCATCTTTGAATGTCAACTTTATACTCATTTGTTCTAGTAGTCCTTCCCCTCCACACACGTGCACGCGCGCGCGCACACACACACACACACACACACACACACACACAGAGTTTTTTTTCCCCTAAATCATTCACCTAAGTCTGCTCAGGCTGCTATGACAAAAATACCATAGACTGGCAGCTTAAACAAAGTAATTTAGCACAGTTCTGTATGCTGGGAAGTCTAAGGTCAAGGTGCCATCAGATTCAATGTCTGGTGAGGATCCATTTTCTGGTTCACAGACAGTTCTTCCTATCTTCTTACATGGTAGAGGGGGTAAGGGGGCAATCTGGGGTCTCTTTGATAAAGGCATGAATCTCATTCACCAGGGCTCTACATTCATGACCTACTCACCTCCCAAAGGACCCACCTCCACATGCCATCATGTTGGGGATGAGGTTTCAACATATGAATTTGGAGGGACACAAACATTCAGTCTATAGCACCATTTGAGAATAAGTTGCAGACACGAATTCCCTTTATCCCAAACTACTACAGACAGTACTTGTTAAAAACAGAGACATCGTCTTGCATAACTGAGCTCACAGTTTACAACCAGGAAATTTACAGACAATCAGAGGTATGTGATCTCTGCAATGAGTGCCCAGGGGTGACTTGTTTAATTTCAAATTTTCTCCTCCATTTATTAGTTGGCTTTCTGCTGTAAGGAAGATCTTTTTCTATTGATTGACCGATTGATTGACATCAGCATGAATTTGTAGATGCTTAATTTATTCAGTGGGTTATTATCCATTCTGTCATTATTTTGATGTTCTTTTTTTTTTTTTTTTGAGAGAGAGAGAGAGAGAGGAGGGATAGAGAGAGGCTTAAGAAGGCGCCATGCCCAGCAGATGTAGTGCTCAATCTCACGACCCCGAGATCATGACCTGAGCCAAAATCAAGAGTCAGACGTGCTTAACCCACCAATCCTCTCATGTGTCCCTTATTTTGATGTTCTAATTGTCCTGTATTTGGCCACTGAAAGTCCTTCATGCTAAATCCTGTGTACTTCTGACATCATTGTAGTCTTGTGAGCACTTTCTAACTTTCTAACATAAGAGTATATTGCACTTTGATCTTGGGCTCTTCATAGTCCAGCCTTGGAAATAGCTATTTTACCAAGGAGAGGTGGTTCCTTTTACGAGAGACGGTGTTTAGAAGCTAGGATCTGGGTGCTAGGTGTGCTCATTACTTTTGGATATCACTTCTTCTAGGCTTTCAATGGGCCAACCTAGGAAATATATGTATGTACACACACCCACATCCACACATACACCCATATACATGCATGTCTCTACATCTACATAGGTATCACACACACACACACACACACACACACACACACACACCTGTACATAAGTGTACATGGATACCTCTAATTCCAATCCAACAGCGCAGTTTTCATTTATCTTTCTCACTTTCCCATATCTGTAATTCTTGTCTTGTACTCTAACAGATTTAGTTCCTATTGCCTACAATATTTTGCTTATTGTTCAATCAAGTAATTTGAAGTTTCTGTCTTCCAATTATGTGGACAGTATGGGTTTTGTGTAGTTTTGTGTAGTTTTATTTTCCCCTCCTCCCTCCCTCCCTTCTTTCTTTCCTTTTGCAGGTTATGTCAGGAGATTTAGATTTATTCGTTACCATCATCTTGGCTACCAGTGACAATTTCTTCACATTGTCTAATACGCTGTTTTTGTTCAATTTCCCCCAATGTTCTATAACATGTCTTTTTATAGTTGACTTATTCTAATCAGGATCCAGATAAATTTCACGGTTTTTTTTTGGTGGTAAGTCTGTTAAAGCTATTTACATAATCCTTAATAGCACCCCCTTTCCATCCCTTATTTGTGGGATAACTGATGATCTGTCCTGTGGGTCTTCCCCCTTGTGCATGTGGCTGATTTTATCCTAAAGAGATCACTTAACGTGTTTGTCTAGCCCCCGGATTTCCTTTAACCAGCAATTACAACTAGATACTCGCTCATGTTCTGGTTCAGTTTTGTTTTGTTTCAGGAGGAACCCTTGCTAGATGATGTTGTGTTCTCCCTTTTGCAACACATCCTATCACTTAGGAAGCATCATAGCTGGAATCACGGAGTATTGTTGATCAGTCCCCACTGAGGGGTGATGTCAGCTTCTGCTATTAGAAGGGTCCCTGTTGGGCGCCTGGGTGGCTCAGTCGGTTAAGCCTCTGCCTTCGACTCAGGTCATGATCCCAGGGTCCTGGGATTGAGCCCCACATCAGGCTCTCTGCTTGGTGGGGAGCCTGCTTTCTCCATTCTCTCTGCCTACTGGTGATCCCTCTCTCTCTGTCAAATAAATAAGTAAAATCTTTAAAAAAAAAAAAAAAAGAAAGGTCCCTGTCCACCTTCCATGTAATGGACTTGCAATCATTGATAAGGATTACCTAGATTCATTGTCTTAGAAGGACAAAACTGCGACTTCTCATTCTACGTGAATGGCATCTTATCTCCTCCCACCCTCAATGTAATGTTATACTGGTAATTAAAAATATAAATATATAAGAATAAAAGTTGACATCAACATCAGCAGTAAGCTGAGGCCAAATGGCATTATCCATGTGGAAGTTTTTTAATCTCGTTTCCCAGATAGCCTCTTTACTGCTCCTCTTGAGAGTGGGCTGAAGTTTCCAAAGGCTGAGAGGTTTATTTTGGGAATGTATGTGGCCAGTTAAATCCCTTCATAGAAAAGAAGGGAATTAAAATGCACATCCCCCATCGCTCGACAATTCCACTTTGGTATTAACCCCAGTGAAATAATGATCTTTCTTGGGATAATGTTTTCCCTAGCCTTGAAGACAGAAGGGATTTTGTGTGTCAGTTTAAAGGTAGAATCCGGGAGAGTTATACAAGGATATCCATGGCAGCAATGTCTGCAGTAACGACAAACAGAAGCAACCTGAGGGGAGTGAGAGCAGGGGAAAGGGTAAATTAAATGTAACCCATGCAAATATGAGAACATCACACAACACACAGAAGTCATGGGTGTGAGCTACCCGAATTAATGCAGACAGATCTTTTTATTTTTTTACAAATTTTATTTATTTATTTGACAGACAGAGAGAGAGGGGATACAGGCATCGGGAGTGGGAGAGGAAAAAGCAGGCTTCCCACCAAACAGGGAGCCCAATGTAGGGCTCAATCCTGGGACCTGAGCCGAAGGCAGATGCTTAATGACTGAGCCATCCAGGCGCCCCTAATGCAGACAAATCTTAAAGACTTAATGTTGATCAAAAAAAATCCAAGTACAGAATAATCCATGTTCATGTCACTTACCAAATAGAAACATGCCACACAAAATTATTTATCTTTTATGGATATATATAAATATATATATATATGAATCTATCTATATAAAATTCTAAAAAATGAGTTGAAAGCAACATTAAATTCTACACAGAGGTGACCCCTGGGTTGGGGTGAGGGTCAAGGGCCTTCATATTAGTTGACATGTTCTAACACTGACGAGAAAAGAAAAGAAGAGAATTACTATAACACTTGTGCAATCTTTTTTTGGTACTTGTGGAATTTTTAAATCAGTATTTCAGCTCAGAAAAAGATGGAGAAGAAGTATACTTGAAATAGTCGCAATGGTTAATTTTAAGGGCTTGAAACACCCTTTTTAATTTTGGGTTGTTTTTTTTTTTTTTTTTGGTATTTTTCTGTATGTATATTTATTTTCTTATTCCAAAAATTAAAAAAAAAAAAAAAAAGGGTAAGACCTTGCTCAGTAGCAGCAAACACTTGTCCTGAAAGACAGGCACAGCAGGTCCCTTGAGGGATAAGGATCTGCCCTGACTGGCAGCTCTTCTCGGAGGAGGCATCTCCTGGGTTGCTAATGGGCTCCTGCAGTCTGAGACCATCATGAGCCCCTCTCCTGATATAAACCTGTCTGCCCTTTTGCCAGTGGGAAAGCCCTAGTCTCTCCGATTCCTTCTTCTCCTGCCTCCTTCCCCAGAGACAGACATCTCTGTGTGCTGTGATGCTCTCTCTCCTCATGGCTGCCCCCTCTTCTCCCCTCCAATCTCCCTCCAATCCACGGTATATAGGATTCCAGACAGCCTTCCTAAATGCCACTGCACATCTGCCAACCCTTGGTAGAAAGATTCTCTGTGGTCACTTATTGAGAGTGGGACAAAATCGAAATATCTTTGGTCCTTTCTAGAAACCAAGCCCAACCCTCGTGCCTTCACCCCCTCTCCATCCCTCTCCTTCCCTTTCTCAAGGGATTCCCATCTCCCAACAAGATCTTTTTCCTAGGACCAAGCAGTCTACACAGTGTTTCCCAAACATACGGCAGACCTCCCCTCTCTGGGTCTTTGTTGGGGGCGACCCTGGAACCCTGTCCTGGAATGCCCTCGCCCCTCTCCTGACTCCCATCAGCTCTTCTGTGAGCCTCCCCTTGTGCTCAGTGATCTGTCTTCCCTCTGAGTTCCTGTGTCATATATTATCCAGGTCCCACGCATTTCTTGCATACCTACTATAAAATAATAATAAAGTAATAGCTACTGCTTATGGAGTACCTTGATGGCAGGTGCAGACAGAGTTATCAACCAAAGCCATTAGTTTAATGGAGAGCCAGAAAGACTAGGAGCCGGAAAAGGGTTGGCAAATTCCCAGGTATCAGTGATGGCTAACGATGGGCTTCCTCGGCCTGTGGAATTCCTTGGGCTCCAAAGAGCCACACAGAAGAGGGTCTACTTGAGACCACTGGGGAAGCCAAGGTGGGGAATCCGGAAGAGGTCCCTTTCAGATATCTAGAAAGGGGTAGGATTGGGAGATGGCCAGTAGCTGTAAAAAGGCTCTCGTGACACCCCATGCTGACCCACCAAGTGTCCTGGACTCCAATGACAGGGAGAAATGAACAGAGAGATACCAGCATCATCCCACCTCTCTCTCCCTGGCTCCACTTTCCTGTCTATGGGACAGGTCCTGAAAAGCAAAGCACCCCGGAGTCTGGCTGCCTTGTTCTGAGCCTCTCCTGCCTCCAGCTCGGAGTCTGCCTGTCCTTGTAGCCTCCTGGCCCGCCCGCCTGCACACTGCTTCTCAGCCTCTTGTTCCAAGTCCATGTGGGTGAGACTCCCAACCCTGAATGTTCCCACATTCTCTTTCTGCGTCATCTAGAGTCCCCCTTCTGCCTCTAGCCTCACAAAGGGCTCTGCAGTCCTTGTTCTCAAAGTGCTCACGACGTCTCTTGTCTCCGAGCCCTGGGTTCTCAACAGTGTGATAGGACAGGGGCAGGGGACAGGCCTTGGGCTAGCAGCTTGATCACACTCTTATTTAGGGCTCTATGTGTCCCCGTGGTCCCAGTGTCCTTCCAGGCAGGACTCTGAGTTCTCACCACCAAATCTCCTCTCAGGAAAAAAAAAAAAAAAAAAAAAAAAAAGGCAACAGCGTCATTCCTACATAAAGCCAGAAGATGTTTTCCCTGCAGAGGTCTGGGGAGTGGGGGCAAAAGCCAGAGACACCCTAGGAGGTGGCAGGAGCCTCTCTTGGGAGGCAGAGGCCACCCCAAGGTCAGGTGCCCGGCCCCAGTGCGCATGTGTCTCCTTCCAAATGCCCCACCTCCTGTGGGCAGCCCCGGGGCACCGGACACTTAGCGAGCAGCCTGGGAAAAGCAAGTGCATTTGAGGGAGCGTCGGGAACACTGTCACCTTCCGGAATGGACAACATGGAGTTTGCACATGGGTGGTTTTATTTTTACCCCACATTTCTCGAGAAAGCCTAATGGCTTCGAGTGCTCCTTTCAGATCGTGAAATTTAAAAGGGGGAAAAAGAGAGCACGTAATTATGATCCCACAGCAGGGCAATTGGCTTGCTTCTGACTATTAGGTCCCATTAAAGATGTAATATCTGCGGCGTCTCAGGAGAAATTCCTACTTATTTATGCTTAGTATTAGGGCAAATATTAGTTAGCATCAAAACAGGATGCAGTTAAGTCTAATCTGATGTCACCAGCAGAGCCTGCCTTATAAACAAAATAAGTGGCAATTACTTTCAAGCTGAACTAATAATTTTTTCAAGTGATTCCATTTTGTGTTCATCAGAAATGTCCACCAAAGGAAGGTGTGTTTCAGGGAAATGTGCAGGGTATGCTTTTTAATCACACTTTATTTAAATGTACAAATGAAGGCCGTGGGGCTGGCTGCTTCTCTCTCCTGCTTGCTAGGTTTTCCTCTGGGACAGTAATTAGGAAATATGACCCAATATAGGAAATGAGCATTGCTGCTTTTATGGGGATTTTAAACCAAATGGCTCTGCTCCTATGACTAAAGGAGCTGCTCCCTCAGAAGCTCTGCAGGCCACTCCAAGGTATCTGGTACTTCATGCCTTTTGGAAAATGACTCCTTGGCCTCCTGGAAAGGCATTTCCTGAGGGAAAGGCAGGAAGGCGCAGTAGAGGGCCTGGGGCAGGACCTCTGGCTCAGGAGCAGGTCCCAGCACTCACCCAGGCTGCAGATGACTAGGCTGGCCCCCCAAGGCAGCAGTGTTGGGGCAAATCCTCTGCCTTTTTTTCCACATGGTGCTTTTCCCTGACAGCCAATGGCTGCACACCCTACTTCTTTACCTCAGACTTCAGCAGCTGGGTTTCTAGTACTTTCTCCTGAGAAAGAGGGTCCTTAGCTCAGGCTTGTTTGCCGAGAACTTTCTCAGGTTCCTTATGCTGCCTCCACCCAGGACTGTGGCTTGTTGAATGGGCCTTTGTGGCCTGAGCACATGCACAGGGCACCCAGGAGTGCCCACATGGTGGGCAGGAGGGGGTCCCACAGGATAGCTGCCAGTCCTGGGGCTGGAGCTCTAGTCACTCTTGACAGATGGGGCCACTAAGTCCTGCCATCCTCCCGGGAGGGTTGGGTGCTCCCTGTGATGTTGCCATCCATGGGCGTTTTCTCTGGAGTAGAGAGACGGCCCATAGCCTACGCAGGCAGGCACGGGGGCCCATGCACAGTGCATATGTGGAACTGAGCACTGTCTCCCGTGGGACCCTGATTCTGCATCTGCACCTCTGCCCAGCACTGGCCAGGGCTGGCCATGTCACTTGCGAACTTCAGATCTGTTTCTTCTTCTCAGATCCCATCCTCTGTACCCCCATTCTGTTACGCCAACACGGGACATTTTCTGTTGAAGGCCTGGTGAGGCTCAGTGGCAGACTCAGAGAAGGAGTCCAGATTCTGCCTACAGAGAACGTACAATTCTAGTTAAGAGAGTTGGTAAAAGATAATTTCCTGAGACCCCCCCAGACCGAATGAGGAAGTGCCCTATAGTAGGTAGAAGGGGGTCTAGGGAGGCATCATATCCATTTGGGAAGATCAGAAAGATCTTCAGGAAGGGGGCAGAATTTGAGACCTTAAAGGTTAGATACAACTCCCCCGCAAGGAGTTGACTTCCAGGGATGAAGTTCCAAGTAGAGGCAGCCATGGGGCGTGGGAAGGACGGGGAGGGTGGGCACTTAGACAACGTCACAGTGATGGCTGAATTAGTTAGGTTTCTTTTATTCAAGCAGCAGAAACTCAGACTGGTTGTGGAAGCTAGTGATACAGATTAGCACATTTGCCATCATGGGCAAAGGGTTGGGGACACAAGCATTCCAGACGGGACAGAAGTCCAGGTCATGGGGCTTCCCTCAGAGGATACACCCTTCAGGGACATGGCTGGGAGTGCCTCTGAGCTGTGAGGGAAACAAACAATTATGAGCACATTAGCTTGTCAAGTCTCTCCTCTGCCCAAACCCACCAGTGGCTCTTCATTGCACCCAGGAAAAGTCCAAATAATTCTGCTTGGTATGCCCCAAATGTCTATCCCTGAGTCACCCTTTTCACCTTCTCCTGCTATTACCCATTAGAAATTATTTCCTTTGACCATAACAGACCCTTCTAGGGGCCTGAGATAGGCACAATCACCAAGCTTACTACAATTTTTTCTTCTTTAGGAACATAGAACTGATACCCCAGGGCAAGCTTGCTTCTGTGGTCCACGGGTAGGCAGCTGACCAAGTGTGCCTAATCATATTCTTTGTAGGAACTCAGAGTAGGGCAGAAGCTGGTGCTGGGCCCACAGCTGGGCTCCAGAGGGAAGGTCAGAGATGTCCTGCTGAGGGCATGGATGCTGCTACTGCCCAGATTCCTGTCTTCTGAGTCCTAGTTGTTAGCATCTTTCTTGGAGTCCCCTGATTTACATATATATGTAAATATATGCAAATATTATATATATATATATATATATATATATATATATATATATAATTCCCTGTGTTGAAAATAAGCATTTAAATGCACATCCGCAAGGTGTCTTCTAAGAATAAGAGCCTAGAATAATCTCTCATGGTGAAAAAGGACTGGGATCATTGTATAGGCCTAGACTCAGGAACTGACCTAGTGTTTTCCTGGGCCAGTTGCTGAGCCTCTGCTTACTGACCTGTGAAGTGGGCTCCATATGTCTCCCTTAACCCACAAATTGTCATGGAACACAACTAACCCTACCCTAACCTTACTATTAAGATCATACAGAGCTGTGGGCTGCCAAGTCCAAGCCCCACCAACTTTTTTCTGCAGACCAGGGGTGGGAGACAGAATGTCACCAAGAGGGTAGCCTCCTATGCTATCAGAGAAAGAGAGTGACCTTGTTAGGTTAAGAAATATGCCCAGAAAAACAATCTTGTCAGAAGTTCTGCACGCAGTCATGCATGTTTGGAAATGTTTTGCATGCCACATTGGGTTGGAGAAAAGAGAATGTCATGAAACAGCAGAAATCCATGGATTTCCACAAACCCATCACCAAGAGCAGCTCTTGGTCAGCAAGAGAACAGGAGATGCAGTGCTGATAAAGAGGAAGGGACTCTACCGATCTGACCGCTCTCCCAGGCTCCACAGAGGGGGCCTGGCCACGAGTTGGCAAGAGCTTGTGTAGGAAACAGATGGGCTCTCTGGGGCCACGTATGGGCATGCCCTAAGGTGGCACCAGGCCTGCTAGCTGGAGACAGCCCCGAGCAGGTGACTGGCTGGACCTCAGGCACTGCACGGGCCCCCATCAGGCTCAGGCATGAGCGCTGCCTTTGCTGCATGGGAGGGTCCCAGTCGGGGCTGGCAGCTTTCATTTCCTAGCAGCTGCTTGGAGCTGCAACCCTTGCGGGCTGCAAGGGTGGCTGCTGCCTCTCCTCCTTGGTGGGCCTTCCCCAACAGAGCAGGACACAGAAGGAAGCCCCTGTTATCCGGTTGTGTCACTGTCTTTCCCCTTGGCCTTGACATGCTTGAAGGTCACAGCATCAACTTGAGAACTATTTTAAGAGCCGTGTGGTGTTATCAGAAAGCAACAATAATATAGTGGGCTGCTTGGAATTTGTCCCCGTGTTTGTCCAGGCGCAGACCTAGGAAGCATTCCAATTGTAGCCAATTTGTCATAGCTCATGGGCAGTAAAGAGGACAAGGAAGCAGACGACAACTTTTAGGTTTGGTGCTCAAAGCACTTTGGCTAGAGGAATTGGAGCATGATGTTTTCAAAGTAACATTTCATCGGTCACTTCATCTTAAGGCGGGAAAGGCTTTCCCTTAGCAATCACCTAATTACCATGGGGATCAGAGAGGGACACTGGTCTGCCTGGAGCCACTCAGCAGGCAGTGAGGATTCTGATCCCACTCCTGCATCTCATGACTCCAGTCCATTGCCCACCTACAAGTTCCTGGGCCTGGTACTCGTCATGTCTCTCTAGGAGAGAAGCAATAGGGCCTCAGGAGCGAACATTAGGTCAGATGTGGCTGGAAGGTCTGGAGGAGCGAACTGGTCAGCTCCTGCACTTCACAAATGAGGAGGCAGGCGAAAGCAAGCACACGGCGTGTCAGGGAGTCATTGCACTAATGACAAGCAGATGACACTCTTCTCATGAGAAATGAGGAACAGCACCCTGGGCACAGGGAGGCAGGCACCAGCCTGGGAAGAAGATGAAGACTTGCCCATCCACTCCAGACTGTCCTGAAGTCTTGCCCATCCACTCCAGACTGTCCTGACTGGCCTCTCTCATCTCCTCCGACCTCTCCAGGTCTGCACTCCCCTAGGGGCCCTGACGGAACCCACGTGCCTGACCGTGGCCGTGAGGGTCTGACCCTCAGGCTCTGCCCTGACTGGCTGTCTGATGCTCACTCTCAGCCTCCTGGGCCAGGACATATGTGAGAGAGCAGACAGACATTCTTACACTGGAGGAACGGCCTGGAGCATTGGATTCTGAAGGGATTTCCTGTCACTATACAGGTATCACGGAGGGAAGTCACCTGCACCAACTGACAGGAGACCACACGCCAGCTCCATCAGGGAGGCCGACTCAAGTCAGAACAGGGACTGTCTGCCTCAGGGAAGGGCTGAGAAATGATGACCTAATGCTTCGCCCAAGATACCGTGCTTTGCAGTAGCTTATGGGATGGGAAAGCCTGAACCATCAAGGTTCTGGTCCTGGATTCCCACTGGATCTCGCTGTAGCTAACCTGATGAGAGGGGGTATCAGTGAGCAGGTGGGAGCTGCAGCCCATCCTTGGGCTAGCCGAATCCTTCCACCCCCCAGTGTTTGCCAGAGTCTGTCCATGGCACCAGTCCTGCTGCCCATCCTACACATTCTCTTCCTCCTTGGGAACCAAGCTTATTGCTTTTGACGTCCCAGAGCTGTATTTGTGTGTGTGTGTGTGCACGAGCGGGGGGAGGTTTCTCCAGGATGGATTATGACTCTGAGT
Source organism: Enhydra lutris kenyoni (assembly GCF_002288905.1). Taxonomy (NCBI): domain Eukaryota; kingdom Metazoa; phylum Chordata; class Mammalia; order Carnivora; family Mustelidae; genus Enhydra; species Enhydra lutris. The sequence goes on along the minus strand of NW_019154096.1, from coordinate 40,280,942 downwards.
GTGGGTCATAGCATCACAATGCCCTGGGTTCAAATGTCGGCCAGACAGCGTACCACTGTTTCACTTGGGCAATCACTGAACCCGGATCCTTGGTTCCCAGTGTGCAAATGGTGTGATCAGAGGACACACCACCCATAGTGCACTGTTGTGGGGACTGAGTGGGGTTGTGGGTGTGAAGCTTGTGGCATGGCCCACTATGGAGTGCAGAGCTCTGGGACTGCACCCACCTCCATTACCGGCTTCAGCCTCTCATGGGCAGTCATGTGGCAAGGAGCAAAGCAGCATTAGAGTCTAGAAGCCCTGAGATGGTGTCCCAGTTCTGCTGACACACATTAGCTATGTGTCCTCAGACAAGTCACCTGCCTCTCAGCCTCAACTTTCCCACATAAACTGGCATTTAATAGTTGCCTAGTAAGCACCTTACCTATTGCAGGCATTCTGCTTCTTAGGAGAAATTTGGGGGGGATGGTTGGTGATGTTGATGATGTGAATACGTAGTTGAAAATGCCCCCTTTATATTTAATTTTGTGAAACTTGATGCCAATGTTAATATTAGATAAGGTTTGGTTGACTAAAATCCAAATGATAAACATATTTGCTTCTTGTATTCAGAGATACCTGTTCAAGCTCATCAGTGAAGTTTTTTTAAATAATTTTTTAAATAATTTTTTTAAAGATTTTATTTATTTATTTGACAGACGGAGATCACAAGTAGGCAGTAGTGAAGTTTTTTAAACTCAGATGCATCATGAGTATGTTGAGGTTTATTTATTTGTTTATTTTTGGTTCCTGACATATGATAAAACAAGAATTTAAGCTTTCACCACCATAGAAAAAGAAGTATCACAGAGAAGAGCTGGCATCATGTGTGGTCATCATTTTGCAATATACATGCAATATACACGTGCATCAAATCCCCATGCTCTACACCTTCCCCTCCTGCAATGCTATATGCCAGTTAGCTCTCAATAAAGCTGGAAAAAACATCATGTTTGAATTTTATACTAAGTGGATACTCTTAAAGGATTTAACGTGGGAAATGACATGAGATGTGTTACATTTGTGATGTGTTTATGCATCACGGGGGGGGGGGTGCTGGGTGGAGAAGAGCAGGAACTGGAAGACCAGTTGAGGGTATTGAGATAGTCCCAGCAAGAGGTGGTGGTGACTTGGACCAGGCTGGTCACAATGGAGGCAAATGGTGATGGCTCTGGGATCTTTTAGGATGCTTGGATGCAGTATGTTATGGAGAGGGACTCAACGTGTGTACCTCCCATGTAAGCTGGGTGAAGGGGTAGAGAAGCTGTGGACATGGATGAGTCTCAGAGGTAGTCTACAGGGAAGGGCGTGCCCAGAGTTCTATTTCTCCCTTGTTAAATTTCGGATGTCAGCTGGAAATGCAAGTGGAGAGGTCAGGAAGGCAGCTGGATGGGGGAGTCTGCTGGTTGGGGGGTGGGATTTCTTTGGAGAAAGAATATAAGAACAATCATAGAAGAAAGACCAAAAAGGTCCTCAAGTGAAAATGTCCATGGATTGAGTATGATGGAGAGAGAAGCCAATGAGCCTTAGAAGGGGAGAGCAGAGAAGCAAGGAGAGTATGCTATACAGAGGCTGAGAGAGGCACATGTGCCAGGGAAGAGGTGTGACCCACTGCTGTTCAGGGTAAATAAGAAGAGGAGGGAGGAGACATCTTGGAATTTGGCTCCAGGCTGGTCTTTGGTAACCATGACAAGAGTAATTTCAACAAGGCGATGAATACGAATGCACACTTGGAGAGAGTTGGAGAGTCCAGGGCAGGTGAAGAGGAGTAAAGAACCAGTGTAGATGGTCTTTTTGAGAGGTTTTGCTAATAAGGGGAGTGGAGAAACAAGACAGTAGCTGGAGATTAGGAGGAAAGTCAAGGTAATTTGGTTGGTTTTAAACTAAGCATTTGTACGCTGTTGGATGACTGATGCTGTAGGAAAGAAAAGGGATGGCGGAAGAAATAGAACTCATTAGAAGGTGAGAGGGGATGAGACTGAGAACACAAGGAGGTACTGACTCTTCGCATGAGCCAGAACATTTCTCTACTAGTGAGGGGAACTCTCATGAGAAACTCACCATCTTTTTTCCTCCTCCACTACTATGAGGTAAAGGGTTGTCTTGAACCCCAGTAGGGCTTGTCAAATTGATACTATACATCTTTGGTCTAGCTTGGATTCTAGGTCCAAAGGCTAGCTATGCGTATAAGCTAAAAACATTTGAAAGGAGACGATATGCAGTCTTCTGTTTCTCTAGATCCTTCCCAAGTCTATTCAAAGACCCTCTAAACTGAGTAAGGAAGAGAGTTTAAAGTGGAGGAAAGCAGGGCATGTGGGGGATGTTCTACCCTCCGCATCCCCCTGAGTTTGGGGGATGGGTGGTAGAGAGAACTTGTATTCCACTGTGGTAGCATAGCCTCAGAGTGAGCTAGTGATATTGCTTGTGTTGTCCTGGGGTAATAGAGAAGTATGGGTATAGCACACCTTGGTATGAGAGGGTCAGGGATAGGTCCTCTTTCCCAGTACATTTGTTAGTTTCACAAGGCTCTTATATAGCATTTCAATTTCTCAGTGGGTCCCTGGTGAGACCTGGAAGTTAAACAGAGACATGGACAGATTATGGTGGGTCTGTACAGACTCTTGTGGCTGAGATGAAAGAATACACACAGAATAACCTGGCTGGGACAATCCCCGCTGTCTGGAGATATGGCGATGGACCAAGAGTCTGCCATGGGCATTGAGTCAGCATCCGCAGACCAGACAAGCTGTCACCGAAGAAAGCGTCACTCACTGGCTATGCCACGGACCAAGTGGGGAGTGTCCTATTGAAAGCAAGAGGTCACCTCAGATCTAATAGAGATCAACACCAAGCACATGGTCCTTTCCACCTTTCTTCTCCTCTGCCTTGTAAACCCCAAAGTTCAGTGTCAACTCCTAAAGCAAGAGGAAACCAAAAGAAAGGGGAAAATCCTGAAAAAGGAAAAATCCTGATGTAACTATTTCAAACCATTAAGGGATAAGAAATTACATGTGTTCTGATTTTATAGGAAAACAAAAGGATTAAATGTCTGTAAAAGATAGAATGGGGTTAAGGAGTCAAAATTAAACTGAGCTGTAGTATGTACAAGTTTCATTCTTGCATACCTGTGCTGGATGTCTTTCTCTTGTCCCCAGCCCCAGCTATGTTGCTCGCCATTGTCCACCTGCTGTCTGCCCAGGGAGGCGGATCTGTAGGGACTATACCAATGGTCTTCAGTTGTCCTTGGTCAGTGGGGAGCATTGGGAGATCAGAGGGAAGAAGCTGGGCTGTTTACTGCCCCAGGTCCCTCCTTGCACTTGCCTTGGGTTTTGTGTCTTGACTGAGGGTCATGCCCCCTCTCTCAAAGTGATCCTCTCTACAGGACTATCTACTTCTAGATTCTTGTAACTACTCTCTTACCTCCTCCCTTGTAGCTTATGGTGGGTACCGGCTTGAAATACCAGGGCCATATTCTATTTTAGCCAAATGAGCCATTTTTTAAATCTGTTGTTCAATCTCCTCCTCCTCCTTTTTAAGTGATTTTATTTTCTGCTTATTTTGTCAGTTACTTTGGGAGACGTAAAATCTCCCACTATGATTGTGAATTTGCCTATTTTCGCTTGAGTTCTGTCAATTCTTCTTGTGTATATTTTGAGGCTGTGTTGTTAGATGTAAAATTTTAGGATTATTATATCTTCTTTGTGAGATTTTTCTTATTATGAAATGTTCCTCTTTATTTCTAATACTGTTCCTTCCCTCAAAATCTGATGTTAATACAGCCACCTCGGCATTCTTTTGTTGGTGCTTACATTACATATCATTTTCTATCCTTCCACTTTCAGCCATTGTGGATCATACAACGTGTGTGTTTTGTAAGCGCTGTAGACTTCTCCAGCCCGATGATCTGTGTCTTTTAGTTGAAGTATTTTTTATATTTACACTTACTGCATTTGCCAATGTATTTAGGTTTATAACTATCCTTTTGCCACTTCTGACTTATTCTGCCTGTTCCACCCTCCTTTGTCCTCTCCTTTCTTGTCTTCTTTTGAGTTAAGTATTTTTAAAAATATTTTGCTCTTTCCCCTTTATTAGGTGGCTTATTACATATCATTTTACTAATTTTGATGGTTACCTTAGAGCTTGCAACATATATCACTGATTTATTAATGTCAACTATAGATTGAGACCTTTACCACTTCTCAGATAATGGAAGGATATTAATCTTAATTCCATCTCCCCCTCCTGCCTTATGCATTGTCATGCATTTCAATTTTATACCTATTCAAACCCCCAAGGCATTATTGTTATTGCTTTCCATAGTCAAGAGTTGTTTATGGTTACTTATATTTTTTTTTCTTTTTATTCTTTTTTTCTTTTGCATCTCTGCTTCTATCTGGAATCATTTTTCTCTGTCTAAACCCATCAATACTTCCTTTAGTGGTTAGTCTGCTTTGATAAATTCCCTATTTTTGTTTGCCTGAAAATATCCTTATTTTGCTTTTATTTTTGAAGGATATTTTTTCTGGATATAGAATTCTAGTTCCGCAGTTGATTTTCCTTCAGAACTTTGAAGATACAATTCCATCATCCTCTGGTTTCCATCATTTCTGTTGAGAAGTCAATGCTTGGACTTATTATTGTACCCTTGAAGGTAATGTGTCTTTTCCCTCCTGTAGCGTCTTTAAATATTTTCTCTTTGTCTTTGATTTACTATTGTTTCACTTTGATGTGGGAGGGTGTAGGTTTCTTGGTATTTATCCTGCTCGAGTTAACCCCCTTTTGAGTCTGTCCTTATTGTTCCACTTTAGACGTCGGGAAATTGAGTCAGAGCAAGGGTAGAGGATAGTTGATGGTAACCCATCGTTTGGTATTTACCAACCCCTTGCTGGCAACATCACACCCTTCTCCACCCTGTCCCTCTTCCCCATTATCCCCACACCATGAGCTTCAATCTAACTCCAGGGGTTTTAGTAGAGAATGTAAATAGTTTCTCAGATTGTGAACAGTTTGGGCTGAGAAATAGTCTTGCAGATCATTGTGAGGCTCGGGCTGGTGTGATGATATTGGCTATGGCAACCCCGGCCGTTTGTTCATACCCACTTTTAGAGACAGTCTAGAATACCAATTAAGATCCACCCTCTAGATCAGACTGCCTGATTTTACATCCCCGCTCTGCCACTCTTCCCCCCACCAGCTATGTGTTAGGAGAGTGACCTCTCTACCCCTCAGTGTTTCATCTGTAAAACAGAGGGTGCTAATTGTGCCATCTCACAATGGTACTATTTCATAGTTGTTTTTTATTTTCCACTGAAGAAGCAAATAAATACCAAAGACATATCAGAATGGTATCTGGGACAAAAGCTCTCTGTAGTTGTTACTTATGGTATTTCTTATGTGCAAGAGCTGGTCCATGCCTTTGGGTACACACTGCCATGTGAACACAAGGGCTAGTAAACACATATGGTGACAGATGGCACCACAGTACAGGAAGCCTACAGTGGCAAAGGTTCAAACTGAAGCATCCGTAGGGTCTCTATGACCTCAGTTTGGCAAAATAGTCTGCAGCCTCCAGGCCACGTATGTGTGCAGCATATGTGGAAGGCCAGGATCCTAAACTAGCTTGTCAAACATGTTGATGACATACTTCCAAGGAAATGGAGTTCTGCTTTGTCCAAATGAAATCATAGGACTAGAAGTGTGAGGTACTCACTGTCTCAGCACTGACAGCGTTTCAATAGCCATCTGGCTTAATTTCCACATCCAGCAGACAGGACAACTCTCATTTTCCCCTCCAGCAATTAATAGAAGAGACATGTAGAGCTATATTGAGGAAGGTGAAGAGACACTCAAAGTGGCCAAATTGTTAACAGCCGTGCTTGGAAACACAACATAAAAATAAGGCTTCATTCCAGGGCATCCGCCCTTCCTGAAACACCAGGAAACAGACATTATCCTCAGGCTAACCCTTTTGCTAACTTTACTGATTGTGTTTTTCCTTTGGAGAATCATGGTGTTGTGAAAAGCACTGGTTTTAGAGGCAGACATGCCTAGATTTAGATTCTGGTTCTCTTTTGGGTTGACAGTGACAAATCCCCCAGTTCCCCACTGCACCCCTGAAATCTTCAGTTAGTGCCTCCCAACACTATTGGAAGGACTTTAACTGGGCCATGTGACAAAGAAGAGCTCATTCCCCAATTCCACCTGCCAAGAAAGTTTTGCATGGTCCCGATTCTCTCTCTTTAAACTTGCAATGTTTCAGGAGAGAAAATGAACAAAAAGGAGTGTCTGGACTCTGCACAACAAGGCGAGAAAAAGAGAGGGACACCTTGCAACAAGGACTCTGAAGGACAGGTAAGATAGTGAAGAGCAAACCTGAGAGCTATTTTGCATTGGTCATTTTAGATACCTCAAAGCTTCTGAGTGTGACATCTACAGAGTGAAGTTGTGGGGAATAGGCCGATCATAAGGAGGTCATTAGGAAAGATTCATTTAACCTCATCATCTTTTACCTGTGACTGTTTATCTAGTATTCTAGACTTGACCCTAGGTGAATGTTAACTCTTTTCCCAAATGGAATTCACTTCTGGAATTTGCTTCCTTTGAAAAGAAGTAGAGGAAGTCACCCAGATATGGGATCAATAAGATATGAGGTTAAGAGAAGGGAGATCTGAGCCAGGCCACCTGCCAACACTGTGACGTGGGTGGGTCCTTTCACACATCCGGGCCTCACCTGCTCCAGGTGGGTGAACTTAGGTATTCTGCAAGGTACTTGCTGCCTGATCAGTCTGTGCATCCTCACCTTGGAGGGTTTTCATGAATATCAGTTGCCTGGGGGTTACTCAGCCCATGGGCACTATGGCACAAGGATATTGCACATGTGACATGATGGAAACCAAATCCTAGCAAGAAATACTTTTGAAGGTGAAGGATGGAACACATATGAATAATCAGGAGCTTTCCCCTAACCCCAGCCAGTCTTGGGACCTTGTCATCTTCACCCTAAAGTAGTGAGATCTTCATTTTATGTTTTCTTGCAGAGCCACACCCAGAATCCCATGTTGTTCTCACCAGCGCTCACAGAAACCAACCCACAGAAGCCTGGCTCCTAACCGCTGACTCTGACAGATGGGTTACTTTGGATGTCACTCTGTGCGGTGGCTCTTCAAAAAATCAGAGCTAAAGAGATGGTAGACAGTCCAGATAAATCAATGTGGTGGACACTATGCTGATTCCTTTTATGAACTGCCTTTGAAAATGTTAAATATCTTTCCAGTTGTGCTCCAAAAATCATTTGCTCCCTGTGACCCTGAGCCACACTTAAGATCATAGCTTATTTGCTCTTTAGTGTGAATCTTATCATGGGCTTTTGGCTAAAAGCAATAAAACTTGCCCTAAGCCATAAGGGAAATGTACAGGTGCATTTCTTTTTTTCTTCTGTATAATTCTGTGTATTCTGAAAAAACAATATGATCAAACAAAATCCTTCTAAGCAGATGCTTGTATTAAGTCCATTCTGGAATTGTTGTCAGTTTCCTTCCTAAGGGAGAAATTTGATTCTCAGGAAGGTGTGAGGCTGTGCCTGAGATCTGCCCTTGGTATAGAGGACTGAGCTCAGGTCTCTAGTTTTCTTGCCCAGATAACATTGTGCCTAGTCTAAGATGACTGACTTTAAACCTACCAGGCTGTCTCCTGCCTTTGAAATGAAAAGCAGTTTCTGCCAACCTGACTTAAAGGTAAAGTGGGTAAAGTGATAACTGCAACAATTGTGTGGGAAGCTAGTAACCTTTCTTCCCTCCACTAGCAAATCAGGCTCACAGCCCCTGCCTCTGTATCACACTTCTCCTGGGAAGAAAGTCATGGCAAAGCCCAGACTGAAAACTCCTAACATAAGACCTATGTTTCAGGTGAATGGCTTCAGGCCCTGATGGGTGCACAGGTGATCAGAGCAATTGCTGTAGGAGTTGTATCCCCCAGCACTGCCCCCTCCAGGATACTTTCCATTGCTGAGGGCCTGGCTCTTGCACTCAGGTTGAGTAGATGAGAGACTTTTCTTCCATGAGAGCTGTGTGGAGGGTGATGGATGTGCCCCCAGGAGACTTCCTGTCCCCAAACAGCACCAGTTGGTGGCAGTGGTCATATCTTTTAGTTTCTGTAGGTATTTGTAATGTCTCACTGTCCCACCAGGGGGCATTTACCTCAAATCTGCCTACAAGGAAAAAAACACCCATGACAGACCAGAGGATGACATTTCCAATCCAGAACATGAAAGAAGTTTATTCCTAGGATTTCTACAGTGGGAGGAGGAAGGAGGGCCACACTAGCAAAATACAGGGTTTTCCTCTGGGCAGAGGAGAGGCCCCACTCTGGGGTGGTTGCAAAGCATGGAGGGGAATTACTTTGCTCTTCAGTCTCTCAGCTTAGGGATGAGGCTGGCCAAGAACAGCCAGGCAGAGTCTGAGAGTCACTTGTTGTCCCCAGAAGAGCATCCAGATGCCCTGCTTTAGTTCAAGTGACCACTCCAGGCTGAAGGCTCTTAGAGTTCCTGGATCTGACTTCATGTATGAGCTCCAAACTCCCCTCCGGCAACACTGGGGAGTTTTCTTGTGAGAAGAGCATGGACTTGGGAGTCAGCGGGCAAGTTCCAGCCTTGTGGACCCTGGGCAAGCTGCTCAGCTCTCTGAGAGTCAGTTTCCTTATTTGGAGAAGGGATAGCAGAGCCCAGGATCTTCACTCAATACACTGCTAATAGCTGCTATTCCAGATGATGTTTCTGAGGAGAAGCAAAGACAGAGAAGACATGGGAGCCCAACGGAAAGTGTTCTTGCTACCCAGGCCCTGAGGGATGGAGAATCCTCTCTGTTAGTTTCTGTGAAAGCTCTGAGGCCTGAGAGACAAATCTTTCTGGAATGCTCACTTTCACTACAGCGGTTCCTATGGGAAGGGCTGTGGCTTTGTTATGGCTCCTCTGTAAAGGCAGAACCTGTGCCAGGGACCCTGCTCGGAGTCCTGTGCTGACACAAGGAGCTAAGATGGAGGAGAGGTGGGACCCGACATCCTTTCTTCTCAGGGAGGAGAGGAGGGGCTGGAGAGGAGCTCTGCTCCTGTGCCTCCTGGGGGTGGGGCGGGGAAGCCACAGAGAGCCAGCAGCAAGCCTCATATGCTGCTGTGAAGACGATTTCTGGCAGGAGGTGAGGTGAGGGAGGATGTGCGGTAGCAGGGACACAGGGTGACTCTGTCACCAGCCTTTGGCTGTCTGTGTCTGGAGAGGAGGTTGAGCCAGCCCTGGGGCAGGGCATCGGTGAACCCCCTGTTTCTAGTCATTGAGGACTGGAGGTTGGGTGGAGATGAGAGAGAGGCCAGGGGGTTGCTGATGGGCCATCGTGGAGCTGGAGCTTCCCACCTTGGGAAGGTGGGAGTGCATAAGTGGGCCGAACCAAACCCAGCTGGATTTGGGACCAGAAGTAACCAGGAAGAAAGAAGCACAGGTGTTTCCTGCTTCTGAGGCAGTTGGAAGCCAGTGAGGCCTCAGGTGTTCCTATCACATGCCAGACGCTGTCCCGGCTTAGCGAGTGGGCATCAACGTGTGGCAGGTGCAGTCCTCATTGTCACATGTCAGCTCACTGTGACCATCACCCTGAGGTTACAGATGCAGAAACTGAGGCCCAGGGACATTATAGGGCTTGCCTTAGATGACACAGTATGTAAGTGCGGGTGTGGAGACAGGGCTTCAGGCAGTTTGGCCTCTAACCGTGTGCGTGGCTGCCTCCCCTTTTGGCTGGGCACTGCTCCTGACAACCCTGTGGGACAACCATGACTCATTCTGCTTCACCTAGACACATCTGGTAAGAAGCGAGCCAGAGCTCAGAGCCAGCACTGAACACTCTCAAGCCCAGGACTCCTCTTTGGGCCCCAGGAACAGCCTGGACTCCCAGGGTCAACCCCAGACCCTTAGGTCATGGCTCAGCTTCCTCTCTCTCCCTCCCTCTCTCTCTCTCTCTCTCTCTCTCTTTTTTTTTTTTTTTCCCAGAGAGCTGTTTCTCCAGCCCAACAATGCTCATTTCTTCCTGCCTGTCTAGTTTTGAGTGTGGGCTCTGCATCATCCCTTAGTGTTCCCCCAACCCCCAACTTTAATTAGCGCTCACAATTGACTCACTATCGTGTTCCTTCCATTGGCTCCCCTGGTACCCACTGTTTCTGTCTCTGGGTTCCTCACGAAGTAAAGGGCCCGAGGAGAGGGTGGGCGGCTTAGAGCTCAGGTAATTGGTGAGGCAAACCTCCGAGCAGAGCGAGGGATAAGGCGGCCCCTGGAAGCACCAGAGCGGAGCTCGAAGATGATGTCTGACCCTAGAGAAACCTCTTCCCAACTGCTCAGAAGCCGGCGAAGCTCCGAACAGGATGTGATGAAAACACTAAATTCCAGTGGAAATGACAGGAGGATGCAGATAAGTGGTAGATAATTGTCCCGATTGGGACCAAAGCAGAAGTTTGACACAAATGGAGCCTTGGTGACTTGCATAAAATAAAATGGAATAAAATCTTGAAAGTGAGGAAAAAATGCCTAAAGCTTCATTCAGTTCCGTGATTTCGAGCTGCTGTACATTTTCAACACGGAGGGATTTAGGTTTTTGTGAGCAGAAGTCACCAGATGGGGATAGGGGTATGGGTTGCTGAACTCGGGAGACAATTCTCCTGTGAAAATCTCACCAGAAATTCTCCTGGGAAACTCTCGCCAAGAAGAGCCTGCTTGTCGGCTGGGCCTGCGGGTTGGCAGGCTTGTGGGGGCTACTGACGTGGACGAGGATGGGGGCTCTTCTAGAAGTGGGACCACTGCTGTGGCATTAATGAAAGTTTGGAAAACACAGAAAAAGTTGGGAGGAGGAGACATTGATTCTCCCGTAGGCTTATAGTCCACACAGCTATTCTTGTCATTTTGATATGCTTCCTGACAGTCTTTTCCTCTGTGTGTTTTTGTAATCATGCTGTTTAAACAAATTTTGTATACTGTTTTCTCCTCCAGTGGGCTTTTCCATATCATTACTTAGTAAAAATTACTGTTACTAGTTGCACTATATCCTATATCCCATCAAGTGTGTGTATCCTGGTTTGGTATGTTCCTCTTTGAGCACTCGGGTTATTTCTAATTTTTCATTGTTAGAGGTATACTGGTGCATAGGGCTACTTTCCATCTTTGAGGTTGTTTTCTTAGAAAACAACTCCAACAGTGCAGTTTGCATGTCAAAGAGCAAAACCATGTTGAACACTTTTGTTAAGAATTACCAGCTCACCTTCTCAAGGAGGGCCACCATATACCCCATATTGGTTTGCTATCCAAGGGCAAACGCTGAGCGTCTGTCAGATTCCACTTACAGCAGAGGCTTTGGCTTCTCTTTGCTACATCCTGATCCTGTTCATTTGTTCACTCATTCATTCATTCGTCATTGAAACTGTTGTACTCCAGGAATTGCTGTGTGTGTGCCATGGAAACAAAAAAGGATCTGATACATCCCAGTTGCTCAGAGAACTCACAATCTAGAAGAGAAGGCAGGAAACGGACCACCATGGCTTGGGTGAGGGCAGAGCCTGGAGCCATGTTTTCCTGGGTCTGCCACTGCCCGGACTATCTCAATTCTGCAGCTCTGATCCCAACAAGCCTAGGTTTCCATTCTCTCACCCCAGCGTCCTCTGGAGCTGCTCCCATGGCTTTCCTTTCAGCAGAATCCCTCTCCTCTTGCTTTCATCCCACTGCCCCTTGGACCCTCCTATTCACGCCATGGAAATCTCAGCTCCCCTGAGTCCATAATTGTGTCTTCAGCTTCCCAGCCAAACTGTCCCACCTTCTTCAGACTGACAGTACTGGATCGTCTGACTCATTTTATCTCTTGGTGGTTCTGACGTTATCTTTCCTGCAACCCACGGACTCCTACAGAGCTCCAAGAGCCTGCGGGCTGCTTTCTCTATACATTTCAGTCTGTCCCAAGGCTCTCAGCCCCAGTGGAGGATATTTGGGTAGAGACAGCAGCAGGGTGGCAGACACAAGCGGAAGCCCTAGCACGTTTCCGCCATCAACGTGCTACTTGGACAGCCTTCGGGATAAGATGTGGGCAACAGTCCTTCAGAGAATTCAACAAATGAGGATATTTCAGGGAACAGAAGATTGCTTCTTTGCAGCTTCGTTAGGTGCAAGCTGTTGGCTTCAAGTTTTCATGTTCTTTTCATTTTTTCTGTGTCATAACCCATTTTGAGGTAAGAACTCTTCATTCAGTTTGATTCTTTTTTTTTTTTTTTGTGCCAACTCTTGCACAGAGGCCAAGTTGATAGGAAGGAA